>NC_133040.1:3765000-4065000 GCF_048771995.1 Taeniopygia guttata | reverse complement strand
AATTGTTAACTTTAGTGTAATACTTTGAGTACTTTTGGCTAAACAATAGTTATGAAGAAACAAAAGTACAGCAGAGTTCTAATAAGACCAAAATACACTAATTTCTATTTTCAAAGGTCTGGGGTTTGCTTTCAGGTACATTGTATGCTCTTATTTATCCCCAACTACACAAAGTTTTATTTAACTAGGTTTAGGTGGAATTTAGCTTCATTGTAGAAAACCTGAAATGAGTCTGTTGTTTGAGGTCGCAGATTCTTTTCCACAGAAAGAAAAGATGAAAAACACAGAAAATGCTGGTGCTTGATGCTTCCATGAAGTAAATGTCAGTGCACTAAACGTTTTTCATTGATGGTTGTGTCTGAATAAGTTAAAATGATTTAGCACTCTGCTGCTAAGATGGTGGGGATGGACTTGTATTAATTCCTCTGATAAGAAAAAACAGCTCAAGTTAGACATTTATTAAAATCTTGAAAACCTTTTGGCTTACATTTATTCAAGTTAAATGTCATTGACCTTTAATTTTTAGCCTTGCTTGTCAAAAGCTTATGGAAACCTTAATTCTGGATACCTCAGCTAAATTATTTGTTGACTGATGAGCAAATAATGGAGGACCTAAGAACGCTGAATAAGGTAGGAATTGTTGCTTGACTTTATTTCTTCATTTTAAAGAGAAGGCAAATGCTTTCTCCTGAAGAGAACAGAGCTCTCTTTAATGTTCATTTTTGAGATGTGGGACTGTTTCATCCCCGTAGGCTTTCTGAAGTAGCACAAGAAAAGATTCAGCAAGATGGTATCTCCTCTTTTTTACTGAGGTTTAATTAGCCTAATTTGAATGACTGTCATGTAAAAATATTACCTTTTGTGTGAACTGAGGGATGAGCTATGTTAAGGAGTTTCTTCCTCATGGCTGAACAGATGTCAGTGTGTTTTTCTGGGAGATCACAGGCTGCCTTGGGTTTAAGCCTTAGTATGGGGTTTTTATTAATTTTTTTGTCACAAGATTTCAGCAAGCTGGATAGGGGGCAGTGTGCATGTTTATAGCTTTTCTGGTTTTGATTAACATATTGTTTTCTTGCTGAACACTTGAAGGCTTATCTAATTTCTTAGAATATAAGATGCTCATTAAGGCATTTTGAGGAAGGTAGTGGAACACTGGTTTTGTGCCAGCTGTTGAGGTTTCTCTAATGATTTATTTCCTGTATTTTGTGTACCCTGAGAAATGTTGTATCACATTCAGAAATAGTGTGTTAGATGGGTTTGACTCATTGGAGTGGGTTGTCTGAATGCTCTCAAGTTCAGTTTTTTGGCCTTTTGGATCATTATACTGATTATCTGCACCTTTGGCTGTTTAGAGCACACTGGTTATGTGTTATGCCACTTAACAGAGCATATTCAGAGTATGGAAAGTAAGATATCTGAAGTTATCACTGCAGCTTCTGTGGCTCCTGTCAGATCTCTAACACTGCTTTGCTCTCTTCCCATGTAGCTTAAATCACCCAAGAGACCAGGTGAGTTACAGATGCAGTGGAACTTGTTCATGGGGTGCTGTTCTGAGCAGAGAATGGTACTGCAGATGTTTGCCTGTGCAATTGTTTTGGCTGTGGAATTGCTGTTCTTTGTGTGGTGTTGATGTTTGTCAGGTTTGGAAAGGGGGGCATGAGCATCTTTGCTGTCTGAAACATTTGGGTATGGGACAATCCAGCTGGGAAAAGAGGTTTTCCATTATATTCAGGTGTATCTGGGCACCTTGTCTGCTTGTCAGCTCCACTGAGGCATTCACCACTTCATTTTTTTTTTTGTGTTTCTATCTCTAGATGTGCCCATACGTTTTAGTTCAAGACAGAGTGAGACTAACTTGCCTCAGTAATTTTGACCATATTTAACTAATTAACTGTTGATTAGAACTAAAACAAAATCAAGGACATAATGTCCATCACTTACCCATAAATGTGTTTTCACATAAATGCTGTATTTCAGTGACTATTTTAACTCAAGGCAGAGGTCAAGTTACTCATCACAACATATAATATTTTCCTGATGGATATTTGCGTTTGCAGCTTTCTCTGATTGCTATTTCTGCAAACGCAACTTGATTAACTGCAGTTTGGCAGTCAGATGTGCTGCTGTGAGGTGGGCACGTGCTGGTCTTTAACCAGAGTGTCTCTGCTGTCCCCAGCCTCCCCCTCCTCTCCCGAGCACCTCCCAGCTACACCAGCAGAGTCTCCAGCACAGCGATTTGAAGCTCGGATAGAAGATGGCAAACTCTACTATGACAAGAGATGGTGAGGCCTGGGGAGTTTCTGTTTCCATCAGTCTGTGTTGTGTAGGGAGGAGGCAGAGGCTGCAGAGAGAAATGGCTTTGATCAAAGAATTGGTGGACAAAATGCTGTTGGGCAGAGGTTTGCTGCTCCCTCCACAAGCTCATCATGGGGCCAGTAAAGCAGAGGGGATGATGGAAGGCTCACACCCTGCAGGCTTTCAGAGATAACTGGTGGCTCCAATAAAAGGAGACTTGAATCTTTTCCATAGCCCACTGTGGCACTTAGGAAGTCAAACCTATTAAGAGGTAGGAGAGGCAGCAGGGATGTGACTGAGCTGCCCAGTTTGGACACAGACACCCCATGATTTACTGTCAGCAGCACTCCCATTGCTGAGGTTCACATTTGTGCCCAGCATTCCACAAGGTGGCAGAAGAAATGTCATCCACCAGCTGCTCAGGATGAAAGATGTTTCTAATAAATCCAAATAACCTTTAAAGATAAAACCCACCTGGGAGAGGCAACTTCAGAATTGCTGATTGGATTTATCTCTGTTGAGTTTTATGGCCATACAGCTGTACAAGCCTCACAAAACACAAGGAAAATATTAAATTTTGCAGAGAAAACTTGGATCTTAAACTAAATCCATGAGACTTGCAAACCTGGATAATCAAGGGGGCAATCTTGAACTCCTTGAGCAGAAAACAATATGCTTTCAAAAAGTCACCTCCTTATTTGTAGCCTACTTCAGTGTTCTGGTGGCTCAAAGCAACAAGTGATGAGGCTGTAATTTTATCACTGAAGTAGGTGTGAAGCTGGTTTTTTTACACAGCAATCCCCTTGGCCAGTTGGTCCGTTTTTCCTTCTGACTGAAGTTTAATTAAGAGTTCAGTGTACACAGCTCTCATAAGAGCTGCTCCCTCAGTTTAAACATTAATGAAGTGTAAAGCAGATAGGAACTGAACAGGCTACTTATTGGACAGATTAATCGAGGGTTTTTTTTTTGATTTCATAGTATTTTGTCTGTGTAAAGTGACTATCCCTAGGATATATTTGGATGAATAAACTCTTCTTCAGAAATTTGAAGCATATGGAGTACTTGAAAAGTGTTCATGAGTAAAAAAAGAAAAAAAAAGTATCTGAAGTAATCTGTCAGTAAAGCTCAAAACTTCCCATTAAATTTAAACCTGGAAGAGCTTCACTGAGCCCAGAACCTCAGCAGAGCACCAGCTCTCTCTGAAGGGTATCTAGCTGTGGCATAAAGCACTTAACAGGTATTTTCACCTTGCTGAATTCACTTGTCATGGGGGTCTTGCTGTCAGGAATTCCAGCTGTTGTCTTTCCTGGCTGCCTTGTTCTTAGGCTGTTTTAAGATCAGTATCTTATTTTTTTTTTTTTGGTCATAATAATCCTGCTTAGATTTTTTTTTTAATTTACATTAATAGTACTTGTGCAAAGTAGCTAGTGTTTTTAAAAAATGAAGTAACTGTTGGTAGTGGGAGGGTAATTCTTCCTAAGGTGCATTAAGAATGCTGGCATGCACAGAAATCCTAAACCTGACAGCCCAGGAATGACTTTCTCTGTTTCCTGATGCAGCCCTGCATGACAATTACCTGAAAACAGGGAATCTTTAATGCCAGTAATGAACCCCCTGAAGTCTTGCAGAGACATTTCACAGATGTCTCCAGAGTGGAGTGTTTCAGGTGAATGTGGAATTAGACTCAGTTTTTTTAATCCTCAGAGCTCTGTGCCCCCCCATCAAATCCTAAACCACAGTTCAGTGTAAAGCAACCATATTTTTGGTCTTAGCTCTGCTGCATACAATAATGCAAAGGGATTTCCTTCAATCTTCTGATGCAGTTGCAGCTGGAAATCTTGGCCTTTCAGTAAAATATTTTATAGCAGGAAATGGAATTATTTCTGCTTGCCTCACTTGGTGTGTTTTACCTGCTGCAACAGCGAGAGTTATTTGGCTCGGCTTTCTTGAAAGCCAACTTAAACCCCATTGCACTTTTCATCTGAGGTAATTTCCTCAATCCTGTCCCTCTCTGGATATATAAACTTGGCAAAAGGGTGAGACATGACCAGGGAACTGATGCACCAAGGTGCTGTGCCTCCAGCTGCCCTGTCTCTGAGTGTGAGACAGCTGAGACAACTCCTCAGCGAAACACTGCTGACTTGGCTCTCTGCCTTTTCTGGGCACAATTAGCATTAATTTACTGATGGAGAGTCATTCATGATGTGAAATCCAAGGGCTGAATGAAGACTCTGACATGTGTGCCATCAGCCTTGGAATTTACTGGTAATCAAAAATTGAAAGTGGGGGAAATATTTCCTTGTCTGTGTGGGCACAGCTAACACTTGAGAGCTGTTGTTTGCACTGGTTTCTCCTGCACTCCTGCTGATTGTATCAAGATCAAAACTCTTGCTTAAGTACTCACAGCATGGCATGGTAGGGCACTGCTGGACTGAGATTCTTGTCTCATCTTAGTGAGGCCTGAGGTTTGCAGTAGCTTATCGAGTTCCTCTGTATCATTTAATGACATCTGGACTCGCTGAACTGAGATTTTTTTTTTTTTTTGGCTCAGATCATTGTTGCTTTGCATTGCCCTGGAACCCACTGACATTGTTTCTGTCAAAATGAAGGAGAAAGGCACCTGGGTCCAGCCATTGTTTTAAAGGTTGCAGGATTTGGGGATTTTTTTTTTATTCCCTCACCCCCCCACCAAGGGTAATGAGTCTGTTTGGCGGGCTCAAAGCTGACACTGATGCCAGCTACTGGCAAGCACTGTGAAAATTCTGGGTGCAGAAATTCCAGCAGGAGGAGATTGTGGAATAAACCCTTGGAAGACTTCCACATGTATGGTATGGTTATTGTAGAAATAACTGTAAAGTTTCAATAAATCCCTGTGTTTTGCAAATGGAAGTCAGGCTGCAGGGGGTTGCATTGGATAGGTACTGAGGAAATATCTGTGCAGGGATTCTGCAGCTTGGATTGCCCAGATAAAACCATGATTAGTGGAAAGGTAGAAATACAGTCATGCTTTTATAACTGTAAATTATTTTGGTGCTTCCTTGATTAAGATGATTTGCTTCCAAATCACCTGTTCCAGTGTAATTAGTTCTGCCTGTGGAGCAGAATGAGGCAAAATGAACAGAAAGTGGGGGTTTGGAGCTGGCACACTGCAGCACTTGGAGAAATGTGGGCTGTGAAAGAGGGGAGTCCACAGAATCAAATTCAGAGTTACGAATTTCAATGTCTTTGTTTTATACACAATGCATTAAGAACAGTATGATCTAAAATGGGATGAAATGGATATGTTTAGTCATGGACTCCTTATGGCAGATATTTACAGCTCATTACAGAGTCAGTTACCCATTAGTTCCCATTTTGGGTATTTTCACAAAATAGGACAGCATTAGAAATTAGAGGTCTCATTTAACAATGCACAGACTGCACTGATTGAGGGGAATTCACTTTTGGTGATGGTGGTGCTCTAGTAATTCTGTATTGGGGAACAACTTGAGTACCTGTGATTTGCTGTTGTATTTTGTCAGGCAAAATAAGGACTCCATCCTGAGTCTGAAACGGGAAGGGCTGCTTGGATTAACCCTTGAAGCCTGGGTGTGTTGTCAGTCACAATCCTCTGGGTGTGGCTGGGGCTCTGCCTCTCTCTCTTGCAGTTATGCAATCTGTTTTCAGTAACCTTCAGTGCAGAGTTGAATGTGAGTTAGGACCCTCCTGCATTTCCAAATATCCTTAATGCAGGGGGTGTGTGTGTGATCAGATCACCCACTATTTTGCAAAAATTGAGAAAGTGATGTGGAAAGAAAGGCAGACTTCAAATTTACTCTGTCCAGCTTTATCTATAATGGATTCATGCATTTCCTTTTTTTTTTTTTTCTCTTTGCAGGTACCACAAGAGCCAAGCTATTTACCTGGAGTCTAAGGAGAACACGAAGATCAGCTGTGTGATCAGTTCTGTGGGTGCCAACGAGGTTGTGGCTGCTTTTATTTGTCAACAGAGAGGGGAAAGACATGGGTTTAGTAAGGGCTGAAGATAGATACCTGTCTGGTGTGTAAAGAAGCTGAAGCCAAGATAAAACTGACTTGAGAAATCTCTTTTTGCGATGGGAAGAGACTTGCTTTGTTTCTGAAGGATAATCCTGTGTTTTGCAAGCTCCTGCAGCAGTTGGGCAAAGGGAGCACTTTGTTTTTGCAGATTCCAGACACTTCAGGGAAAGAAATAATAGATTTGAGTGCACTTCTCCTCAATCAGCCAATAAAGGAGCTTTAATTTGTTGTGGCAAAAGGGAAAACACTTTATTTTCCCCAGAATGAGTTGCATGTGGGATCTGTTTGTGTCACAGCTTTTCCCTTGCAGTGGCAGTTGTGGCACTCAGTTGTTCAGATAAAAGCAGTGGTAGTGTGCTTATGGGTGCATTAAAATTTGTTAAAAGTTATTACTGTAATTTAGCAAAACTAATATATCGTTCCATCATGCTGTGATAGAATATAGAATTGGACATGTTTGTTTCCTACAGTTGCTCAAAGTTTATGGATTTTTGAATTATTTTGGCAAGCAAAACATGCCAAATCCTTGGAAATGTTGCAGTAGGGAGATGATTATCAATAAATGTTGATTTTAATTTCTCTAGAGAAATAATCAAAGTAGAAATCCAGGCAAATACTAAATTCATTTTATATTAAGGGGTCCTGTTAATAAAGTGAAATTATAACTAAAATAATACAGTTAAATGAATTTACTTGCCAGGCCTGTAACTACTATATGAAGAAAAAAAATTTAGGGTAAATCACAGGCCAACATAACTTTATAATCCTTTGCATTAGGAAATATTTGTCTTCCCTCCTAAAATACTGCAGTACTAAGGATTGGATAATTCTTACTCAGTATATTTAAATATGTTGAAATGCATTAGGAGGATATAATGCAGAGGAAATTGCTCAGACTTGATTTTTAAAGTACAGGTTTTTAGATCTAAACACCTTGAAGGTGATTTCAAAAACTCTCTGGAGTGGCTGCCTTGGTGGCAGCAATTTGTCTTCTGGCACGTGGTGTGAATCCTTCCATGCAGGTGGTTAAAGGAGAGGCCCTTTTATCTCCAGACACAATTTCTGTGGTACATTGTGGGAAGTGCTTCATGGAACAGAATCAGAATAAGCTTTTCATTTGACTAATAGTTACTTGTCTGGGCAAATCCCAGGATAGATAATTTGATGATCTGTGGATCTAGAGAGACTTAGTCTTGATTAGGCAAAGCTCAGTGCCACGGTTCTGTTGTGAGCTGTCGCAGGAGGAACCTGCTTTCCTGATGGTGCTTGAAAGAGTCATTTTTCTCGAGGACTGTTTTGAGTAGGAAGTTAAGGAGGTGAAGTTAGACACCTTATTTCATTTTCTACTCAGGCTGCAAATGCCTCACGTGGGGAGGGAGAGGGATTAACCTCATTGATCTGTGCCCCCTGAGGTGTTCAGCTCTGACATTAAGACACAGAGTTAATTTGTCTGTGTGCTGCTTGCTGCGAGTTTTCCCTTTTTCTCCCCTAATTCATCTCCCTGCCCCTTTCTTTTTGCCCTTCCTCTCCTGCAGATCTGGGTGAGGAAAACCAGCGACAGCACCAAGATGAGGATCTACCTGGGGCAGCTGCAGCGGGGCGTGTTCGTGATCCGCCGGCGCTCGGCCACCTGACTCCGCTCTGCCCTGTCCTGGTTTTGATCAGATCACCAAACCTCTGCCAGGGGCTCACAGGCTGCTCACTCCTCCCAGCAGCAGGGAACAGTCCTGACCTCTGACGAGACTCTTTGTGGCTGGCCACATAATCCCCAGTAGTCCTTAAACCTTTAGTGATGCCCAAGCACTGCCCTGGACTATTTCTGGATTTTGCATCAAGCTTCTGTACGCTCTCTTTGTATTTTGGGTGACTGTTTGAGAACACTTGGCATCATCCTCCTTTTCGTTGTTGTTTCGTGGTGCACAGATGGGACTCGTGTCAAAAACATCATCATCATGTTTCTGTTGGGAGTCAGACCAGTGGAAGAACCTTTGCTTCTCAAGACCTGAGGTTATTTGTGCTTTTTGGCCTTGTTTTCCTGCAAGGCTCAGGATTTTGGGCAAAAGATGAATCCTGCCAGGTTTCAGCTGCAGCTGAGAGATGCTTCCAGAATACCTGGTCCGTCAGTTTATTGGATGGACTGTTGAAAGACTGGAGACTTTTTTAGGATGGTGTGAACAGCTCAGAAACTGCTGAAAATACAGTGATTTTAATGTAGCTCAGAGTCACGCGTGGTTAGTCAGAAGCTTCTGTTTCTCTTCACATTAAAAAACCCTTCAATGAACAAGCAGAGTATGTCTGTTTGCTGACATTAATTAGCTGGGATAGGTGGATGACTAAATTAAAGGAATAATTACCTGGATTTTGCAGATAGCAAGGCTGTATGAACTCTGTGTGTCTATAACCACTGAGATGTAAAGAGGCAAAAAATCAATTTCACTTTTTCCACTGATGCTCAGAATCACCGGTTGTGGTGGGATCCTGCTGACAGGAGGTCTGTAGTATCCTCCCAAGGATCCTGGTGCAGAGTAGGAAGTGGCCTTGACATGCTGGTAGCTGGAACCTTCATTCCCTGAATGCTCTGCAAAGAGCTCCTCTTGAAGGCTGTTTTAATTGCTGGAGGTAACACTGGGTTTCTACACTTGCCGTCCTTCAGCACAAGAGAAAATGCCCAAATAATGATATCAAGGTGCTCCCTAGGTGTTTAAAGATCTGCCTCTGGCATTCCTTTGTTATTCCCAGTCATTTGCTGATGGCTGGAAACACCAGTGCCATGTGTGTGACTGCCTTGGCAGGAGCCACGTGGTGCCCTGGCAGTCACATCTCTGCCTTCTGTGCAGAACAACGTAGTGCTCCTTGTGATTACTAGTCAAAAAGTTGGAGATTATGTCTTTCTCAGTCTCTGCCACTTTGAGGCATCTTCTGGTTTTGCTTTTGAGTTGCCTTCTTGTTAACATCCACCCAGCCTTTCTTTGGTGTGTGGATAAATGGAGTCTGGGGAAGGGAGCTGCAATGGCTGTGCCCATTCCTTTCCTGCAGTTGGGTGGCAGTCACATCCCAAAAACTGATGCCTGTACGTGGGTCTGGAGTGGAGTGTGATGGCTGAATTCCTGATGTGGCTGAGACACCTGACTTGGTTTTTGCTGAGTTTTGAGGCTCTGGAGCTCTGGCAAGGAAGGAGAGGGTGTTTCCCACCCCTTGACAATGTGCCATCTCTGCTGCAGCTTAGGCAGCCAAATGCAGCAGGCTGGATTTTGTCAAGTTAACAGCTTACTTAATATAACTTAACATTCTCGGCACTTGTCACAGGTTTTTGATAAGGTGATGATGTACCAGACAGGATTTGTCATTGAGTCTTTAAATGAACATCTTTCTAATAATAAGTGCTAAGGAAGTAGCAGGATTTATTTCCTGTCTGTACCATTTTATCAATACATATATTTGTGGGAATAGCTGGTGACTTGTGTTCCATGTTGGGGGAGATACTTTGCCAACAGCCATCTGCTGCTGTGGTGTTCCCTGTTCTGGGGTAATTTTGGGAGTTAACAGAAGTGTGGCTGGGATGTCAGTGTGTGTGTGGGACAGGAGAGGGGCTCCATGAACCCATGGTGAATCAGGGCACTGCCTCCTTATGAGAGCTGGCACACCCCCATCAAAAACTCTTCCACACCAACCTCATCCAGGAGGGATGTGTGAGGTTTGTACAACTTCCTTCTGTCAGAATTCCTTAGCACTTTCTCCAGTGCCTCTGGGTCAGCCTTTGAACTGCTAATTTCTGTTTTTGGCAGCCCTGAGTACGGGTTGTACTGCTGTAAATGGCTCAAACTTAACTGCTACAGTGAAGGAATTTTGTTTATAGGCTACTTCATCCTCAGTTTCTTAATGAAATGAAAGTCTGCTTTGCCTCTGTCGATCACCATAAAGAGTAGATATGTCTCACAGAGTACATGAATATTGTATCCTGGATTTTTTTATCCTGGCAGGCTGTTCTGTAATGGCCTGAGCCATTTGTGAGGCTGGAAGTGATAAAGTGCAGTGCCTTGCTGTGCACTCAGGGAAGCAAGTGCATTTTTTTTTTAATCCTAAAAGGATGCACAAGTACTTCTGTGGTGAGGATGAGGCATGTGGAGATCAAGAGTGGAGACATCAGCTGTAGAGCTGAAGATTTCCTGCCACGGGTTGAAAAAATAGAGACAAGTTACTCAAGGAGATGGACAAGGTCTTGCTTGAATTCTAGGAGAAAATTGGCTTTTCTGTCTGCTCTTTGCCTGCTTATCATCAGTCTTGAAGGATCCCAACCCTCTGAACAGAAACTGCTTTGCTGCAGGTATGAAACAATTTAATCCTCATTATGAACAGCATTCAAAGCAAATTTAGGAAATGGCTTTAACTTGTCGTTACAGTAGTTTTAAAGAAAGGTGAACCTTCTGCCAAAAATAGACTTTTATTGACAGTTAAATCGCAGTTGGCTGAGTCATATTAAGCATTTTTTTTTATTGCCTTGAGAAATGGACTGTGATGTTGATATGTGCAAAATAAAAAAGACATTCCCTCCTGGCCATTATATGTTCCAATGGAAGGAAGGCAGATCAGGGAGCCAACTTCCAGGGTTTTTTTTGACATCATTCTCAACAGAAAGGTTTCCAAAGAGGCTTTTTCCAAGGACAAATGCTAATACACAAAATTGGCTTTTTTAGTTTATGTGCTCTGCCTGGAATTTTGTAACGAGACAAAGGGATTTAATGACAGAAACCTTAATTGTTTGTCTTGTTTTTTGTAAATTTCTGGCGAACTTAAAGAAAATAAAGTCTAAAAGAGCAAGAAATAGCTTTGTGGATAACTGAGGTTCTTCTTCTTTCAGAAAAAAAGGAAAAGCAGCATTTGTGTTCATGTTCCATAGAAGCAAACACTGAAATAAATATTCAGAAATTCTGAATGGTTGTCTAAGGTTTGCTGTTACTATTTTTAGTTTGCCCAATTCTGAAGCTAAGAATTTAATACACAGTGAAGTATTTAGAAAACAAAAGAATGCACATTTCTGTTTTTCTATGATTTACTGAAAACCTGTTGTCACTGAAACTTCAAATTTCATACAGTTAAAAAATTCTACTGTTGTAATGTTTTGCTGAATGTAGAAAACCCCTTTAATATTTAACATCAGCTCAAACTTTGTGCATGCCAAAACATCTTGTAATACTTAAGTGCCTATCACTTTACAGTGGAGTAATTGTGTTTATTTAGATTCCTCCTTTTTGGGCAAGAATGCTTTTCTGTAAAATATTGATTTCAATTTTTGAATAGGCATGAAGAGCAGCTTGGGTTTATGAAAACCCCTATAAAATATTTGGGTTTTTTTTCCTCTCCAATGTGATGCTAATAAATAAGCAGAAGGGAGAGAGTGGCTCAAAGAAGCCTTGGGACCAACATTAAAATAACATTTAGGTGACAACAGAAATGCAAAATATTCTCCATGGTTTATATCTAAACAGGATGGGTGTCTCAACTCCCCTCACATAATTAAAATGCTGAACAGCAGCACAGGAAGAGTTACTTAAGCCTTTGGTTCTAAAATAGCAATGCTCTGAGCAAAGCCAGGCATTTGTGGGGCTTTGGAACCGGGAGCTGTAACCCACGGGAAGCAGCTGCTGATTTATTCCATCAATCTCACATTTGAAAGCTATCAGTTCTCTGGATGCCTCAGGTAGCTTTGTCATTTTTCATTTAGCTCTAATTTGCATCCCCATGTTCTGCCCTGAATCCTGAGAGGGGGGAAAAAAGGCAGAATAGTGATGAAATGTACATTTTTCGTTTCACTTTATTAATGCTCCTTATTTTTATTGAGTTTAGGATTCTTTGGAAGGGCGTCACTGCCTGCAGATCTCTGCAGGTTTAATGGCCAGCCCAGGTCATGAGAGCTAACAAGGTTTAACAAAAAAATAAATACAAATGCAAATCCAGGGGGAAATTTGCTATCTTCAGTCAAGGTTTCTGCTTGGTGGTGTCAATCCTGTTTGGAACTGGTGACTGAAGGGTTTTTAAGTGAACAGACTGGTGGCACTGGCTGACAGAGGTTTGGAGGACAGGCTCAGGACACATGGATGTCTGCTTCCATCATTAAATGAGGAGGTAAGTCAAGTTATTTTTGGCTTTTACTTTTTTTTTTCAGGGTGTTTGATAAACGATTGATTTCTGTCACACAGCTGAAGGCAGCTGCTGATCACGTCAAGTTCCTGTTAATGCTGAAAAATTACTCATTCTGGAGAAGAAATAGCCTTTTGCCCATGATCTAAAATTTAGCAACACTGCCTAATGGCCACAGGAATATATTTTTTTCTGATGTGATTAGAGAAGAAACATTCCAAACCTCACACATCATGAGGCATCACATAATGGGGAAGCCTCTGAATACTGATGATGCTAAATCATGTAAAGCAGTTGCACAAAATTAGTAGAAAAATAGGAGGCAAAGATTCTGTTGGAAAGGATTTCTGGGGTGGTAAAAATCTCATCCATTGAGATTGGGAATTGCTAAAACAATTGGTTCAAGACTGTCTGGAAATCTGAGGAGAGTTTGACCTGGGACCCAGGGATGCTCAGTCTGTAATGGGATCTCAGCATTAGAATATTGATTAGGTCTCATTTTGGACCAAGCCTGGAGTTTTGCAGTTCAGGAAAGGGAAATAAAACATGGCAGGGTTGTTACCAGCCCTGCCTCAGCCTCTTGGTCTCATCCTCCCCTGAGAGAATTCAAAACTATGGATTTTTTTCCTCTTTCATTGAAATAACAGTTTTGGGAAGAGCTTTGAAAGTCTGGGTGAAATACAGAAATGCAGTGTCTGTCTGTCCCCTGAAGATGGATAAACCCTCCTCTGTTCCAAGGAAGGGACAATTGCTGGCAATCCACTGAGTGGCTCTGCCCCTGGAGGATTTCATCCATCTGAGTAGACACAGGTGCTTGCCTGCCATGTCCAGGTGCCGTGAAGGGGAGTATTTAGCAGATATTTTGGGCTGCAAAGCTGCAGTTTTGGTGCTCTCATACCTGGGCTGCCTGGTCAAGGGAGATGGGGTGTGGAAGGCAGATCTGGAGTGTCCTTGGAGGGAATCATGGAATCACAGAATGGTTTGGGTTGGAAAGGGACCTTAAAGATCATCTTCCACCCCCTGCCATGGGCAGGGACAACTTCCACTACCCCAGGCTGCTCCAAGCCCCATCCAGCCTGGCCTTGGGCACTGCCAGGGATGCAGGGGCAGCCAGAGCTCCCCTGGGAATCTGTGCCAGGGCCTCAGCAGTGCAGTGAGGAGTCTCTGGAGCAGTGAGCAGGGCTGGGCACCTCTCAGTGCTAATCTGGCTTTGTCAGAGAAGTCTGAAGGTTTTGTTTGCTCTGAAATCCCATGAGGGCCACAGGGAGCATGAGGGATGCAGTCGGATGTGCTGGGCTGGCTCGTGCCAGCCTCTGCTACCACAGTGCTGATTCCCTGGGGGGGATCTCACCCTGGTGCCTTGTAATGGATGTGAACAGCCTCAAACCCTGGCTGTGGCCTTCCTGAGGCCTGCAGTGCCTCTTTATCTTGTCACCCAAGCAAAGGTATCAATAACCTGCACAGCCTCCGAGCAGAGGGGTTTCTCCCCATCCATCCTGCCTGGCAGGTGCTCCATCTCGATTATGCCTCAGCTCTGCTCTGTCTGTCATGTTCCTGGCCTGAATGACAGAGCAGGAAGGTGCTGCTGGTGGGAGCATTTCCTGCCTGCCTAATGGGGATGTAATTAATGGATGCAGCCAGCCAGGCGAGCAGAGGCACGAGGCCTCTCCTTTGGCCACCCAACCGTGCCGTGTTACACACCCTGCTCGATGGTGGTGCTGCATATTCACTTAAATTCTGAGCCATTGCTACCTTTAATTAATGTATCGTAGTGAATTTTTCCACTGCTTCCACAGCCTTTTATTGCCAAGTACCTGGCTGGGTGGCTGTGGTGTCTCAGATGCAGGGGAACGTGCTGCAGGGCCAGGCAGGCTCTGGGTAGGTGGCTTGTCACTGGGGTGACGCCTGTGACACAGGAGGGGTCCCAGCCCTCCACCCTGCTGTCACTTGTTCCCTCAGTGAGCTGAGTGTGCTGCAAAGGGGCTGCAGGGACAAAATCACAAAAATGGGACAGTTCAAAGGGCTGCTTTGGCTCTGACCCTGCTTCCCCCACGGTCTCCTTTGGGAGCAGACATGTCTGGAGTTCCTGCTGGAAGGCAGGCGGTGAGGGTGAGTTTTGCTGCCTGGGAGTTTAACCCAGCCATCATCATCATCATCCTCATCAGAGCACATGGAGAACCTCGCTGTCCATTGAAAATTGGGATTTGTACCTGCTGTGTTTTTGGGACGTGCTGCCTGCTCTCACCCCCGGCACAGCGTGGCTGAGGTGTCCCTCAGTGCTCCGGCCAATGCTCGGGTCCTTTGGGGCGCTGTTACAGATGAAATTCAGCAGCTCCGTGCTGCCCCTGCACCATTAACTGGTTTAATGAGCCTCTGAAATGGCTTTGGGGCAGAGCACAGGCTCTGCTCCACCTTCCTGCCCCACTCCTGTCTGCTCACACGGCTCGGCTGACAGCGGGGCTGCAGCTCCAGCCCTGTGGTGGAGTTTGGGGAGTTGGGAGTTTTCCACAGCTCTGTGTGCATTACTGACAAGGTTTCTGAGTGCTGAGACCCCGCAGGGCTCCGGAGCCACACCTGGCTCAGGTGTCCCATCATCCCCTCAGGTGTCCCTCCATCCTCTCAGGTGTGCCATCATCCCCTCGGGTGCCCCATTATCCCCTCAGGTGTCCCTCCATCCTCTCAGGTGTGCCATCATCCCCTCGGGTGCCCCATCATCCCCTCAGGTGCCCCATCATCCCCTCAGGTGTGCCATCATCCCCTCAGGTGTCCCTCCATCCCCTCAGGTGTGCCATCATCCCCTCAGGTGTCCCTCCATCCCCTCAGGTGTGCCATCATCCCCTCAGGTGCCCCTCCATCCCCTCAGGTGCCCCATCATCCCCTCAGGTGTCCCTCCATCCCCTCAGGTGCCCCATCATCGCCTCAGGTGTCCCATCATCCCCTCAGGTGTCCCTCCATCCCCTCAGGTGTTCCATCCCCTCACCGAGCCAAACTCCTCCCGGTTTTCCAATTTCACACCGTCCTGCTCTTGGTGTTTCTAAACAAACTCTCCTATGTCCACCCAGTTAAAAGCAGCCGAATCCATTCTGCAGAAATACTTTTTCCCCCTTTCCTGTTGCTGTGGCAATCGCCGCTGCCGAGCAGGGCGGGCAGGAGGAGCCAGCCCCTTGTCAGGGCAGAGCATCCTCCTTTCTTTGCCTGCTTGGGAAGGGCAGCCAGTGCCTGCTGCTGCCTGTCTCGCCGCTGATTTTACCCCATAGTGGTTTTGAAATACGAATCTCAAAGGTTTCTGCAGAGAGAAGTAAATGGGGGCAAACCTGATGGCTCATTCGGGGTGGCTGAGGCACAGGAGGGCAGTGATCAGCCAAAGAATGAGAGCTGGCTCTGTAACTCAGCTAGAAATTACATTCTCCTCCCTCAACTTAGCTTTTACCCTGGGTTTGAGGGCAACTTAACCTTCCTTAAGGCTTTGGGGGTAGAGTTTTGGCTATGTCAGAACTTCACCTACACCTCTGAGCACATCATCTCTTCAGCATCACACTCTTGCCCCTCCTCCATCCAGCTGGCCAGGCCAAGGCTCCCTCTGGAGAAGGTGGCTGGCTGATTGCTGGATCACCAGCTGCATTTGGTAGTTGAGTGTGAGAAGCTGGTTGCACAAACCATTGGAAGAGAGCACCTCTGCCTTGGCAAAGCTGGTGCAGATCACGGGATGTTCTGTTAATCACACCCGTCCTCAGTGACTGGCTGACAGATGGCAGCTCCCTGGGGATAATTAATCATTTGTTAGCCCAGGATGTTGAGTGTGGAATAGCAATGTCCATACAGATTCTGGGTGGAGCTCAGAGAGGACCTGTGGCCCTTGGAAAGGAGGATCTCACTCTCCAAGGTGGAACTCATTAGCTAAAGACAATAAAATCCTCTCTGAAGGCATCATGGGCTTTCTCCCTGCCACCTTTGGCTTCCCCAGGGCATCAACCAGCTTAAGGATTGCAAAAGGAGAGGAAGAAAAACTGTCTGACATCTGTGGGCTTTGATCTGCTGTGGAAGACTTCTCCCCTCACCTTGGGGAGAGAGGGGAATGTATTCAAAACCAGAAAGCAAATGCTTGTAGGTCAGGTCTGTAAGGAGCAACTCCTTCAGCTGAATTTTCTCCTGGGGAAAGAGCAGCAGCAGAGTGACAAAGCTCTGCTGCCGCTGTCACTGGGGAGCTGAGCAGCCTCTGCCAGGGGGACACGGGGCACAGGTGCCACTTGCAGACAGCAGCGCTCTCCCAGCAGGGAGGGAGGAGAGGAGAGGTCAGGCAACCTCCCTGCTGGGTTTGGTTTGGTTTGGTTTTTGTAAGGCTTTCCATCTTCTCCAAATCCTCCTTTCCAAAGGCAGCTGGCTCAGCAGGGAGGTGGGAGCACAGGCAGGATGGGGATCAATGAGGGGAACCTCCTCCCTTCCTCTGAACTCTGGGGCCTCTCTGTGCAATTTAAAGTAGGGAAAGAAAGACATCTGTACCAAGGATTTGTCAGGCTTGTTCCTGGCAGATAAGCTGGTTTTACCGAGTGGCTTGACTTGTAATTCCCACACAGTGTGTAGATGTTTGTCTTATGTTTACCTAGAGGAAGAGATTTTCTATCAATCCTGAAAAATTTAACCTTGTGTAACGGTGCATATCCTCGGTGAAAAAGAGTGTGAGGATCTGTCAAAATGTCAGGCTTGCCTGGAATGAGGGTCCTGCAGAAAACAAGTGGGATTAATGTCTTTGAAGATGTTTCATTTAGGAGTAATGGAGTCCCCAGGCTTTTGGGGGCCCCTATAATTGAACTGAAGAGGTTATAAAGCCTAGAAGGGAAATGCTGCTCAGAGCTGGACAGGCAGAGGCACTCTCAGAGGGAGAGGGCCAGATAGGTTATTTCTGCTGTAAAACAGCATCAGAAGGATGTGGAGAATTGTTCCTAAATTACACTCCTGCGTCTCGATTTTAGGGAAGTCAGTAAGACTTGGAGGTTGCTTCTAGGGGAGAAAAGGGCATGGGTCTGAGTTTTATTTTAATGGTGCTCATGGAAAGAAACACACCCCCCCCCCCGCTCTCTGAATCATCAGACAGGTTTGCAGGACCACAGAAATTAGTAATTATTTTAAAAATAATAAAAAAGTCAGAAAACTTATTGAAGTTTCCACATCTGTAATGCTGCAGGTCAGCACACAGTGTCTCCTCTCTGAGGAATAACCTGTGTTCAGAAAGTGCCTCCTTTCAGAACCTGAAAATGGATCCTTTACAATGTGTGTTTTTCTTACCAGAGACAGAGTGTTTGGATGGAGCTGTGTTTTCTGCCTGAGACATTGAGCAGTGTTCCTCTTGACAACTTCATGTTGGCTTGAAAATGCTTTTTGAAATAATGCCCTTTCTCTTCTGAAGGCTCTCGAGCTCTTAGAAAAGTGGGGAAATTACCCTGCTTGTGAGGAAACAGGCACAGAGCTGTGATGCCTGCACTGCTGGCAGCTTCTCTCTGTTTGCCCCAACTTGCCAATAACTAAATAAAACAACACCTGTTAATTGTCCTTTCTTTGCAAACCCCACTTATTTCATAAGCACTGGTGGGGACTGGGAGGGTGAGTCTGCCTTGCTCATGTTGTGGTTTGAAATGGGAAATCCAAGTTTCTTGCTTGTCAGGGATATAGGCAGTGTTTCAGGTTTGCTGTTTCATGGGAGGGACTTGCTGTTGCTGGAGCTGTTGTTTTGGCCTTGGACACCTCCTCTTCAACAAGCTCCTTCTCCAGGGAAGCTTTGAAACCTGCCTGAGGTTCTGAATTGGCTCTGAATAAAAGGTGCTGTGTGTCTGAAGTGTCCAGGGCTCTCCAGCAATCCAAAGAGCCAGCACACAAAGCCATTAAAGCTCAAGTGCCTGGCCATGATCCCTGGAGACAGTTTGCAGCTGAGTCCCGCAGGAACCGGCTTTGTCTGCAAAACCACCCACAGCAGGGGGAAAACGTCCAGCCAGGTCCTGTTGATTCATCGGGGTGGGTGGTTTGGTCCTTCAGCCAAGGTGAGTGGGAACAAGGGAGGGGACAGGGAGATGGTTTAGAGGGGATTCTGTGCTTTTCCCCCTCTGCTGAGGCACTGGAATTTCCAGCTCGCATGGCTTAATGGCCCTGGTGTCCTGTATCCTGAAAGAAGATACACGGCCTGGAGGAGCCAGACCTGACCTCCTCAGCTCCATTTGCAGAGTGAAACCCCAGAAGTGCAACTCCTGTGCTGCCTCAGAGCTTCTCCATCTCCTGGCACTTCTTCCATGAGGAACACGGAACTTTATTTATTTATTTTTTATTACTCTATTTTACCTCTTGGTACCACACCAGTTGGTTTGCTTCTTCCAGGGTGGGGAGTCTCCTGTGCATGCTCTGCTGAGCCAGGAGACTGCTTGGAGTTGAGCATGCACTTCACTCCTGTGGCTTAGAAGGCTGTATCTACATTTTTAGGGATTTTTTTTTCCCCTCCAACTTACTGAGGTACGAAGGGAAGATTATGGCACTTGATGATTTAATCAACATAATCTCTAGATAAAACATGCTTATGTTCTACTACTGGGAGATATTAATTTATGCTGGTTTGCTTCTCCAAAGGTAAATTAAATAATTAGTTTTAAGACTGGATTAGTTGCACATGTGCCCTGCCTCTTAAAAAGGCAGTTTAGGAATTCTTAAAAGATTCTTGGCTTGGCATTTCTCAGGAGTCATTGAATCCCTTCAGTGCAGGTGCCATGAAAAGTGGAACTGTGGTGCAGCACCTAAAGGTGGGACATGGACCCTGCTCCTGCCCCAGGTGCCCTTCTTACCCAGGAGTGACATTTTACCAGCCTGTTAATTCAGAGAGAAGGCTTTGCCCCAGCTCTGGGAGCCAGAATTGCTCCTTTGATCCAGCTGGTACCTTGAGCTGGTTCAAAACCTCACAGTGTCTGCATCCATGTCCCACTGGAGAGAGCACCGGGACACCCAGGCTGTGTCACCCATCCAGGGCCAGGCTGGGTGGGGCTTGGAGCAACCTGGTCTGGTGGAAGGTGTCCCTGCAAGGAGAGGAGCTTTAAGGTCCCTCCCAACCCAAACTGTTCTGAGATTCTGCGTTGATGTGCTTGGGTGACCTTGGAAATTTAGGCAGCGCCTCGGAACTGCCTGAAAATGTATCACTGAAAATCCCCCCAGATATACCACTGAAAATACCCCCAGATCTACCACTGAAAATCTCCCCAATGTACCACTGAAAATCCCCCCAATGTACCACTGAAAATCCCCCCAGATGTGTCACTGAAAATCTCCCCAATGTACCACTGAAAATCTCCCCAGATGTACCACTGAAAATCTCCCCAATGTACCACTGAAAATCCCCACAGATGTGTCACTGAAGCTCCATGAGGGCAGAACGAGAATTAAGAGCAGGAGATACTCACCACGGTGGCTGGAAGGTGTCCCATCTCATCCAGGCAGGGAAACTGAGGCACAGTGTGCCTCTCCTCACAGAGGGCAGCAGCAGCAGTAAAATGGGGGTGCTTGATGCCAGAGTCATTGGGTTTGGAGCAAATGTGCTGAGCTGAGCCAGTCTGTTCCCCTTGGGAATGCCTGAGGAGGTGCCCCAACATCGGCTCCCCCTGACCCAGGGGGAGGAGAGCTGCCAGAGGCCCTCACACAATTTCATGGTTATTAAGGATGTGCTAATGAGCTTCCAGCATCGTTTTCCAGCACTCTGCTCCCCCAGCTCTGCCCATGCACGAACACCTCCATCTCAGGAGGACAGCAAACACTTCCCTGGAGCTGTAACTCCATTTCCCATGGAAATGCTGGTCCCCCAGATCTGGGGCAAAACCTCACAGAATTGTGAAACACACCAATCACTTGTTTTTAGAATTTTTAAAAGTTTATAAAAGGTTATAAAAATAGTAATACAATTAGAGTAATAAAAATTTAGAGTTAGAACAATTACAAGACAATAAAAACCAAAGAATTAGGGACGTCCAGATGCTCTCAGGTACTTAAGCCAGGACAAGCATGCTTTGTGAACAAAGGAATAACCCTTAAAACAATACACTGTTGCATATTCATATATACTTCATGGTTATGCATACATTCTATTTAAAACAAGAAACTCTGTCTGTTATATGTCAACTGCTTATTTTAACCACCACGGCATCTTCGAGTCTGAGCAAGGCCTGAAGAAATTAGCTTCTTCTGATAAGAAAACTATAAATTCCTCTTCTCTGGAAGATTTAGGTGTTCTGTGACTGTTATCTCAAAGAGAGTATCTCATTCCTTTAAGAAAACCCCACATACACAGTTTCTATTTTAACTACTAAAGCTTCAGTTTAACTACAAAACTACATTTACCATGCTATTAAAATGTTAATACAGCACAACTAATCAATATAACATAATACATATAGTAAATATCTGCGTAGAGCCATATAATATGCATTTTTCACCGAATGCATGAGCTGGTGCAGTGCTGCTGTGGGTGCAGGGAGAGGCAGGGAGTGCTGCTGCAGGATGCTCTCAGCCATGCTGGGCTCTGTGCTGCAGGATGCTCCTGTGTGGGACGGAGCAGCCAGGAAATGCCACATCCATCTGCTCTTTGCCATGCCTTCCTGGTGCTGTTTTCCCTGCTCCAGGCAGTCCTTGGGGCTGGCTCTGCCACATCTCTGGGCTGGCTGGGGTGGGATTGGGATCTTCCCCCGCTCTGCTGTGCCTCTCTGCATCCCGGGGCCATCTGCTCCTGCCTGGGGTGGCTGTGCTGGGGCTGCTCCAAATGTGGGGCTTTGGCTCTGGCACAGCCAGGATTGCTGTTCCCAGGGGCAGAGCTGGGGGAAGGAAACTTCTGTATCTCCGTGGAGGTCAGGACAGGGAAGAATTCACAAGGTTGAACATCACACGAAGGGTGGGAAGCAGGTGTGGAGTGCCCTGAAGCTTTTCCTGCTGTAGCTCTTCCCATTGCACTGCAGGACATGGGTGCCTGAGCAAAGAGCACAGAGAGCCCTTCTTGCTTCACTACTTCATTTCTCCCATTTGAATATTCAGAGGCAATTTTTTCTGCTTGACTATTTAGAGGCAAGTGTCTCCTCCTGTGCACAGTGCTTTTGCACCTGACTTACTGTGTGATGCTCTGGGACTAAATGTTAACCAGGGGGGCTGATCCAGTCTGCTCTGAGCTGGGCACCTCCTGGAGCTCCAGAGGCATTTCAGGAATGAAATCAGCTCATGAAACCCTTTGCCACCCTATAGGTGTGCCTGGTGTTGTGTTCAGCTCTTCTCCAGCCCCCCTGGCCGCAGGCACCCTTGAAAGCATCCCTGGGGCTGAGCTCTTGCCCTTCACACGGAGCCCCTCAGTTCCTGTGTGACTCTGAGTGTGCCCAGCTCCTCAGGGGCTGAGTTCTGGGGCTGTGCTTTGCCCTGGATGATGCCCAGGCAGGGAATGCCCCACACAAGGTGGAGATCACCTCCCTGCTGCCACGTGGGTGGCTGTCTGACCAGGAGAGGAGACAGAAAGGTGCCCAGCTGGCACTTGTCACTTCTGCCTGCAGGCATCACGGACGTGTCACTGGCACAGCAAAAGGGGAACAATGTTATTTTTGGCTGGATCAGGCTGTTTTCTCTCTCCAAGTACCACAGGCTGACACGAGGTGCTGCTGAACACTCAGTCTGGTTTATCTTTGCCTTGGTGAACAAGGGGGAAAGGCACTTTTTTTAATTATAAAGAAAGTGTTTGTAGTCTTTCATGCTGGCAGAGCCTTGGCAACAGATCTGGTGTGCAAGGTATATTTTGACTTGGTTTAGTGTCTCTCTCAGGCTGCTGATGGCTCTCCTGCATCTCCCATCCAGCCCTCCAGGACTCGTCCTGCAGCCAGCGAGGATCCAGGTCGGTGCTGGGGAGCAGGGACTGTGCTGCCATGGGGGTCTCCACTGCAGTCCTGCCTCTGCAGCCAAAGCAGGTGGGTTTGGAAGGAGGAGAGGTGGGAATTCCTGGCTCCCAGGAGGGCAGGCACTCGGGGAGCAGCAGTGGGAGAGGGGGGATCCCACTGCTGCTGAGCCATCCTGCCGCTGCCTAACACAGAGAGATCAAACCAGAGACAGCAGGATTATTTATTGAGGTGTTGGTTTGAAGTTGAATGGACAGGAATCACATCTCAAAACTGTAAAGAATGAGCTTTTTAGCCTTTTTCCTTTCCACGAAACAGCAGCAACATCTCGGCAGGGATGTCAGGCCGAATCTGTTTCACTGACAACAAGATTGTTCTGTCTAGACGGGGAAGCGCCGCCAAACCGAGGGAGGCTGCGGAATAATTTAAAGCCAAAATACTTTACAGACATTAAATTTAAAAATAAAAGCTGGCTTGACACACATGCTGCTTGATGGATAGCTGGTGTGAGGGTGGGATGGCAGCTGGCTCTGACACGGAGCGTGGTGGCAGGGATGGGCAGGTGTCACTCGGGGTGACCCAGTGGCTGCTGACCTGTCACCTTTCCTGGATGAGTTTCCACCAGAATTGGTCCATGGAGGCCTCTGAGTGGCCTGTGGAGCTCAGTGCAGGGATTCTCTGCAATATCTTGAATTCTGTAGCTCTGAGGCAGCTGCCCAGCCCATCCCCTGCCTGCTCAGTGCCACCTCCTGAGTGGCATCAGGGAATGTCGGAGCAGAAAGATGTGGGTGGGAGATGAGCCTGGCACTCCCTGTCTGCCTGGAGGGGCCTGGCCAGGGCTGTCTGAGGCTCAGGGGTGTGGTGGTGAGGTTGCAGCCCAGCCAGCATAAGGAATTTCCTTTCTTCTGGCAGAAAAAGAAAGGTGAAATATTAAAAGCATGGCTCAAAGGCTGCTGTAAATAAATATATATATATATATATATATAATCTTTTTTCCCCCTTCTGCTCAGCGCTGCTTTGGTGTCGCTCAGAGACAGCAGCCAGTCAGAGCAGGAGGGATGCCAGATTTCAGGAGAGAGCAGGGAGTGGGGCTGAAGCAAGGAAGAAAGGGGAGGATTATCTCAGGTGGGTTGATTTCAGAGTTCAGGCTGAATGCTGACACTTCAACTCCTCCACAGCCTTCAGGACTTCAGTTTTCTGTTCAGCACCAGGAAACAAGACCTGTTTTTTTGTCTCTGCCTCTACAGATGAGGGCAGTGCCCTCTGAAGCAGGAGGACACCTCTGTGTGGGCCAGTGTCCTTGGATGAGGGAGAATGGGAGGAGAAGAGGGCCAAGGAACCCCTGGAGAAGTCCTGCAGGCTCCCAGCTTGCCATTTGTGCCAGCCTGGTGAGTTCAAGGGTTTCTGATGGCTGCTGGTGGTGTGAGGTTTATGTGAGGTTTATGTGAGGTTTATGTGAGGTTTCTCCAGGCCCAAGCTCTTCCATTTGCTTCTGCTGATGCCCCTGGGATGCGGGCAGCACGTGCTGTGTCCTGCTCGCAGGAGATGGGGAGGCTTTGCAGCAATCCCCAGCTGCTGGGCGGGCAGCAGGAGCCAGCAGCATCCCACAGGAGCCTGCACGGGACTGCAGGAGGAGGCTGCAGGGTGGAGAGGGCTGGGTTGGAATTGATGACCTTGAAGGTCTCTTCCAACCCAGTCATTCTGTGAGTTCTGCTCAGGTGGGGTTGGGCTCTTTCACCAGGCAGCACTGACAGAACCAGAGGACACGGTCTCCAGCTGTGCCAAGGGAAATTCAGGTTGGATTTAGGAAAAAGTTTTTTACAGAAAGGTGATAAAGTTCTGGAATGGCTGCCTGGGGAGGTGGTGGAGTCACCATCCCTGGGTGTGTTTAACAAAGCCTGGATGTGGCACTGGGTGCCAGGGTTCAGTTGAGGGGTTGGGGCTGGGTTGGACTTGATGATCTTGAAGGTCTTTTCCAACCCAGTGATTCTGTGAGGGCTGAGGGCTGTTGTGTGCTGAGGGAGGAGCTGGAGGGATCCAGCTCAGGGTGTTTAAAGCTGTTCCTTCCTCGTTTCTCCTGCTCTGTGTCAGCAGGGCTCGATCCTCAGGGATGTGGGAAGGGGAAGGTGCAGGGAGTGGGCTTGGAGCAGGATTAGGGCTGCACCTCTGCAGGCACTGACAGCCAGGGTGGTTCAGCCGCCGATCAGGGATGTGCCCAAAGGAAGCAGGCTGGGGACAGTCACTCGGAGCTCACAAGCTGGGAGGAGCTGTGAAACACAGCCTGACCTCCACTCCAGCTCCTGCTGCTGCCTGGCCTTTGCTCGCCTCTGGCAGGGCAGGGTGGGGACAGGCAGCAGAAGGGGGACCTGATGTCCTTTTCCTCACAGCCTTGTGCATTCCCCTGCCTCCTGCTGCCTGTAAAGCACCCTGTGATTAATTACAGCACTCTGCAGCCGCCGAAAATTTATTTAGGGTGTTATGTTTGCTGCTGCTGCCACTTACACAATGGCAAATGTGCCGTGGCTGCTAATGGGTCACTGAAGGGGATCACACCACTGGAGCTGCTCTGGGAGCAGGGCAGGCACAGGGAACACTGCCAGGAAGGTGAGACAGATCTGTTCCAGTAGAATGGGCTCTGCTGCTTGCAGGAAATTGCTTGCTTCCCTGATAGCATCCAACTACTTTAATAAATCAATTTTTCCACTAGTTTGTTTAGCTTAAGCTTTCTCCTCCCTGCATCCTAAAAATTAGTCTAATAGGACTTTTTTATCTCTGAGAGGTTTGGAAATTATTTTCCTTCAGGGATTTCACTTTCCTTGGGGTGCCCAGAAAAAGTGTGGCTGAGGGAGTTTTCAGCTGGAGAAAAGAGCCTCAGAAAAAGCCTCCCTAAAAATGCTACCAAAGGCATGCAGAAATCAGCCCAAGCTGAACCAGCTGGTGGCCCTGCTGTTGAATTTTAATGTTTCTGTGGGGCTGGTTTGTGTGAACTGAAGCAGGTTGTGTTTATTCTATAGAACTCTGTGGGTACCTTGCACTGCATGTCACTCCCTCGGTGCACTGGGAGCAATTCAGCTGGAGGAGCCACCACCAACACTGTTATCTTTACTGCCAGTCCTGCCTGATAAATCTGCTCCCTCCAGGGTGGCTGAGCCCAGTGAGTAGCCCAGACCTGTGTGTGTGTTCAGGAGAAAGCAAAGCTCGTGCTCAGGAGCTGCTTGCTGGGATCCCACCAGCAGGAGCTTTGAACAACCCCAAGGGCTGCTTTAAAAACGTGGAATTTGCAGAGCTCTGTACAAGCAGTCCCTGGGTTTTTCCAGCACATTGGGATTCAGGTGGTTCTCAGCTCGGAGGGGCAGAAATGTGCTGTAATTTCATGGGCCCTGCTCTCCTTCCTGACATTACACTGCAAATTCATTGCAAAACTCAGCGAGGAGGCAGTGACTTGTGCTGGGTTGTGCTTTCTGAGCCCAGGGTTGCTGTCTGAGCTGTGTCCTGTGTGGGAGGTGTCTGGGCTTTGATGTCCTGCAGGGCAGGGCAGAGGTGCCCGCTCCTGGCACGGGGTGAAGCTGGGCTGGGAGCCTTGGTGCACAGATCCTTGTCTGCTGGCAATGTCCCTGGATCTCAGATGGCTGTGGGAGCCAGGAGCTCTTCTCCCACCCATGCCAGCTCCTGGCTGCCTGCTGCCAGTGGCAAACAGCCATTCCCCTCCCTCCTGCTGGGCTGCTGGTGCCACTTGTCCCCACCATTTCAGCTTTCTCAGGGACTGGGGCATTCTCCCAGCTCTGGGAACTGCTGGAGGTGGTATCACTGATGGATCCCACACCAGGGCACCCCACAGCTCCCAGGGCACCAGCAGCTCCCCTGGTTTCTCTCTGCTGTGTCTGGTGGCACCCCTGAGCTGCCCAGAACCACCCAGGTGCTGTGGATGCACCCTTGGCTGGGAAAGGGAGCGCTCCTGGCTCGGAGCATCTGAGCAGCAATAACAACACAAAATAACAATAATACCAACAATGGCTGCACCTGCTCTTGCTGAGGGATGGAAGCAGTTGGAGAAGGTGCCCCTTGGTCCTGTCTCAGGGCAGAAGGGGTTTGTGGAGCCTGGCAAGGCTCTCTGGGGAGCAGGGGTGCCCTGAGCTCCTGGCCCTGGGGTCTGTCCCCATCCTGGTGCTGCAGGGAGGGGCTGTCCCTGCCCAGCAGGGCCCTGGCAGCTGTGGGTGCTGGAGGGGCACAGGGCTGGCACCCCCAGGCTCTGAGCAGGCACTGGGGAATGCAGAGACCTGCCTCCCTGCTCCCTTCTGAGGCCACGGAATGTGGGAGAGAAAGTGACTTCTACTGGAATAAAGGAGACTTCCTTTTGGGTCAAGTGCTCTGGAAGGGAATGATTTTGAGATGAAAAGCTTTTTGCTCTGGTAATACAGACTCACATTGCCTTGAGGGAAGTCTGCCTTATGTCAGGCTGCTTTTCCCTCTGGGGGCATTGCCATTGCAATTGAAGATGAATTTTCAACATACAAAAGAGAAGAAGAAAGCTGAGAGAAGACTTTAAAACATATCAGGGGTTCTTGTGGTCTGTTTTAATTCGTCAGCTTGTCTCTCTCGCTTGTGACATCCCTGTTGGGCGGAGGGATTGTTCCTCCTCTTCCCTTTGTGACTCCTTCCTTCCCTCTGGCATCTTCATCAATCCTAGGGTCTGTTTTAATATTTTTCAGGTTTTTTATTTTTCTTTCTTTTTTTTTTTTTTTGTGGGCTTTTTTTTTTTGTTTTGTTTTGTTTTTGTTTCCTTTTTTGCACCCAAGGCTGGTTGACAGAGCAGCAGGAGCTCCTGTGTGCTGCTCTGGGTGATCCCTGGGCTGGAAGAGATCAGACAAATCACAGAATGGTTGGGGTAGGAAGAGTCCTTAAAGACCATTTAGTTCCAGCCCCCTGCCATGTGCAGGAATGTCAGCCACTGGATCAGGCTCCTGGCTAGCAGGGGGTGAGGAGAGAGCAGCCCTCAGCCTTGGGAGCAGCCAGGTGAAGCCCCTGAAAGGTCCTTTTCCTGTCAGTTTATGATCTGAAGGGTCTCTTTCGAAAACATGGTACATTTGTCTTTGGTAAGGCCATGGGAAGCATCAGAGTGTTTAATTTCTCTGCTTTCTGCTGGTTTCTCCCCCCCTGCCCTGCAGGGAAGAGGCACACGCTGGGCTCTGCTGCTGCTTAGTGTGAAGTGCTGTAAAACCCCAGCATTGATTTCTCAATCAAAGGCGTCTGTTTGCTCCTCGGTCTGTGCTTTAATGCCTGAAAATCCATTTTTCACTCCCCAACAGTTTGCTGTAAGGTTTTTAAATCAACTGTTGTGCTTCAGAGCTCTGGGAAGGGAATGGATTCCGTCGAGCTGGCTCACCAGTGAGTTTTGAAGCAGACAGAAAACAGCCAGAGGCTGTGGGGGCTCTCCAGGCTCAGGTGAGACCTTCGCCTGCGCATCCCTGTGGTTGTACATGACAGCATTGTTCTCCTGGTTCAGCTTTCTCTCTTTGGAAAGCTGTGGCTCTCCCTCCTGCCCCAGCAGTGACCCTGGCTCAGCAGCTCTGTGCTCCCCAGGCTTTGGGGGTTGCAGGCTGAAGTTTCAGGGTGTCCTGAAAACAGATGCCAGAAGAACCTCCAGACTTTTATCTGCTATTAAAAAGGAACACCACGTTCCCACCTGCACTTCCCATATTTTCTTGGCAGTCACAGTGCTTGCTCACTGCTCCCAGAGCTGTTCTCACAGCTCTCCAGGAGCTGCACAGCTGCCCCAAGCCTTGCTGAAATGCAGCTGCTTTTGGGGAGGAGCAGAGTGGCTTGGGGCAGCAGGGAATGCTCCTGCAGGAATTGCAGCTGGAGACTGAGCTGGGAAAGCTGCAGCAGCTCCTGCCTTGGCCTCTGCCCCCTCCAGCAGCTCTCCTTGAACACAGACAGAGTAAAGATGTTTAACCCCATCTTCCCCTTTGCTAAAGGAGGGCAAATGCCATGGAAAACCCTTTCCAAAGGTGGGAGCGGAGTTGCTCTGCAGCCATAGGAGGTTCTGGTGGAGGCTGGAGTGGAGGGGAAGGCTGGTGAAATGCAGGTGACTCCTGGTGCTAATTGTATGCAGCAGATTTATCTGGAAGGAGCTGAAGGATGTGCATCAAGGATGTCTCAGCCATTCAAGTGAGAAATCAAATTAAATTTTGCATCAAACAGAGGAGCTGCTCTGTGCTGGGAGTTGTATCAGATCCATTAAGGCTTTCCCATGCCAGGCCCCCAGGAAAACCAGTGCTCAGTGTCAGGGGCTGTGTTTGCTGCTCACCTGGATGTGTTCAAGATGTGGGCAGCAGGAAAGGGGATCCGTGCTCCAACCTTCAGGATGGCTGTGTGAGGCGTGGGGAGGGGGACAGTGGCTGCCCAGCAATGCCTGCTCTGTGTGCCCTTCAGCAGGCACTGAGGGATCCTCAGGGCTCAGCCCCACGGAGCTGGAGCTCTGGAAAACTCTTGTTCCAGCTCTCTTCTCCTGATCTCCCAGCAACAGGCTGGGACACGGAGCCCCTTGGGAACGCTGGGGTGTCTGGGAGGCAGAAATCTGAAGGGAAGCAACACCATCAGCATCACACAGAAGCGTGGCTCTGACTTGCCTCTCCTCAGTCACAAGTGCGTGTGTGCTGCAGGCAAGGGAAGATCTGCACAGGCACAGATTGCTCAGAGGCTGGGTGCAGCAGACTTGGCGTGGCAGAGGTGGCAGCCCGGAGGATGCTGCCAGTCTGGTGCCAGGGGAATCGTCTGCTGGGAATCTGTGCAGGATTTTGGCTGCAAAAGGATTTCCCCACACGGCACCAGAGGCTCTGAGTGCTCCCAGGTAACCAAAGCTCATCCAGCTCTCACCATGGTGATGGTGGGATGCACCAAAGAGCTGTCAGGAGGAGGAGGAGAGGAACGCTGAGCTTCCTCCAGTGCTGAATGCCAGAGGGTTCTCTGCCTCGGGCACAAAGGCCCAGCGTGGCAGCTGCTCTCTGCTTTGGTCTCTCTTCATCCCTGATATTCTGCCTTGGAAGCTCTAGCTTGGTATTTAAAAGCCGTTTGCAGCGCTGCTGCTCTGCTGCCAGGAGTAAAATTGGTCTGACCCTGGGATGTAGAGACACATCCTGGGATGTAGAGACACATCCTGGGATGTACAGACACATCCTGGGATGTACAGACACATCCTGGTGCTGGAGCACAACAACCCCGTGACAGGCAGGGCTGAGTCTCCTCGGGTGTCCTGCCTACTGCTGGGGCTGGATTAGGGCTCTCCAGCCAGGTAGATAACTTCCCTTCTTCCTTTTCTGTCATCTTACAAGGATTTTCAGGAATTTAAGATGCTAAACCCCAATTAGGCAGCACTTATTAATTTCCGAGATGTAATTTATTTACCGAGCATTGCCATTCGCAGCAGCGAGGGCCGGTGATTGCTGCAGTTTGCTTTCCAGGCTGGGATCTGAGAGGCTTCAAAAGCCTGAGTGTGGCAGCCAGGGCTGGCTCTGGGTGGACCCTGCCTCCCAGGGATGTCAGATTAAGCCCTTTTCTGACCCAGAGATGGGGCAACTGAGAGGTGTTTTTAAAACTTTTATTCCATTTTCAGTCTCACGAGAAGGGTGAGACAATACAGATGTTATAATTCACATTATCACAGTCAGAAGTCAACTACTTCATAATTACAATACACTATAAGTGTTTCTTGGCCTATCAGCTTTAGCCACATGATGCTGTAAACGCCTCCAACCTAATAATCTGAAATTACTCGTCGTGGGTCCCACTACAATACATTTTCACAGTTCCATTTCTCCAAAGTATCTAGTCTTATTTGCAAGGCAACCCTTTGAAACTTGTTTCTAGCTCCATTTCTCTCCCAACAATGTCTGTCCTATTCCATGGCATTTCTAAGTCAGCATTTCTTATCTCAAGGTTTGCATACAGATGCACACACTGTGTGGGCCTTCTGTCAGGCTTGGAGAATTCTCTACAAATCCATTTCCCCCTCTCTCTTGAATGGAAAAGCTTTTTTGATGGGACACGAGGTGTGGGAATGCAGAGCTTCCCTCTGGCTGCCCTGGCAGGTCTGGGACCCTGGCAGGGGTCAGGAACCCCCTGGACAGAGCCCCCAGAGACACTGGCTGTGATCTCTGTCCATGGAAAAGAGTTTTCAATCTTACAGGAAGAATTACCAGCTCTGAGTGTTTGATATAAGTAATAATTGAGTGTGGCACAGGTGCAAAATAAAATTTTAAGATTCTAAATTAGAAATTAAAAAAAAACAAAATAAAGAAAATTGAGTGTGTCTTGTCTTTTTTCTCCTTCTTCATGTCCTCCATGTTTCACTATAGTGTTAGCATTTTTCTATTAGTTTGAGTTAAAAGCACACTGTTAAACATAAATTATAAATATTAGCATATTATTATAAATATAACACACATAGTTTCTAATATATAATGTTTACAACATCCCACTGAGGGGCAGAGCCCCACACGCTGCCCTGCAAGACAAACCTGCAGCAGAGCAGCAGAACATGTTAGAGGTAAACAAAAATAAACAACCTTAAAAACCAGCACAAACAAATTATAACTTCTTCTTTAGCAACAAAGCAAAAACACAAAGACTTTTTACAATCTCAAAATCATCAATATCTCAGATTCCAACAACAAGGAGCTGAGGAAGGGGCTCATTCTCACTCAGCCCAGCTTTTGCTGCAGGCAGTCCTGTCCTGGCTTGTAAGATAAGGATGGATTCTATTGCCATCTGTTGGAGTTTGGGCAGTTTCCTTATCTCTTCCAAGAACAATGTCTCCCTCCGGGGAGAGATCTTCTGTTAATGGGCCATTAATGACTCACTGCATGACTGGGAAAGTTACATCAGCCCATGGTGAGATGCTCCACCCAGAGGGAGGAGCCAAGCAGCCCTACCAGCATAAAATCAGCACTTTTTGAGATACTGGCAGCCCCTTTGCTGGATTCCCAGAGGAGCAGCTTCTTCTCTGCTGGATCCCCAGAGGAAGACCAGGCCCAACTACTCCATCCCCAGACCTTCAGGGAAAACTCCACCCTTCTCCAGATCCCCGCTCCAGCAGCATTTCATCTGCCACTGCAGGAGGAGCAGCCACCATTTCACTGGACTGTTACCAACACCCTGACTCCTCAGGGTGTCAGGTTTCTGACTCCATCTCTAGTTTCGTTTGTACTAATTAAATTTTTTTTTTATTTAGTTTTTTTTTTTCCTAGTAAAGAGCTGTTATTCCTATTCCCATATCTTTGACTGAGAGCCTTTTTAAAAATTGTGGTAATTCGGAGGGAGGGGGTTTACCTTTTCCATTTCACAGGAGGCTTTTGCCTTCCTTCACAGACTCCTGTCTTTTCAAACCAAGACAGCACGGAGCAGCAGGGCCAGCAGTGCCATCCCCTCTCACAGCCGTGCTGCCCACGGTGCCTTTGCTGTTCCCTCTCATCTGTCCTGGAAGGATGTGGGTGTCCTCATCCTGGACAAGCCACCTGACTGTGGATCTGCGGGAAATCAGTGAGGCCAAAGCAAATGAGGCCCTCCATGCTCGTCCTTAGGGCTGCCAGCAGCAGGGATGATCTGTGATGGCTCCAGGCTGTGCCTGCCCCTTCTCTCCCTGGCACAGGCTGCGGCTCAGGGCTCAGAGGGGCTGAACCCCAGCTCTGAACCAATTCCTCTAGAGCTGGCTGAGCTGTTTTCCTGGGACACTGGCTCCTCCAGGATGAGCTGGGCTGTGGGGCAGAGCCCTCCAGCCCCATCCAATTTTGTCTCTGTTTTACCTCCAGCTGGGGCTGAGTTGAGAGAAGCCTCCTGTGGTTTGGGGGTGGAGAAGCTCTCCCTTCTCCAGCTCACGGACCACTGGGCTGTCTCTTGCCACCTACACCAGCAACACCTTCAGGAGAGTCTCCCTGATGGCTCCTTAGGGAAATCAGCTGGAGGTTCATCAAAGTGCCAATCCACTGCCTTCACCTTGTCGTGCTTCCCCAGGACCGCTGGAAAATGGGGGAACGGAGCTGCTGCCCTTCCCCTCCCATGGGATGGGGTCTGCTGGGGGTCAGTGTGTTTGTGTAGGACTGTGAGGTCCTGGGTTTGGTTTGGCTCCAGAGGCACTGCCAAAACTTCGGTGTTTCCTGCAGACTTTGACAAATGACTGCAAAATATTCTGGTTTTATCTTGTGCAACCTCCTGAGAGGCTCCTCCTCAGCCCTGCTGAGCTTGCCAAGGAAGAAGCTGTACCGAGCCACCATCTCCAGTTGATCCATAGTTCCTGTTTGTGGGCACAGGAAGTGTTCCAGGCTCCCAGGAGGGGGTAGGCATGGAAGCCTGGCTGGATTGGCCATCTGGAATGCTGCTGGGCCATTTGGTACGGAGGATCTTGGAGGAAGAGCCTCTGGTGCTGCAGTGAGCTCTGTGCTGTTGGGATAATTTCTGGGAGCTCGTGCAGGCAAGTCCTGGCTTCTGAAATGCCTGAAACCAGTGAGTTTGGACCACTGCCTGCTGCTGGGATGATCCTCTTTAATATCCTTGTCCAAGTATCCATGGAGAAGCATGGCCTGCTTCCTCCTAGGCTGAGCATGCCAGGATGCTGCCAGGGGGTTTCTGGTTTTGTTTCTTGATCCTCACCTCTTCCTCGAGCACTTGGTGATGCCTCATGATGTGCTGAGCAGGGGCTGCAGGGAGCCTCTCTTCCCTCTCCATGGCTGACCTGCAGAGCAGGAATCAGACCCTGGAGCATCCCCTGCCCTTTGTAGGGCTCGAGTTCAGCAGTCCCCAAACTTAAAATGCAAATGAAATGGAAATGAGGGACAAAGGGGCTGCTGACTCCTTCGCTGCTGGGCTCTGCTGCCTGCAGGAGAAGAGTGTAGCTTGTGCCCCCTTCCCCAGCTAGCCTGGCAAGGCCCTGGTATGATAAAGGAAAGGCAATTTCCCCAGCTCCTGCTGAGATCTTGTGCATTCCCACTAAGGCAGAGCAGGGGAGGGAGCACCCCAAGCTTTCTGCAGCTGTGTCCCTGTGGAGTTGTGCAGCAGCAGAGCCCTGCCAGCCCTGGGGGAGGCTGCAGGGGGCTGAGGAAGGGCTACCCAGCCACAAGGAGTCAGATTAATTCTCAGAGCTGGGATCTTGGCTCTCTGCTGGCTCCTGGACCTGCAGGAAGCTGAGGAGCAGAGGCTGTGGGTGCAGGTGGGTTGGTGGGGAGGTCAGGATGAACAGGGTCTGCACAGGGCTGGAGAGCAGCGTGCTTTCCTCCTTCTCCCTCTCCTGCCTGGTTTTAGTTGTTTTCTGTGTCCTGACCAGTGCAGGGTCTCCTGAGAAGGGTGGCAGTGGGGGTGATGAAGGTGGGTGTTCCCAGGGGGTCACAGGGCAAAATGTCTGTGTTCCCATGCTCCAAGGATTTTTTCAGAGATCCTTGGAGGTGGCTGGGTCAGGTCTGTACTGTCCCTTGGGTAGGGATGTACCCAGCACTCCGTGTCCCTCACCCCGGCTCTGCAGGGCTGCTCTGTCCCAGCCTCCCCTGATCCCACAGCCTTCAGCCCAGGTTTGTCCTGACCTCAATCCCTGCCACATCTCCCAGCCCTGAGCTGCTTTTGGGCTCCAGAATCCTCTGGAATCGTGCAGGAGGAGCTTCAGCCAGGAGCTGGTTCCTGGCTGGGCTGAGGCTGTGCTGCCCACTCCGGTGAGGGGATATTTCCTGGGAAAGGGCTGATCATGGAGCACAGCATTGCTGCTCTGTGCTCTGCTGGTTTGGAGCTCAGCTTTAAATGTGGGCCACTAATGACAAAGCTCTTCTGCAGCTCACTGCACCTCACAGGAACATGCCTGTGCTGTTGGGGTGGCTTTTACAGCCTCTGACCATTGTGTTCTTCAGCAGCTTAAGGCACATGCATGAGGAAGCCCTGAGATGGAGTCTGGCTCTCAGGATAACAGGGAAGTGTGGGGTTGGGATAGACTGGAATGGGAGAAGCCAGGGGGCTGGTTCCTCCCAGTGCTAACAGGGGGTTCTTTCCCCAGGCAGATGGGCTGGTGGGAGCTCCTGGCTTGGCTGAAGAGTGAGGGCTGGGCTGGGCCGGGGGTGGTCAGTGTTTTACAGCTGTGACCTTGTCCTGGGGCTGGTCGGTGGCAATGCCACTGTGATGCACAATGGTTACAGCTGCCCTGAGACCACGGGCACTGGCAGTGCCATGAGGACAGGCCCATCACTGCTGCTGGACAGCTGAGGCAGCAGATTCCATGGTGCTGCCTGGCCCCCCTGGTGCCCATGTCCCTGTGCCCTGTGTGGGAGATCAGAAGGGATGTGTGCCTGCAGAGCTGCTCGCTCCCTGGCAGACCCCTGGAGACTCTCCTGGCCTTCAGCAAGGCATGGACAGGCAAGGCAGACCCTTCCCTGGGCACATCCCTGGCAGCATCCTGACACGGATGGCTCTGGATATTTCTCTTTCCCCTGCATAATCCCATTCAGACCTTGTCCTGCACTTCTCCCTGACAAGGCTGCAGCTGGCAGAGAGTGACTGCTTTGTTTGGGGCTGCCTAGATTAGCCCTGGCCCTCGGGAGCAGCAGCTCAGCTTGCTCTGGAGGTAAAGGAGGCTGTGTCCTCCCAGCTCCTGCCCTGCAGGGCTGGGATTGCCCTCAGCCCATCCAGGCTGGTAACCAAGCACCTGGAGAAGAGCAGGCTGTCAGAAGGCAGGACAGGCATTGCAGTGACAGCTTGTAATTTCATGTATTTGCTACACCTCAGAAGAAAAAGATTTTAAAAAGCTTTATCGTGAGCCAAGATGGTTTTCCCTCAAGAAATCCTTGAGGATGGGTGTTTCCAAGACCAGGAATGGAGAAACCATGGGATTTTTGAAAGCAAATAGTCCTGTTGTGCTGCACAGAGAATGCTGTCCTTTTTTTCTCTGGTGTGGTGCCTCTTAGAGCTCCGAGGCATCTCCAGACTCTGTGAAATGTGTCAGGCTTGCAGCCAGAGGTGTTGCTGTGGCTCCAGTACCATGAACTGTTCAGGCAGCTCTGGGCATGAGCACGCTTGGACTCTGGGGCTGCTGCTGGAGCTGACAATTGCTAAACTTGTCCAGCTCTTATTTCTTTCTCTGCTGCTCGTGGTTCTGTACAGCTCAGCCCTGAAGTCCTGCAGCAGATCCCGTTATGGTCAGCAGTGTGATGGATGTTGAGGCCTGTCAGAGGGTTAAAAAAGGGCTTAACACAGAGGAAAGGAACTCCTGCTCTGCCAGACCTTGTTGGAGAACCTTATGTAATTAACCTCAGAGGTGATTGCTCACAGTGCTGTTGTGTGCCAGCAAAGAGCCCAGGAATTGTCTCCATCAGGTATCCCTCCCCTTGGAAATCCTGACCAGACTGCAGACAAGAGGGGCTGCAGCAGAGCAAGGCTGTGGGGGCATTGCCCAGCCAGAAGTTTGACTCAAACTGCAGGGACGTGCTGCATGGCTCCAGGTCCCTTTCCTGAGCTGGCAAAGCCTCCTCAAACCTGCCTCAAAGTGCTTCTTCAATGGATCCATGTGCCTCAGCTTCCCCAGAGCCCTGTCCTCTGCCCTGTGTGGGTTTGTGAGAAGAGCTCCAGGCAGGAGGAGGGGGATGGGGGGTCTGGCTGGCCCCTCTTGCCTGGCTGTGGCTGCCAGAGCAAACTCCTGCTGTGTGTGAGCATCTCCAGCCCGGCTCTGCAGGAGGAGCAAAGTCCTGCTGTGTCCCAGCGGTGAAGGAGAGATGTGGCTGTGCCCAAAGTGGGCACATTCCTCCCCTGCATCCTCCCTTCCCACCAAGTGCCTTCCCAGCCCCAGGGGCTCACTGGGAGCAGGGCTTTCCTCATGGAAACACCCAGCCTCGAGGATTTCTTGAGGGAAAATCATCTTGGCTCATGATAAGGCTTTTCTTTTTTTTTTTTTTTTTTTCTTCTGAGGTGTAGCAATTACATTAAATAAGAAGCTGTCACTGCACTGCCTGTCCTGCCTTCTGACAGCCTGCTCTTCTCAGGAGCTTAGGTGAAAAAACCACATACCTCAGTGTGGGAATCTGTGGTATTGATGATTCTGAGATTGTAGAAAGTCTCTGTCTCTCTGCCCCGCTGCCAAAGCAGAAGCCATAATTGGTCTGTGCTGGTTTCAAGGTTGTTTATTCTGTTTATCTCTAACATGTTCTGCTGCCCTGCCGCAGCTCTGTCCTGCAGGGCAGCGTGTGGGGCTCTGCCCTCAGTGGGATGGTACAAACATTAAATACCACAAACTACCTGTGCTGGATTTACAATAACGTGCCAATATCTGTCACCTACGTTGGACAGTGTGTCCCAAGCCTGAACCAACAGAAAAATGCCAACACCACAGTGAAACATGGAGGGAGTGAAGAAGGAGAAAAAGGACAAGACACACCCAATTTCCTCCATCTTGTCCCCTTTGGACCCCTAATCTAGAATCCTAAAATTTTACTTTTGCACCCGTGCCACACTTAATTATTACTTCTATCAAACACTCAGAGCTTGTAATTCATCCTGTAAGGTTGAAAACTCTTTTCCATGGGCAGAGATCACAGACAGTGTCTCTGGGGGCTCTGTCCAGGGGGGTTCCTGACCCCTGCCAGGGTCCCAGACCTGCCAGGGCAGCCAGAGGGAAGCCCTGGATTCCCACACCTCAGATGTGCTTTTCCTCCTGCTCACATTTCTTCTTTGCCCTGACCCGTAGGGAAGGCTCCAGGTTCATCCCGCTGCTGAGGGTCCCCTGAGCTCCCCTGGAGCTGTCAGTCCCCAGCTGTGTCCCCAGCAGCTCCCCCTCTGCACACACCCTGGGGTGGCTTCTGCCGGGAACACTTCTGATTAAATCTTGCTTGTCCAGGGAGAAAACCAGGGAGAAATAGGTTGGGCAGCCTGTTCTGACAGAGAGCTGTCAGAGAAGGGAATGGCATTCCGAGGCTGCTGCTCTGCTCCATGGGAGGAAAGGCTTCAAACAGCAATTAGCCTGCACTGCCATTTCCAGGGAAACAGCTCTTGGTGCGCTGGACAATGGGCTGCAGGAGGCAGGCAGGTTAAAAGCTCTAATTCTGGGAGGATATATTTAGGTGGGCTTTTTTCCTTTCAAAGGAAGGTAGGTTAGAAAGGCTCTGACTCCTGGAAATAGACGTTCCTTCCACAAGCAGCTCGGAGCTGCGTCAGGGCACTGGCTGTTCCTTCCCTTCCACCCTGCTGGGCTGGGAGCTGCCCTGGCTCCGAGCAGAGGGCTGGGGGAAAAGGCTCTGGCTTCCCTTGGGCTGTCACACCAGGAGTTTCTCTGCTGCCGCTCGCCAGCTGTGATATTTGTTCTGTCAGCTGCAAAAGAGCAGTGTAAATGATCATCCAGGCTGGCTGAGTGCAGCACAGTGCAAAACTCAGCACCAAGGCAGAGCTGTGTTCTCCTGCCACCGTCCCTGCAGTCCCCAGTCCCCTCTGGTGGCATGTGCTGGGCTGTGGGGACAGCTGTGGGCCTGCAGAGGGGAGCCCATGGCAATAGACCAGATCTGTGTTTCACCCCAGGGGATGCAGAGATGCCTGAGCGAGGAACTGGGGCGTGCAGAAGGAGCAGGGCTGTCTGTAATGCTGAGAAGCACAAGGAATTCTCTCCAGCTGTTTCTCAGGGTAGGCTGGCCTGCTGTCTGGGAGATGTGCTGGTGGTGTTTGGGCTGGCACCCGCAGAGCCACGAGCTGCTGACACGCTTTGCTGGCTGGTTGGATGTGCCCCTGTGGCTGGGCAGGCTGTGATCCCAGACAAGGAGCTCCCAGGGTGGTGTTTACAGAGGGGGAGAGGAGCTGAAAGAAGCTTTTTCCCATCCTTTCCTTTGGCATACTTGGGCTTGCTCACTTCTGTAAATCTTGCTGCTCTTGGTTAACTCGTGGTGTCCCTGCTTGTGAGGGGGGTGGAAGCAGATGATCCTTAAGGTCCCATCCCAGCCAATCCATTCTGTGTTTCTGTGAGCTCCTGGCAGCTGTTCCTGTCTCCCTGAGGTGCTCCTTCCTCTGAACTCCTCCCACTGATGCTCCTGTCCATTCCCTGCTGCTGTGCTTGGCCTGTTCTGCTCCCCCAGGTGTCTCCAGCTCAGCCATCCTCTCCCACTGCCCTGCTGGCCAGCACAGCTCATTCCCAAGCTGGGAAGTTTCTCCTGGAGCAGAACCCTCCCTGTCCCACTCTGCCCACCTGCTGGCTGTGGGGGTCTGTGTTTGTCCCCTTCCCCGGAGCAGTGGGAAGGCACGGGCTGTGCAGGGAGCAGGAGGTGGAGGTGGCACCGAGCCCCTGTGACTCCAGCTGGCCACAGCTTTTTCAGTGGTGTGCTGAGGAGCTGCATCCTCTCTGCCTTCCCAGGAGGGCTCAGAGCACAGCTGCCCTCCCTCCTGCAGGGTGGGGAGAGTTTATTGAGGTTATTCACATGGCTTTTGTGGTGTTTAGTATGACCAGAAGACTGCTGTTGTTCAGCTGTCTGTGCTGCACGAGCATCACTGAGGCTCTTGCTGCCCTGCACAAGGCCTTTGCCAAACTGCTGCAGGGACAAAGTGAGCTTTGCCCTGGCAGAAAGGAGTCTCTGGCACTGGGTCCTCTCTCCACAGCTCCTCTTGGCAGTGCCCAGCCCGAGTGGTGTTTGCTGGCAGGGCTCCCTCCCTGCACTGCTGCCTGCCTGGTGCATGTTCCTGACAGGAACCAGCAGCACATGAGGGTTTCAGAGGCAAATGGGGCTCCCAGGTGTCAGGGCACAAGTGATGGATCTGGAAATCTGAGCTTCACCTGCCTGCAACTCATTCTGGGCTTTGTTGGAGCAAACTGCTCATCAGCTGCTTATCAGCTGCTGTGGTGCCCAATTCCCTCTGCCATGGAACAGAGAGTTGGGAACAAACCTTGGCAAATCAGACCTTGGCTCTGGGGCTGGGAGGTGGTGCTGTGGCTGTCCAGGAGCTGTCCCTGTGCCCCCTGGATGGGTGGGGGGCTCACAGGTTCCACCCCAGCCCAGCCCAGCAGCTCTGGCACTGCTGAGTGCCAGCTCCGAGTGCCAGGGGCTGGTCTGTCACCAGTGGCCGTGGCCAGCCCTGGGGACAGTGTGGCTCCCTTGGAGAGGGGGGCAGCCTGCCCCTGCTCCCTGCCCCACAGCAGAGCCCAGCCTGCTCACCCTGCTCGCTCCGTTTGTGGAGGATGAGGTCACAGACATTTCTGGGCAGCGATAGGATCTCCAGCCAGCTCTCCTTTAATAAGATCCCGGGCACTGGAGGTGCCCCATTCCCTTATCTCCCCTCTGCAGATGTACAGGGCCCCCCTCTCCCTCCAGACTGGGAGGAAGCAGCTGAATGGCTGCCAAAACCCCTTCTCTACCCCTAAATAAAAGGGAGGGGGATGCCAGGGGAAGGCATGAACACAGCACTGCCCGAGTTTCTGCACTCCCAGGGCTTCCTGGAAGCTGAAGACAATCCCCCCTTCTGGTTGAACAATGCCCTTACCTACAGGTAGGTCCAAGGGTCAAATGGACTGTTGGATCTCACCCCAATGTATGGTTCATCCCACACCTGTAACCCTCCCCTGAAGCATCAGGAGTCTGTGACCCCATTGGCCCGAGTCTTGTTCCAGCCCACCTTGAAGCCCGTGACAAGGAGTCCCTGAGGAGCCAGACGCTCTCTTGGAACTTCCACCGTCTTGGAACTGCCCCTCTCCTGGAACATCCTCTTGGGATCCTCTCTTATCTCCCTCTACCCCTTGCCTCTCCCTTCCCCCACGCCCTCGGGCCTGCCACGGGTCAGGTCTGGTGACTCCAAGCAGGGCCTTCCACCCTCTCTAATAAACCAGATATTCTAAGGGCATCCTCCAGAGATCTCTGGTCTCCATCCATCCCAACCATCCTGGAGTCCAGCCTCCCCGCACTACCCCGTTATTTATTGTGCCATAAATGCCAGGCAGGAGCAGCAGTGAGCGCTGTGAAGGCTTTCCACAAGTCACAGATGTGTGATGGAGCAGATGCTCCTCCGAGCCCAGGGGCTGCTGATGGATGGCAGCCCTCAGCTGCCTGTGCAGCGACAAGGACCTGCTTCCCCGCGGGCTGGGACAGCGGGGACACCACAGGAGCAGTGTCCCACCTCTGAGGGCACCTTCCATGAGGTGCTTTGTGGCTGATGCCATCCCAGGGAGGCAGGGACCACTGGAGGGGGTTTCTTCGAGGAGCTGGTGCTCCCACTGGCTGATTTCCCAGGAAACGAGACGTGTGCCATGGCACTGTGAGCGTGTTCATCTGACAGCCCCAGAGCCCCTCAGACGGTCCTGGCCGTGTGTGACAGCAGAGCTGTCACTGGTGCTGACAGGAGATATTCCTGCATGGAGCTGCTCCTGTGGGACGTGCAGCCAGCTGGGAGAGGCTGGGGTGGCACCTCTGCAGGGGGACAGGCCAGCACACAAACCCCCAGGACATGCAGGGACGAGTCTGATGTGTGTGGCCCACTGGTGGGTGAAAGGCTGAGCAGGCACTGACAAGCTGGACATCAAACCTGGGTCAGCCAGGAGACATAAATCCTGGCATTTGGGATTAGTGCAGGTAATTTGTTTTAAAGACAGACAAATCCCTTTCCTGGAGGCGCCTGCTTGTCACGGGAGATGTTCCTTGTCTCCAGGAGAGTTACTCCAGTGGAACAGCTCCTGCTCTTTCAAGGGCAATGGACTCTGGAGCTGCTAATCAGTGGGCTGGAGGATTTTTTCCCCCAACACTTGTTGGTGACTGCTTCCTCCTCCTCCCTTTTGTGTTTCTGCAACACCCCAGGCTTGGGACCAACCATCTGCTGATTTGATTAATGGCCCTTTTCTGAAAAAGCAACAGAGACAAATGTCCTCCTGAACATGGCAGAGAGAAATGGAGAAACAGGCTGGCTAATTTTCAGCCATTATTTCAGAACCCAAACTCCTTCCCAGTATCAATTTAGCTATTATTTCAAAAACTAATTAATTTTCACTCAGGCAGCTCTGAGAGACCTCAGTTTAGATAATTAAGAGCCCACAGATTATGAAAATTCCTACTTTTGGATCCCACTGCACTGCTTGCCTTCAACAACACTCCTGCCATCGTCCTGCTTACCAACTCCTTTCATCAATCCATCTTTTTTTTTTTTTTTTTGACAATCAAGAGTAAATAATTAGCTATGATGGATTTTGCTTGCTTTCTTGCAGCTCCATTCCTTTGGTTTTTTTTTTTTGGAATTTTTTTTTTTTTTTTTTTTAGTCCTTAAATGTTCTTCAACCAGGCAATTTTTGAGGAAGAACCAGGGAAAGGTTGGATTTGGTTTACAGAAAAGCTGGGAGATAAGGTACGAGAAAGAAGATCCTAGAAAGTTTGGGATGGCATATTTTTTTTCTCTTTTTCAGTCTTGCATGATGTAACCTGAATTTAAAACATTGAAGTGCTGGGCTGGGCTGACCTCCCATGCTGGCCTCTTGCTTGCTGTCACAGCTCTGATCCTCTTGGACACCCAGTCCCTGGGTGTGACATTCACATTCTCTGGACAGAGAGAAGGGAGAGGAGGGGAGGGAGAGGAAGAGGGAAAGGAGAATCTTTCTCCCTGCTCCTGTGTTTTCCCCATGTGGAATGTGGTGTGGAGATGGTTTTCCTGCAGTGATTGCTGGTTGGATTCTGGTGAAGGTTGTTTGAGTTCAGTGACCACTCAGATCCAGCTGTGTCTGGGACTCAGCAGAAAGCCATCAGTTTTTTTGTTTGTTAGATAGGTAAGTAAGAAGTAAGTATGTAGAACAGGATAGTCTCTCTTTAAATAGTATATTAATGTAATATAGTATAGTTTTAATAAAGCAGATCCTTCAGCTTTCTGATCTGGAGCCAGACATTGTCATTTCTTCCGTTGGGGCTCTCCTGGTTTCCTACACCTGGGCGATTGATCTCACCTTTCCAGGGTCAGATCTCTTTCCCAGGCATTGCCCTGGAAGTGTGCCACAGGGAGAGGGCTGCTGGTGTGGGAAGGACAGAGAGGCGCTGGCGCAGCGAGGTTTCAGGTGGGGATGCTGCTCCCACACCGGCCGGGCTTTATCTCTGCAGATCTCGGGTTTAACAAAGCCCTTCCTAGGGAAGGTCGCTAAGGATTTCATTTCCAGCGTGCTGTGCATTAGGAGCCAGCCTGCACAACAATGCTGAGCAGGAACAGGCTCTCAGCTAATCCCTGTCCCCATGTCCCCATGCTGCACCCAATTGCTCCCTGTCCTGGCTGCATTCCCGGCGGCTGCTGCTCTCTCTGCCTCCCCTCCCCAGCCGAGTTTATTAATGAAAACCTTATCTGTCTGTGCAGATAATGCCGGGAATAATTAGTGCTCAGCGAGCTCTGTCGGCCTCCTCAGCTCTGCCACCCCTTGCCCTCATTTCCTTCCTATTTGCAGTTTCCCAGGTGCTTGGTTAGTGCAGGGAATGGTATGGTTTGGTTTGGTTTGGTTTGGTTTGGTTTGGTTTGGTTTGGTTTTTTTGGGAGGGGGAGGAGGGGTTTAGATCTTCCTCACCCTGTGCAGTGAAGCTTCCTGGCTGCATTCACAATCCCTGCTTGAAATCTGTGACAGTGGGATTGGTGTCTGTGTTTTCCACCCAGAGCACTCCCCACGCTGGGCTGGGATCAGATGATCCTTAAGGTCCTTTCCAAGCCATTCTATGAAAACCATTTGAATTTTCCTTGCTCAGGGCACACCTGGTGCATGTGTGGAGCTGCAGCCAGGTATTCTGGATGGGTTCAGTCCCCAGAGACCCAGCTGGGTCACAGCTGCCCCCGGGTCCCATCCCTGCAGGGGAGATGGGACAGCCCCACCTCTGCATCAGGGACCCGTCCCAGCTCTGCTCCAGCTACTTTTTTTTTATTATTGTGTTTACATTCGTTGTTTCTTGGCTCAAATCTTTCAGCCTGATAAAGGATGACAGCACTTCTCGAGTGCCTGGGATGGCATAAATAATTCTGGCGCTGAGAGTGAGATTTACAGTGATATAAATGTCAGGAGTGAGCCCACTTTGTATTAATGGCCTTATTAGTTATGTTGCTGTAAAATACTGATACTCCAGTTGTTAAGCAGCCATAGCTTTGCTCTGCAGCATTAATTCAATAAATTGGGCCTTTTTGATGTAAATCTTAGAGTCTGCTGAGCCCCATTAGAAAATCCTTCGTGACGTGTGGGAGATCTGCAAATGGCTTTGGCTGAGGCACACCTGGGAACAGAAAAGCTGCTTGGTGTGCAAGTGTGGGGTGAAGACACTGAATCCTGTGCATCTCCAGTGGGCCGGGGATGTGGCACAGGGTGTCACACAAGTGTCACACAAGGGGTTTCCAGCCACCAGCTCCATGTCCTGCTGTGTCCCAAGGCCAGGGCTGGCTGTCCCCTGGCAGCCAGAGGTGGATTCGGCTGCAGCCCCAAGCTCTGGCTCACCCAGGCACTGAGAGCAGATCCCTGGAGGAGAGGGGAAAGGAGGGAATGCTGAGCTGGGAGGGTGACACAGAGGGAGGAGATGTCCCCAGCACTGCTCTCATCCCTCTTTGTGCTGTCCCTGTCACCGCCCCAGCACTGCTGTCGCGTCCTCCCGCGTTAATCCGGAGGTGAGCTGGCAGCCAGGACACCTTTCCTCGCCTGACCCCAGCCCCGGGTGTCCCTCCTGCCCCCGTGGGACATCTGCCACCGCTGTCCCCTCTGTCCCTTCTCCGGAGCCGCTGCTCCTGCCAAGGCTCTGCTGTAACTCTGCGATCTGAACTTTCCACCAGCGAGACGCGCGGGGAGGGGGGAAAGTGCCACGATAATTGAAAATAAATGATGCATTCTATGAAAGAAATGTTCTGGTGCAGCCAGCTTGCTGCAGAAGGTATTTATTTATTTATTTATTTATTATTTGTTTGTGTTGTTTGTTTGTTTTTTTTCCTAGAGTTCAGAGGTGCCTGGGAACAGGGGCCTTGGTAGGAAAGGAATGGCACTCCCAGGCTGGTGGGGATTGGGTTTCCAGCTGTGGTTTGGGCTGTGTCCTGCAGTGGTGGCCTCTGGAGTGGGATGTGAGCCTCAGGGGGATGTCCACAGCAGGAAAGGCATCGTTCTGGGCTGTTGCAGGGGTGCCTGGGCACACTGTCCACATCAGGCTGAGTCAGTGGCAGTCCCTTCTCCTCTTGCCCCTGCTTGCCCGTGAGGATGTCCCAGGTCTGACACAGTGTCCCTCCATTCCATGGCCATGCCTCTGCTGAGCCTCCTGCCCCAGGGCCTGCCTGACCCTGCAGCTCTGACCCACCAGAAGCTGTTCTCCAACCCACTGGTGGGAATTTGGGTTGGCCCTCAGTGACCAGAGCTCTGCTGCTGCCCTGCCTAAGGTGAGGCAAACAGCCCCTCTGCCCCAGGTGAGTTTGCTTTGAAATGTTCCTCTGGTGAGGATTGACTCTTGACACAGCTGTTTGTTATGGTAAGAGGCTGCATTTTCCTGGGAAATGTTGGATTTAACCAGGAACATGAAACTTTCTCCTGCTTTGGATCCAGCACATCCCTGGCTAACCATGTCGTGGTTCTTCTGCCTTGGTAAGGCTTATCCTGGATTATTATTTAGCTGCTAATTAATCTTGAGAGCAATGTAAAGGCTTTGAACTGCTGTTTGAAGATCTGAGTGGATGGTTTTTGCTCTTGTCAAGGAAGGAGGGATTTGGAGGTGAGAGCCCAGCTCTGAATGACATTAAATTGCTCTGCCCTGACAGGTGGGAACAGCTCCTGACTCCTCCCTGCCAGCGCCTGCAGGGGCCCTGCAAGACACATCCCCTTGGGAATCAGGAGCACAGAGGTGCTGGGGGAGGGATGGCAGCCAGGGTGACACTGCCTGGGGATGGGACACTCCCTGTCCAAAGAGTCAGCCACCAACAGGAGCCTGTGGGTGAGGTTTGGAGGTACCAGCCCAGCCCATTTCTTCTCCCACGGGCATTTTTCCTGCTGTCTCTTGGTGCTGAAGAACAGCTCAGACGTCTCATTAATCACTGATGATGATGGAGCTGTGGCACTGAGGTCCTGGTGGCTGCCGCTTTCCCAGCCAGGGATATTTTGGTGATGCTGAAAACTCCAGCTGAAAAGTGAGGAAAAATTGTGCCTCTCGGAGTTGCAGCTTGTGGCAGACGCTCCTTCTCTGTTCCAGCCTCTCATTCCTGCCCACGGGGCATGCAGTGAGTTGTGCCCTTGCAAACCTGCATCTTTTAAAATACATTTTTCCTTTCTCCATGCTTGTCAGGGTCGAGAGCAGCTCCATGGTGGGTGATCTGCTGCTGCATTGATCTGGCAAAGGCTGGGGTGAAAACCCCACAGCCTCCAGACGAGGCCATAGAGCTTCTAGGATGCAGTTTTCCCAAATCTGTCCATCAAAAAGAAAAAAAAACACCCCCAACCTGGAGGCAGCTGGCTCAGGGGTGAGCATCGATTGCTGACTGCTGGGTGAGACCCACCAGAACCCCACTGGTGTCAGGAGGCAGCTCCAGCCCTCCCAGTTTCCAGTGACAGGGCTGGGAAGGAAATCCAGCCTGCTCAGGGATCAATAATTGACATCTGCTGTCAGCCTTCTGCCACCCAGCCCCGCCAGTGAGAACCCCAGCAGGAAGCCTGGTGGATCTCAGCTTGTTTTGGTCTTAATCTGACCTGGTTTTGTGATAATGGCATCATCCATCACTGCCTGGGGTTGTGGGGAGGGGAGGTTAAACTCCTCCCTCACACTCCACTGCTCCCCTGTTACTGCTTTATCTCAGCAGAACTGCTCGAGCACAATTCACTTTTTTATTCATTTATTTTACAGAGGCTTTTCAAGTGCCCGGGAGCGGGGCTGGTGTCACGGAGAGGCTGCAGAGCCCAGAGCTGCAGTGCTGGAGTGCAGCTGGGACTGCCAGCTCCTCCAAGGGCAGCAGGCAGAGAGCTGAGAGCCTGCAGCTGGAACTGCTCTGGGCTGCAGGAGCTCTTCCTCAGCAGCTGCTGGGCTGGATCAGGGTGGGAACCCAGGGCTTCCCTCTGGCTGCCCTGGCAGGGGTCAGGAACCCCCCTGGACAGAGCCCCCAGAGACACTATCTGTGATCTTTGTCCATGGAAAAGAGTTTTCAATCTCACAGGATCAATTACAAGCTCTGAGTGTTTGATATAAGTAATAATTAAGTGTGGCACGGGTGCAAAAGTAAAATTTTAGGTTTCTAGATTAGGGGTCCAAAGGGGACAAGATGGAGGAAATTGGGTGTACCTTGTCCTTTTTCTCCTTCTTCATGCCCTCCATGTTTCACTGTGGTGTTGGCATTTTTCTGTTGGTTTAGGCTGGGGACACACTGTCCAACGTAGGTGACAGATATTGGCACATTATTGTAAATCCAGCACAGGCAGTTTCTGGTATTTAATGTTTGTACCATCCCACTGAGGGCAGAGCCCCACACGCTGCCCTGCAGGACAGAGCTGCGGCAGGGCAGCAGAACATGTTAGAGATAAACAGAATAAACAACCTTGAAACAGCACAGACCAATTATGGCTTCTGCTTTGGCAGTGGGGCTGACAGACAGAGACTTTCTACAATCTCGGAATCATCAATACCTCAGATTCTGACAGATCAGGATGGGACTGCATCACCCTCACACCGTGGAGATCTGCTGCCCAGGGACTGTCCAGCTCAGTGACAGGGGCAGAGCAGGGCTGGGTGGCCGTGGCCCGTGGGTGTCCCTTCACCAGGTGACACGTGTTGGTGAGCCCAGGGCTGGAGGAGCATCTGCAGAGCTGCACCGGCCCCTTCTCAGCTGCATGGATCCCTCTGCCTGCAATCCCCAGGGAATCCACCCACACAGGGCTGCATTCCCAGCTGCAGAAAAGCTGCTGGAGGGCCACCAGCCTGTGTCTCACTGTCCCCCAGAGCCCACCCTGCCATGCCTTGTGCTGGCTCTGGGGACTGGGTGTGCTGGGACTTTTCCTGTGGGTTTTATGTGCGTTTCATCTAGTAGTGAAACTATATTGCAAAATGTAATAAATGAGAGGTTTAATCAAACCCAGCCAGCCAGCACTGATGGAAACTTGGTGGTGGAAGAAAATATTGCATATTTGTTTGTTTATCTCCCCCTGTGCTCCTGGGGCGATGTCTTGACTCTCGTGGAGAGCTCCTCATGCTTGGTGGCACTGGGGGGCACAGACTGGATGTGGGGCCACTGCAGTGGGGTCACTGCCAGCCCCATGCCTTGGCCGGGCTTCCCAGCAATGGGATCTTCCTCCTGCCACTCTCCTCCACAGCCCCTTTCTCATTCCAGGAGCTGGTGTGGACGTCAAGCTCTCTCCATCCCACATTTCCCATCACCCACGATGGCACCAGGATGCAGTCTTAGGGTGTCTCCTGGTCTTTTCTGCCTAAATCTTGGGCATCTCGTGGGAAGGTTGAGCATCTCCCCAGGCTGGGAACAGTCCTGCTAAGGGTGGGAGTGAGGATAAAACCACCAGGTTTCTCTGGCTCTGAATTAAGGACAAAACATGCCAATATGCAGCCAGTTGATGCGGCTGGGAACGAGGAAAGACTGCATTTCCCCTGTGCATCACAGCCCTGGGAACGCACCGGATCCCGGAGCCTCTCTCCAGATGGCTTTTCTCAATGAAGCCTCACCAGAAATAGCTGCGAACTCGCTCTGCAAATAGCTCCTCTCCTGAGCAGGGGGGGCAGCGCGGTCCGAGCAGCATCCTCTGTGTCCTCTCCATCCTCCGGGAGCCTCCCAGCACCTCTGCCCCAGGGCTGCGGGGCTGGGCGGGCATCCCTGGCTTAGAGCAGCTCGCCCAGCCCCGAGCATCCCCCACCACACAGGAGGGACGGCCGGTGTCCCCCAGGGCAGGACGGGTGGCCCGGGGGACACAGCACACGGCCCGTGTGCCACGGAGGGCAGGCATCACCACCCGCAGCTGCTGCGCTGCCTTACGGCCCTTTTTATGTGCTTATTGTGTGTAAAACGGGGGAATACAATCTTCTCTGTAGGCTTAACCGATTTATTAATAGCCTGTGATGTCAGTAATAGCTCATCCATAAATCTGATCTTAAGAATTTATGGGGCAAATATTCCAGCGCCGTATTAAAGACACTATTCATAAATGCCAGTAAGTACCAGCTCGGCGGCAGCAGGAGAGACTTATCCTGGGGGAGGGAAAGGTGCTGAGCTCAGCCCACCACACAGAGCCTCCGCAATCTTTGGGAAGAGAATGATGTGAGGGACTGTCCCCTCCAGCCGGGAGGTGCCTGTGGCCCCAGGGTCGCATCCCTGCAGGCTCCCGGGGACCCCACAATCCACCCGCACCCCCTGCCCAGCCCAGGGGGATGGTATTTACCCCTGAATGCGCCGGGTATAATTGCTAATCAGCTCCAGGCAATCAATCCACGCTGCCGCCGCTGGGGAGGGGCTGCTTCCCTGCTGAAGGTGACTCCTGCGGGAATTCAGATTTAAAAATAAAGGCGATAGTCATCAGCAGTTCGTTAAATTGGCATCAGGCTCATTTGCACTCAGTGAGGGAATGAGGCAGAGGTGGCACTGCCGCCTCCCCTGCCCTCCCTCTGGGCTGTCCAGCGGGATAAAGCTCCTGGGAGCCCTCTCTGATTTATCCCTCCTGTCCCGGCGTTGCTGCAGTCATGAGTCAAGAGAACGGTGCATTTAAGTGCAGAGCAGCGCTATCCGTCATTAAAAGCTCTGTCAGCTCCCAGCCTGCCCGGAGGGAGTCACGGAGCCGCCCCGGTGCGGGGATGCGCTCTCCGGCTCGGGTGGTGACACCCGATTGTCCCTTGGCGGTGGCCGCAGAGGTGGCAGGAGAGGTGCAGGGAAGCCCCTGCAGGACAGCAGTGCCGTGGTGCAGGAGGGATGCAGGGACAGGCACCACACGTGCAAGGATGCTCGAGGGTTGGCTGAGATCCCGAAGCCGGGGGGGCTGTGTGGCAGCACATTTCTCTCCCTCTCAGGATTTTTCATAGACCTACACAGAGAGAAATGAATGAGAAAACAATTTCTGTTTCTGCCCCTTTTTTTTCCTATGTAAAATATGTTTAGAAATTTGTTTACCTAGAGTGAGTGCTTGATTAGATTCTGGTAAGGATTGTTTGAGCCTGATGGCCAATCCAACCCACCTATGTCTAGACTCTCAAGAGAGGGTCACAAGTTGTGTTAGAGTTAGAGACAGAGTCAGAAAAAGTAGTATGTAGTTTAATATCCTCCTTTTATATAACATATTAATACATTTTAACATAGTTGTAATTAAAAAAAAAAATTCAGCCTTCTAAATTAAATCAAACATCGTCATTTCTTCCCATTGAGTTCACCTACATTTACAATAGGGCTGCAGGGCCTTTGTGGACTCACAGCCCACTGTTCCCAGAGATGGACCAGCCCAGCAGGGCCCAGGTGCTGATTCCAGCAGGGTTTTCCATCCCTGAGAGTGGTCACAGACAGAAGAGTGATGCCTCTCCAGCTGCCCCATGTTTCCAGCACCTGCCAGGAACAAAACTGGCTGTGAAATCATCCCCCAGCATCACTGCCTGTTCCACACCTGGGCCTGGGGTTCAGTGTTTCCCCTGCATGAGCCCAGCAGGTCGCAGCCCCTGTGCTCTCGTGGAACACCAGCAGGAGCAGAGCTGCTTTGGCCTGTCACTCACGGCGATTCTTCTCGGAGGAGGCAGTGAGTGAGGCAGAGCAGCTTTGGTAGTGGTGTTGATTCACGGCTCGTAATTTAATTAAGAGAGAAACGAGATCAAAAGGGGACGGTATTAAAAAATAAATCAGGTGAAAGGAGTGGAGTTTGTTCCTTTAATTACAGCGTGGATTTGTAACGGAGAGAGACTCAATCACAAAGGAAAGAAAAGGTGTCAAGTGAGAGACACCTTCCCCCGGTTAATTACTGCTAACGGGGAGGGGATGGTTGGGTTGGGTTGGTGAGCTGGACGTTCCCAATGATGCTGAGGGCGCTGGTGGGGCAGCCCGGGATGCTCGGGGTGCTGGGCAGTGAAATGGGGGGAACGGGCTGAGAGCTGTGGGGGGACAAACAGCTCCTGGCTTGGCCAGGGCCATCCTGGTTTTGGGGAGCACGGGCTGTGCCACCAGCAGCGCCCTCAGGGACAGGGCAGCAGCCCGATTGGTGCAAGAATTAATTCTCCTTTGATCATCTGCTGTGTAAATCATCAGTGGCCAGGAGTTAATCATGCATATGAAATGAATCCTTCTCCTGCCTTAATGAGCGCTGAATCGTGACCGGCATCTGTTTACTCCTGACACTTTCGTCTCTTTGACAGTCTGAACAATCAGTTGTGTCCAATAATCTCCTTTTTATTCTATTAAGTATATATATATATACACACACACACAGTCTGAGAGCAAGCAGCCTTTTACTTCATACTGCTCCCACCTTTGTCCCCCTAATCTTTGTTTTTTTAGTCTAGGTAAGGATTTGTTTCTGGGAGCTCCTCGCTGTCCCACCGAGGATGCTGCTGCTGGCAGGACTCCTTCCTCCCCAGCTCTCTGAGGCTGGGCTTGGCACACTTAGCAGCAAACAAGAATCCTGGGCGAGCGTTTCTGCCTCCATCTACCTGGAACGAACCGCAATTAATCCACCGGTTGCGCCGCCAACGCGGCGTTTTAATTGGATTAATTAGAGCGGAGCTGGCGGCCGCACTGGGGAGGTTTGGCCTTGGCTGCAGCCTCCTCTGGAGCTGGGATCCGTGGGATTGTGGGATCCGTGGCATCCGTGGCATCCGTGGGATCCGTGCCTGCCGGGCGCTGGACCGGCAGCACCGGGGGATGCTGAGGCTCACCCGGCCGGGGTGACGGAGATGCCGGCTGGCTCCGGGAAGAGATCTGCCGCTAATTGGAGCTGATGAGGCGTGGCCTGGTTAACGGGGCTTGTTAGAAGCAGCAGGAGCAGAGGGGGCTTTGGGTGAGCTCTGCTATCACCCACCCCGGGTTAAGGCAGGGGGCACGGCATCACCTTCCCCAGCAGCCCTGACTGTCTGAGGGGCAGTGGGTGGTGTTCCCTCTGCCCCAGAGACACGGAGGGAGATGAAAGGGGAATGTGAGTCCTGCAGCAAGGCTGAGTAGCACAATCCTGGCTATTCTGGCCCCTGCTGTGCTTCTCTGGGCTCCTGTGCCAAGCCTGGTGCCCATCTGCCATGGGGAGAGGTGGGGGACATCTGCAGGGATGTGATGCCCCTAGGCACCAGGAGCATCCCTAAGGCTGTGGGAGGATGGCAGCCGTGCTCTCCCCGAGCTGAGTTGGGTCTAACCTGGCTCAGCTGGAAGCCAGTGGCCACAGGGGATTTACAGCAATTGCCTAAATCAACTGGAAAAGCCCTTGGGAGAGCCGGCAGTTCCTGTGCCGGGGGCTGCAGGAGCCCTGAGCCGCTGCTGGTGCTTTTGAAACCCTCAGGGCAATCCTCACTGGGGCAGGGCCACCCTCAGCTAACCAGAGCAGTAAAAAGCACCCCCAAACTGCTGAGAACAGGCTCTGCACCCTAAACCATCAGGACCCAAAGCTGGGGGGCTCCATCCCTGCTGGGGGGAGCCAGGACCCAGCAGTGCAGCCACCGACCCAGCTCAGGGTGCTATGGAGTGTCGGAATCTGAGGTATTGATGATCCTGAGATTGTAGAAAGTCTCTGTCTGTCAGCCCCGCTGCCAAAGCAGAAGCCATAATTGGTCTGTGCTGGTTTCAGGGTTGTTTATTCTGTTTATCTCTAACATGTTCTGCTGCCCTGCCGCAGCTCTGTCCTGCAGGGCAGCGTGTGGGGCTCTGCCCTCAGTGGGATGGTACAAACATTAAATACCACAAACTACCTGTGCTGGATTTACAATAACGTGCCAATATCTGTCACCTACGTTGGACAGTGTGTCCCCAGCCTGAACCAACAGAAAAATGCCAACACCACAGTGAAACATGGAGGGCATGAAGAAGGAGAAAAAGGACAAGACACACCCAATTCCTCCATCTTGTCCCCTTTGGACCCCTAATCTAGAGACCTAAAATTTTACTTTTGCACCCGTGCCACACTTAATTATTCCTTATATCAAACACTCAGAGCTGGTAATTCATCCTGTAAGATTGGAAACTCTTTTCCATGGCCAGAGATCACAGCCAGTGTCTCTGGGGGCTCTGTCCAGGGGGGTTCCTGACCCCTGCCAGGGTCCCAGACCTGCCAGGGCAGCCAGAGGGAAGCCCTGGATTCCCACAATGGAGGTGATACCAGCAGGCACGACACAGCCTCTGGGTATTCTATTCCTCCCTTTACCCAAAAGGCAGAGCCAAATCCCACCAGCTCCTTCATTCTCCAGAAAAATAATGTGTTTGTTTTTTTCTGAGATGAATCAGCCTCCCCAGGAGGCAGCTGGGGTGAGGTGTGGGATGCAGCCTCAGCGTTCACCAGGTAATTGGGAGCTGAGATGTCCCAGCAAGGACATCAAGGCTGATGCAAGGGAGAGTGGGGGTCTCTGGCCAAGCAAGAAGGGTTTGCTACAGCCCTGGGTTATCCAAGCTGCCAAAAACAGGGAAGAGAACTTTTCCAAGATCCAGGCTCACCCAGATACCCCCAACAACTCTGGAGCCCATGGGGCACTTGCCCCACCGTGGCTGGAAGATCCCATTGTCCTCAGGGATCTGCCGTGACCTTTGGGTGAGCTCCAGGAGCTGTCAGCTCTTGACCCAACTTGCAGAGCAGCCTGAATGGTGGCAGCAAGGTCAGCGAGATTTGGGGCCCCTGGACACGTCCCTTGTCACATCAGTTCCTGCAGTGTACTTGGCTGTAATTTAGCCTGGTTTAATTGTGCTTAAATTAGCCACAAATGGAACAGCACTGCAGCTGCTCTCAAAAATATATAAAATTACAGCACACTAAAACATTTTCACGTTTCATTAGTGCATCTTAATGGGAAGTGTCTGCTCCCCAAACTCTCTGTTTACCCTCCAGAGCAGTAAAAGTTTACACATTAGCAGTTGTGCTGCCCATTAACACTGCCAAATGCTCTGTGTGCTTTGCAGGGGCAGCGCTGCTCCCCACACGGGTGGGAAGCCAAAAATTGAGGGGAGTGGGTGCTCCCTCTGCATGGGTGGCAGCGAGCTGAGCAAGGAGCACCCCGAATGCCAGGTGGGAGCAATCCCACCCGCAGGAGAGGCAGCAGAGCCCCTCTCCCAGCATGGGGCTGCCCGTCCCCCCAGCTTTAGCAAAGCTCCAGCTCCCCCCAAGCAGGGTAATGCCTCCAATCCAAATCAGGAAGCTTTTTCAGTGGAAGCAGCATTTTAGCTGATGCCCTCGAGTGTTTTATTTTAAAGCATTTTTGTTCTTCTCCATTATCAGTAATAGTCTATAAAAGCCAAAATGCAGCACTTTGCTCCCTCCTGCTTCATCCCCCTGTGGTGTGGGCAGCTCTGCGTGGCAGGGGCTGAGGAGGCTCCTCTGTCCACTGCTCCCAACTGCCCCAGCACAATCATCCCAAGGGGGAAAAATCCAGGGAAAAAACTCAGCGAGAGGTGATTGCATGGGGTCAAACCACTCATCCCATCAGTGTTCCCCAGGCAGATTTTGTTAAATACCTTTGATCTCGGGCAGCATCTTCCTGGGGGCTCATGAAATGAGTTTTAAGATCAGAATCCAAAATGAAAGGGTGGGATTGCCCCTTGTCTCTCTCCCACCTTATGCAGATCTCAGCTTCCCCAGGGGTGCTGGGGGACTTTTGTGCAAGGGGTGGCCGAGGAAGGCTGAAGGCTCGAGCAGTTTGGGCAGTTCAGGCCTTCTCCTGCTCCTGGCTCGTGGGCTCAGTGGGGAAAGGAAAGGAAGCAGGAGCTGGGCTGGCATTGAGAGCTGGGCTGAGCCAGGCATGGAGACACCTCGTGTGTCCCCATTCTGAGCCCTTCCACCCTTCCCAAGCCGGAGGCACCAGCCCGATGCCTTCCTGCTCTGCAGCCCCAACTTGTGCTGAGCATCCCCAAACTCCCTCTCCTGCCAGAGAGAGGCGAGCAGCCTCCCCAGCTCCGGGAAGAGCATCCTCGGGGTCTTGGGACCTTGCCCGCTGTCGGGGGCTGCCAGCCCCTGTCTCTCCTGCTGGGACACGCGTGACTGTGGGCTCTGTCCCCTCCGTCCCCCTCTGCCAGCTGTGTGTGACAAACTTTGGCAGTGGCACTCGGCAGCCCCGGGGCCGGCTCGCCTCCACGCCACTGCCACTCAGAGGGGAAAAATCATATTTTCGGCTCCAACCCTCCATCCCCTTTCCAGTCTGGAGCTTTTTTAGAGCCAAAGGGAAGGAAAGGACGTGGCCTGGCTTCCCTGCCTCCCTCTGCTCCTCTCATTCCGCTCTCCCGGCGGCTGCGAGTGGCTTTGCCTGGGAGCACACACAGCGTCTGTCCTGCGCCTTTTGCCCTTCTGCTGCCTAAATATCCAGGCCAGGCGGTTTGCTGGGTAAGCAGGGAGGGAAAAAGGCTTTTGTTGGAGCAGACGAGCTGCAGAGCCCCCTCCTGCCCACAGAGAAGCCGGCTGCTTCCACGGAGGCCAGCACAGAAAGCCGGGGTGGGACACAGCTGGTCCTGGGGAGGGGGACACAGGCTGGGCAGGTCCCTGATGTCCACCTGGAGATGATGGAGAGGCATCCAGTGTCCACCTGGAGATGATGGAGAGGTATCCTGAGAGCCAGGGGCTGGCTGGAGGTGTCCCACCCCGTGCTGGTTCCACTCCCATCGTGGTTTTTCACACTCAAATCCCACAGGTTTCCCTCTTCCCTGCACAGGCACAGTGCAGCCAGTGCTGACGGAGGGGACGTGGGCATCCCCATCCTTTATCGACCCAAACAAGGGGAGCACAGGTCCTCTCCCCACTATCAGGCCCAGCAGCCCCCTCACACCAGGTCCAGCATCCCAAAGCTCCCAAGCTGGGCACTGATGGATGGCAGGGTGATGGAGGGAGGGGACAGGGTGGTTGCTGCCACCACCCTGTGCCCAAGGGACCAGCACAACCTTGCAGCTGCCCCAGGGCCATGGGCACTCCTGGGTTTCCTGTGGGTGGAAATGGCTTTTCTGTGGGTGGAGAAAGGAAGGAAAAAAAATAAAAAAAATAAAAGATATCTTTGGTGAGTGCCTCGACCTTGGATGCAGCTGGATTTGGGAATAGGCAGGGTGGGACACTTGGGTGCTGGGCTCTGCCCAGGGCTGAGGGGTCAGCCAGGAGCCTTGCAGGGAAAAAGGCCATAAAACAAGTATTTTCCCCTAGAAAGGTGGTGAATTCCCTCTTGCAACAGTTTGATTCTGCCAAATGTGTTTACCAGGCTAAAGGTGCTCCAGCAGCAGCGTCCCAACACCTGCCCAAAGCAGGCTGTGTCTTGCAGGATCCCCCTCCTGCCAGGCAGGGCAGAGCCAAGGAATAATTGGTAGGTGCTTCTGGAGTGCCACGAGCAGAGGGCACTCACAGCCTTTGTTTATTGACTCTTGACATAATGACTGCTTCCAGAGATAATTACTGACTTTCTGCCCTCTCAGTAAACCTGTTTGGCTGGGGAATTGGTGGAGTGGTACCAATCCAATGGCACGTGGAGGTGGGAATGGGGTGGATTGAGCAAATCCAGGTTCTGGCTCTTCACAATGGGTACAAGCCAAATAAGGAAAAAAAACCCAAAAAAACCCCAACAACAACAAAAAAATAACACCCAATATTTATAGAAAAAATATGACAAGCCCAGCTTTCTTCTCCCTACTAAGGGGAACAGATTAAAACTTAATCCTAGCTAAACACATTTTCTCCTTTCCCTCCCTTGGGGTACCTCCTGCACACACACAGCTTCTCGCTGCTGATCCCTGCTTCCCTTGGGCTTGTCTTCCTCAGCAGCAGCCCAACAGTGGGTGTTCACCAGAGCAGGGACCCCTCTCATCTCTCCACACCCTCAAAATCAAAGCCTGTGTGTGAGAGACGATGAGGGCACCGGGCCTTTTAAATAGGGAAGAGGGAAAAGCAGTAGAAGGCATGGCTAGAGTTCCTCTGGCCCTGAGCCAGGTGGGTCCCTCTCACATTTCCCAGGGGGTTTGGATGCTGAGAAGAGGTTTGGGAGGTAAAGAAGGTTCTGGGTGTTTAATTGTGGGGTACAGGGGGTTGTAGGGCAGCAGAGCCAAGTGTGGCAAGCAGGGCTGGGGGCCAGCAGCCTGGGAAGAGCCTGGTCTGCAGCCCCCCATGCACACCAGGGAAGTCCTTTAAAAGTGTCGCCCAAAAACCCCCCAAATAATGAAAGAGGAGCTCTTCAAATAAGATAGCTTTTATATTTTGTATTATTTATATTTTATACTATTATATTTTCTTTTATTACTAGGTTCTGAATAAGAGGAAAAGTACAATTATCCTTTAAGTCTCATTTCCCTGTTCCCATCACAGGACTCTCTTGCTCTGCTACAGTTTATAGCAAACATTTGAACCTGGCAGAGCCCCACGTTACTGCTGCAGCTGTAAATAACCCGGGCTGGCATTTATGGCTCTCCCATGGGTGACTACCTGAGGGCTCTGTGCTGCTGGCAAACAATGGTGCCACAGGGCAGGCAGCACCTGCGGGGGCTCCAGGGATGCTGTGGCCACGTCCACCCCCATGGGACCTGTCCCACAGCCCCCATAGGGACACCAGCCCCAGTTCAGGGAAGTGTTGGCAATGCCAAATAGACACACCAGAAGTGCACAGCATCCTTTCTGCTTGTGATATAGTGCTTTTTCTGGATATCATGTAATGCTTTCTCAGGCTGTTTATTTATGAGATAATTTATTACTGCGCACTTATTCTATAGCGGGGAAGTCTATTCCTGGGAGCCTCCGTTAACCGAGCCAATTGCTTAATTGGCTCACTGATGTCTCCACAAGGTGTGCCAGGAGAGAGGCTCTTGTAATGATCACAGCCTTCCTCCTGCCCACACACCACCCGTGCTGCTAATTTAATAGTGCAAACATTTATTATTCCTTTTATTTGGGACTTAACGTTAGGGTGATTGGCGAGATCACAAGTGGAAGGGGGTGAAATGCCCTGGAGTGCCAGTGGTTGCAGCTAGGGGTGCTTGGGTTCATCCTGCAGAGCCCAGGGGATGGTGATGCCCTGCAGGAGTTGTGGTTAATGAGGCTCCAGAGGAGGGTTGGGGCTGACAGTGCCGGTGGGGCTCCTGCCTGACCCTCACCCCACCTTTGGGTCACTCACCAACAAAACCGAGCAGCACTGGGGAGTGTGTGTACTTACACCTGATCTCTATTCATTGAGTTTAATATGCTCTGAAGGGGAAACAGGTTCCTAATGAACAGCCTGTGTTCTGTGGAAATGCCTGGAAGGGCCAGAGGAAAACCAAGCTTGGATTTGCTCGGATGGGGAGTCCCAGCTGGGCCACCGGTGACTGTCCTGGGGCTGCTGGGGCTTTCACAGCGCGGCAGCTCTAGCCCTCTCAGACCCTTTCTCCTGCTCCTTCTGCCCTTTCCTGCCTGTGATGTCCCTGGAGGATCCCCTCTCTGACACCTGCCCGCGGCATGTGCAGCGTGCCCTGGGCTGGAGCAGCCTCCCAGCCAGCATCTCCGCGCCGTGCATGAACGCTGTCCTTCCCTGTCGGGTTTTCAGGCATTGTTTGGCAGAGCTGACAGCGTTTCTATAAGCCCTGCTGGATCCGTGCCCGCTCTCGCTGCTTCCCCAGCATCCATCCCCAGCCAGCCCGCGTGTGCCACCGCTGCTGCGGGGACACCGCTCCTGACCCCGGCCACCGCCGCCACAGACGGGGCAGGGAAGGAGGAGTTGGCAAATAACGCCGCCAGAACGAGCCTTCTGCCACTGTTGTATTTATCGCAAAGAAGCGATTAAGTTCCCCCCTGATTTTCCTTCTTCTCCGGCTCCCACCGCCTATTGTTCCCGGCTCCATTATCCCCCCGCCGCTTACATAAGCGTATCGTGCCGGTTTCTGAGGCACAATAGAGACAGTCTCATTCATCCAAGGTCACCAGCTTTTACTTGCGCTTCAAAGCATGTGGTAGAAGAAGCGTTTTATCCTAAAGACGTTTTTGTTGTACTCAGCGCAGAGGCTGAGGGAAATCGCAGTGCTGCACTTCACCATCCCAGCTCTTCTTCCCTCCCCACGCGGCCGGTCCTGGCGGGTCAAATCCTGCCTGGAAGGTGAGGAATTGTTTTCTGTGCTGGTTGGGACCCCACTGTGGGATTCCAGCCTGCCACTGCACTGGGGCCGAGGAACTGCATGCTCCATCCCGGCCCCTTCCCAGTTAAATGGGAAGGGAGGTGCAGAGTGGGGGAAAGTTAAATGGGAAGGGAGGTGCAGAGTGGGGGAAAGGGGCTGTATTTCGAATTCTCTATCCCATATGGGTCTCGGTATGGACGAGTACAGAGCGGTCTCTACAGCCTCCCGCTGCTTTCTCCCTCAGCTGTGGCTCCAGGCTCTCCCTTTCTTTACTTGTGTGCGGTCGGCACTGGGCAAACACGCCGGCTGCTGGCAGCCCCTGTGGGGGCTTCGCTGTGCCCCGCAAAGGGCAGAGTGCGGCGGTGCCCCGATCCCGCAGAGCTGTGCAAGGAGATGATGGGGATGGCGCACGGACGGCCCTGGGGGCTGCCAGGGGGTGGAAGCCCCGCCAGGAGCGGCGTGCGGGGCAGCGGAGCCTCCCCGGGCCGGGCTCCGCCGCTCCGGGGGCGGTCCCGGGGAGGGGACGGCGGCGGGCCCGGCCCCTCTGCCCGCCCCGGCGGCACAAAACGGGAGGCGGGGGCGGCCGGGGCCGCACTCCCCGCAGCGGGCCGGGCTGGGCCGGGCCGGGCCGGGCGGAGCGGGGGATGTAGCGCTCAGCACCGCGGACAGCGGCGGGGCCGGCCGCGGCCATCCCCGGGGCCATGGCTGGCGTGCAGCAGGGCGAGAAGCAGCTCTTCGAGAAGTTCTGGAGAGGCACCTTCAAAGCCGTGGCCACGCCGCGACCCGAGAGCATCATCGTGGCCAGTATCACCGCCCGCAAGCCGCTGCCCAGGTAAGGGCTGCCGGGGCAAGGGAGGGGGGCTCTGGGAGACCCTGCACCCTTCACCTCTGGTCCTCTTCCCACCGTAAGGAGAGTCCTGAGTGTGTCCCCCCGCCACCAGCAGTTCCTGTCTGGAGGAGCTGGGGCACCCTGCCCATGCATGAGGCTGGGGGATGCTGGCGGGCTGAGCCCCCTCCCTGGGCAGGTGCTGTGTTGCAAGCAGGTTTGGGGAACTTTGGCTCGGTGCTGCTTGGAGCCTGGGAGCAGGGTGAGGGTCTGCAAAGCTCCAGCTGGGCTATAGAGAGGGGCCAGTGCTGGGGGGCATCAGCTGGAAAGTGTGGCCAGTTCCATGCCCGCTGTGCAGAGTCCTGCTGGTGGCCTTGTCTCTGTGTCAGCCCTTCACCCCGGACCCTTGGGCAGGTGAAGCCTGGGGAGGGAAACAGCCCCCTGGGGCTGGACCCTGCCTTGTCACCGAGGGGAGGCTGGTGTTCCCTCTGGGGACACACAGCACAAGCAGCCTGGTCACTGCCATGGACAGGGACAGCTCTGGGGATGGTGTCCCCCACATCCCACAGCCAAGCCGCCGTGACTTTGTTCACCCAGTATCTGTCCTGTCCTCTTGCTCCCGGGAAGTCGATGCCCCCATGTTTGCCAGAGGCTGAGCAACAGAGAAACCTATGAAAAGCGGCAAGGGGGCTGCAGGTACCCCTTGAGCCTCTCTGCCAGTCTGCCACACGGGCAAAGGTCCATGTGGCTTCCTCACAGCCATGCACGCTCTAATTTAGACCAGCTTTATTTTGCTGATTGTCTCAGTATTTGTTAGTAATATCCTATCTGTGCTGCTTTTATAAACAAAGGACTTTTTTGCCGGCTCTCCTCTCTCTTTGCTCTGTTTTTCCTCTGCCGGGTTCTGCCCAGCTGGTGTGGGAACCAGCCAAAGTTCCATGGAGGTGCTGTATCTGTAGAGGAGAGGGGCTGCAGGAGGCTGGGTGTTGGGGGCTCAGCCTGTACTAGGGAGGAGAGAGATCCTTTGGAATGAGCCATTTCGGATGCTTCCCGTGCCAGTGGAGGCTGTGAGCCACAGCAGCAGTGGGGATGGGGGTCCCTCCTGCCCCTGCAGCCCAGCTGCTGAGCGTGAATCTTCCCAATCTCTCGTATTCCCATTAATCTGGGTAGGAAAATGGGAAATGCATGGGTTCAGCCTCCAGCTGAGAAGAAACTCTTGTTTCCATAGGCAGTGTTTGCAAGGATTCAGCCTTTGTGGCAGAGAGGAACCACCGTGTTTTTCTCCATCCCTGCATCGGGTATGGTCAGCACAGAAGGGCTGAGGGCTGACTCACACACACTCCTGCCTGGAGCTTCCTGAGTGAGCAGTGCTGCTTAAATCTGTTGCAGGTGGAGGTGTAATAAGGCAACAAATTCGGGTTTTGGGGAAATATAGCCAGGAAGGATGCCTGGCTCTTTCTAGCCAGCAGTTTGGATTGCACAGACATCGTGGTGGGGCTGAGCACCGCGGCTCAGGGTGGTGGCAGATCCATGAAAAAGTTCCCAAATGTGTGCCCCTCTCTGTGCTGTTGGTAGTGACAGCTCTGGTGGGAGTGAAACAGTCCAGGAGCTCTTGGCACAGAGCAAAGCAGCCCCGCCAGCTCGGCTTTGCCTCTGGTTGTGGTGGCACCAGCAGGTCCAGGTGGCCACGCCGGGCTGTGCTCCGGCCACACCGCGGCCGGGTCGGTGCAGCCTGGCTCCTTTTGTCCCTGGGCCGGCACACGCTGCGCTGTGACAGCCACACAGAGCGGGGTCAGAGCTCGCTGTGCTCGCCCTGCCCCAGGCACGGAGTGGCTCTCAGGGGCTGCCACCAAAGGCTGTGGGGACATAGATGGTTCCCAGCTCTTCTCATCGGCGCTGCCGCCTCGGCTCGCATCCCACAGGGCTCTGCCAGCAGCCCGAGCTGCCATCTGGGCAGGATCACACTTCTGAGATGCCAGATCGCACAGCCCCGGGGGCTTTGCAGCGGGTCCCCACCGGGCTGCACGGTGATGTCCCCAAGCTGGCCCCAGGCTCGTAGTCCAGCGGTGGCCAGAGCCAGGCTCCTGCCCCCCATCCGTGGCGAGAACAGACCCAAGGCTTGCAGCAGCTCCTCTTGTAGCGGTCTCCGTGCCTGGCTCCGCTCTGGGTTTGTTTTTCCGGAAGGTTTCGCTGCGCCACTGCTTGGATCAGCCTCTCTTCTCTGACGATACTCCCGACTAATTTAAGAGCAAATGACTGTGGTGCCAGAGAGGAGACGGGGAGACCAGTTAGCCAAATGAAATATTAAGATGACCATCTGGATTCCTGTTTTCTCCCACACTTGACAGCTGGTCCCCTGCAAACACCCTGCCCTGGATCTGGCCCCGTGCTTCCCACAGCAGTGGAAATGCTGCCATGGTTTCTAGCCCAGTGCTGCCCACCTCCCATCAGTTTTCCTAGCTGGATTTGTGCCCTCATGGAGTGTCAAGGGGCTCAGCTGCAGCATGGGGGTCCTGCCAGGGACCCCCAGCGTCCATAGCCCAAAGCATCCTGCAGGGTGCCCTGAGAATGGCTAAGGGCCCAATCCTGCATCCTTGTGGGGCACTGATGGGGTTACCTGGACAGAAAGTGATGCTTTTTCCCCTTGCCCCATCCCTCACCACTACTTTCCTGCTGCTTTTGCAGGTAAAGCCTCTTCCATCTAAATTCCCATCAAGCTGTCTTGGAGGGCTGGGAGGGTTAAAGCTTTGCTAAACCCACGGTTCATCCTGGAACAAAAGAGTACATTAATTCCTTCCCTCCTGCTGGGGCTGGGGGGGAAATCCAGCCCCCCAGACAGCTTTGTGCCCAGAGCACAGCTCTGCCAGAGTAAATGGATTATTGACCAGTTTGCAGAGTGAAAGGAAAAACCGAGGTGATGGGGAAAGGGGCTTTTCCAATTAACCTTTGCCCACCCAGGGCCTGCTGGGGCTTTGCTGTACGGGTGAGGGACTGCATGGTGAGGGGAGGCTGGGGCTGACCCAGAGCTTGCCTTTGCAGCGGAATTGCTCCAGCATATACAAAATCCCTGTGTGGGATTTGAGGGGGTTTTGTGCCCAGTGTGCTGGGGAGGGATGGGGTCAGGGACAGGCACCTAACCTGCCCTGAGCCCCTCTGCCAAACCGGGGTGCCCTCAGTCTCTCTCACTGGGCCATGGGGATGGGGCTTTGGCTCAGGTGAACTGAAAATGCTTTTAAAATCTGCTGTGTAAAGGTGCCACTGGCCTCTGGGGATGGGCATGAACAGCATGCTCTGGCCACAGCCCCAGAGCAGGATCTGCTTTCCTCCCTCTGGGCTGAGCTTTTGTCTACATCGCTTCCCTGGCCGTGACCATGGCCCTGTCCCACTTGGAGCAAGCACTGCTCGGAATTCCATCAGCACCAGTGCCGGGACCTGGGGACATCCAGGCGGGAAATGCTCCAGGGTATCCCAGGAACTGGAGCTGGTGGGAGCCTGGGGGCTTGTGGATGGTTCTGGGGGTGCTTTAGTTCTCTGCTGCCACACTTCCAGCCACAGTACTGTCGGTGTGAGCTGCCCTGTCTCTGCCCTGTCCCCAGAAACTCATCCAAAATGCCCTTTGGGGCACTCTGGGACCTGCGGGTGCTGGTGTCAGCTCCTGGGGCAGCCGGTGATGCCGAGCGAGGCCGGCAGCGCTGGGGAGAGGAGGCTCCAGATGGTCTAAATGGGTCACATCAGGGCAGCGCCGGGGATTTGTGCTTTAACCCTTAATCCCCCGGGATGCACCGTGCACGGAGGGGGAGGGATGTGCTGCTGGAGTGGGATTAAGCCATAATTTGCCATTGCGGGTGATCTTGGAGAGGAGTCTGGGTGCTGCTGCAAACATGCTGGGACAAGGCTGGCGTGTCCTCCCCGCTGCCCTGGGACAAGGCAGGAGCAGTGTCGGAGGTCTCGCTACCCCAGCGAGCGCACAAAAGCAGCCGCAGCTCTCCGGGGACTTTTGGCCATCCCAACCTCTGGCTTCCTTTAGCTGCCGCGATTCCCCAGCGGGTTGGCAGCCCCTGGGCAGGGACGGGGGTGTGCTGCCGGGGAGGATGCCCCGCTGGCAGCCCCTGGGCAGGGACGGGGCTGTGCTGCCGGGGAGGATGCCCCGCTGGCAGCCCTGCAGTGCCCTGGCCCCCGCTCCGGTAATCCCCCCCTCTCTGGCCGGGCATCTGCTCCGCGGGGCCGCCCGGCTGCCATCTGCTGCCTCCATCCATCCACGAGCCCCCGCTAATGAGCCCGTGGCCCCGGCCCAAGGCGGGGGGAGAGGGGCTTGAAAAGAAAGGCGAGGGGGAGAAGAAAAGCCCCTTCCTCGGAGGGGCTGTCAATAGCGAGGCTTTTGTCTGCCCCTGCCCTCCGGCTCCAGCTGGACGGCGCTGGGAGCAGGGAGAGCTAATTAGGCAGCTCGGAACTGCCGGGGGCAGCTGAGGGAGGGGAAGGGCTGGGAATGCCCGCAGGACCCGCTCCCTGCTGCTCGCAGAGCCTTCATCATCCTCATCCTCCTCCTTTCCCCCCGGGCCGGTCCATCTGCCTCTCCTCCGGACCGGTGCACCGTGACCCTGCTGGCCTCTCCGCTGGGAAACGCTGTGATTGTGGGGACAGGTCACTTCTCACCTGTAAAAGTCACTTGAGAGCTTTGCTAAGCTCTGCCTGGGGCCCAAACCATGAGTCCCGCTCCCCCGCTCACCAGCAAGAACACGGGCACAAGCTGCCCTGCTGCTGAGAGTGAAGGGCAACAGCAGCTGCTGAGGAAACACGGGATGGGGGTATCCCTAAATCCGGGATTTGCTGCTGCCCCACCTCTGGACAAGGTGGGGGGCTGTGGTGTCCATGCTGTGCCAGGGGAAGCATCCGGTCTCTTTAGATGAGGGATGAAATCAGGTGGAAGGAAGCAAAAGGGAGGACAGTTCCACTGGCTGGCTGGAGGATGGTTTTGTATAAATATTTGATTTCACCCTTGATCAAACCCACTGAAGACGCTGGCCTGGATAACAGGCAGCCCCCTGTCTGCAGATGCTGGGGGGGCTGGGTTTGTGAGGGTAGCACTGGTGGGGTCTGGCACCTCAGGGGTCTGTGCTGACCATGGGGTCCCCTCCCTGCCTCAGCAGCATCCCTGCACTCGTGTGAGGCCGTTTCATGGAGTGTGCAGAACCAGGCCAGGGAAAATATGACAGTTTAGGGTCTTGCAGGGCTGGAGATCATCCTTGCCTGGCTCAGGTAGCAGCAGCAGCTTCAGCCAGTCCCCATCCCTGCTTTTATCCCATCCCTGGAGAGGCAGGAGAGCCGGACACTTGAACCCCATGCACGTGTTCACACCACTCCTGCAAAGTCCTGCTAATGAATATTTAGGGCTGTGAGGCCCTAAATAATAAATAGCAGTGATGACCTTGATGACAGGGATTGCTAAGGAGCTTCTGCCCAGCGCCAGGTCCTGTGGCTGCTCGTGTCTCCTGCTGTCACCATCCTGCCCCCATCATCTGGGACAGCCTGTCCTGCTGCAGCTGGACCCCAAAAAGGGCCTCTGCAGGTCCCATTCTCACCGTGTGTTGGGGTCCCTGCTCTCACCAGGCTCCCTGGGCTTGGGAGATTTCCCTGGCCTTCTCTGCTCAGCCCCATTCCTACTCCTTCCCACACCTCCATGGCTGGTGGCCGTACCTTTCCATACCTCCAGTTCTCCATAAGCTGGACTTATCAAATGCAACCCCCGTGTCACTGAAATGAAATCATTTCATGCATGACCACCCTTTCCTTTTCTCTCTTTTTTTTTTTTTCTTTTTTTTCCTTTTTTATTTTTTCATTTTCTACCTGTGGGCACTGAAACCTCTTCATCACTGCAAAGCCTGACCCAGGCCGGAAAATCCCACCTATGTTTCAGCTGCAGAGGGTGCCAGGGCTTTTGCCTCAGCCCCTGCTCTGGCACGAGCCCCCAGAGGCTCTTTGCTGCTCTGAGCCTGGGTCTGCAGTGACCTACAGTTCATCTCTGTGACCCACACAGCTCCTGCCTCCTCGGGTCCTCCTCTGGCCCGAATCCCTGGTGGTGCCATCAGCTGGAAAACAGGCCTGGGTTTGATGCCTGGATTGGAGCCCTTTGGCATTCCCAGCAAAGGACAGGGAGAAAGGCCAAATCCCGGGAGCCAGCTCGTGTTTGCAGCTTTGCTTGATGATTTCATAGGTGTCTGCAAAGGCACAGAGGTGGTGCTGCCTGAAATCTGGTGGGATTGGTGGCTCCCAGCAGCACAGCATCCAGAACAGGGCTTTGGTGTGGATCTGGCACACACCAGGGATGAGGGGGCTGGACCATCACCCCCCCAGCATGGCCAGGCACAGTGCCCACGTCTGTGCCACCATCTCCTGGCAAAGGCCACACGACCCTCTGCGGGACAGCGGGTGCTGCAAAACTGGCTTCTCCAGCAGCCACTCGAGCTGAAAGCGCTGACAAACACGGGCAGTTTAAAAATAGCCATTTCTTTCGCACGCGGCGGGAACACTTTCCCTGCCAACGCAGCAGGGACTGCAGGAAGGGCTTACAAAAAATAATGCAAGTGGCAAAATAAACTCTATTAAAAACTGTGCTGGTGTTTGAGGCGGGCTGAAATGAGTCTCTGGTATGGAGGCAGCGAGGCTGGGGCTGCACCCGTTTAACTGTGCATGGTCAATTTATGTCTCGTCATTAATGGAAGGAGAGCCCAGCCCAGCCGGGGGCATCTCCTGGTTCACCCCTGGGTGGGTGCCTGGGTGGGCAGAGGGGACACTGTGGGCAGGTCCTGCTGCCTGTGGGGCTGCTCTTCTCTCTCCTCCCTGGGCAGGGGAGGCTGGGACTCCCTGGCTGTGGGGGCTCTGTGCTGCTGGGTTCCAGGGCTGGGGTCAGCTGCCTGTCTCACAGCCCACAGGGTGGCTGAAGTGCTCCGAGACCCACAGGCAGTGGTGAGAAAATGGGTTTGTACTGCCACTAACATCAAATTCCAGCAGTGCATCATCCCGCTGGAACTTCACAGCACTTTGGCAAAGGTTTGGCTGTATTGAATTTATCTCTGGTCCCACGTGTGTTGGAGGGCACTGGAACAGAGTGGGGCAGGAGGCAGGGATTTGGGCTACATTACCATCAGGATGAAGAATTAGCTACTGCCCAGCAAGAGAAATATTTTTGCATTAAGATAGATTTCACAGTTAAAGAGCTCCTGCTGCATTAATCTGTGGGTCAGCTGGAGCTGCTGCACAATCCCCTGCCCACCAAAGCTGTGCAAGTGTAACACCAATCTGTAAGAGCATGTACATATGACAGAACTTATTCTCCACAGCTCCATCAGCTGCAGCCAGCAGAGGAGCCCTGCTCTGCCAGGGCATGGACATGCTGGGGCCGAGAGGGTGCAAGAGGCAGTTTGGGATTTGGGCAGATCTACTCCTGAGGCTGGTGCTTCAACTGAGAGAACTTATTTCATATTTGCCCTCTTCAAATCCCTCTGCTCAGCTTGGTCAGGGGACAAACAAGACAACTGGCTTCAGCACTTCTTAGAAGGGATAGGGGTTTTATTCTTCATAAAATTCCAAGACTGCCAACTTACAGAAAACAAAACCCCAAAACAACAAAATTTGTCAGGAGTCACCTGCCCTTCCCTGTGTGTGGGGCAGCTGCTGTGGTTATCCCTTATCTCCACCCCATCCCTGCCTTTGTCTGCCCCCCAGCCACGCCTTGGCAGGGTTAGAGGGTGATGGTGCAGGGCCAGCACAGCAGAGGGGAAGGGGGATAATGCCACGGAGAGGGAGGTGCAGGGGGTTAGGGTGGGCACTGCCAGTGGAGGAGGAACAAGGAACAAAGAGAGCTGTGGTGTAACCCCTGAAACTGGGAGGTTTGCAGCCTGACCTGCTGTGGGCCTAGCTGTGCCCTGTGTCTCCTCATTTTGGTCTCCTGGTGACCTCCTCTGGCCCCTGGAGTGGGACCCCTCCTCAGTCCCTGTGTGGGGCTGAGCTCTGCAGGGCACAGGATGTGTTGACTGCATCTCCCCTAGGATCCCTAACATCCCCAAATGCATGGATTCAGTTCTGTCTGGTGGCTGGAGAAGTTGTTGGTGTGGTTTTGGACCAGTTCTTGTGCTCTCCCAAACACATCCCACACGTGAGTCAGGAGCCAGTGAAGGTGAAGGTTGTTCTTCATATCTTTTGGAGGGGTTTTGGATGTTCTGGTGAATCCAGGCAGCCAGGGTCCCTGTCTCTAACCCTGCCCTCACCATGAGTGTGGAGGCACAACACTGGCAGCATGTGCCAGTGGAAGGTTTAGCTCCTGCTATGTGCTGCCTTGTGGCAGTTGTTACTCCCCCATTGCCTCAGGAGTTCACCACAAGTGCTTTTTTCCACCCAGAGTCCCAAATTTCCCCATCCCCCATAAGAGGGCTCAGATGCTCAAGGGCTCTGGGCACAGGAGATGTGCCAGGGGACGGGTGGGTTAATTTTGCAGTGGAGGCTTGTGGTCCAGAGTGCTGGCTGCCTGCTCTCCGGGCTATGAGTGCCACCCAGGGCACATCCATCCCTGATTAATGGAAGCTAAAAAGCAGGATCCTAAGGACCCGTGGCTCCCCTACCCCTCCCCACTGCTGGCTGCCACAGCCAGCCCTCAGCCTGCGTTGCTGCTGGGTTTGTCCTGCACAGAGCAGAGGACAGCAGGTCTCACCTTGGTGGAAAAGCAGGCAGTGGAGCCCATGGCCACAGCCTGTGCCCTGCCTGCAGAGCTGGCACTGGGACTCAGCCAGTGCCTTGCTCCCCCCTCTCACCCTCCCCAGCATGTTGGTATTGATTTGACCTGAACTCCCTTTAATGTGCTGTGATTTCTTTCAATTAGGCTTTGAGTGAGGTCTCTGCCATGTTCAATAGAATTGGACCAGTGCCTGGACTAGCACGGCCCAGAGGGAGATGCTTGCAGATGCTCCCCCATCCCTGCAAAGAGCATCCCCCCATGCCCTATTTTCTCCAAGTCCCATGAAAATAATCCCACTGCTGAAAGGTTTTTCCTTGTCCCCTCTGCATTTCCTGGCCCTTTGCCTCCGCTGGACTGGTGGCTTTGCCACAGGGCAGATTCAGGGTGCTTCCTGCTGTGTCCAGGAGCAGCCCCACTGCAAAGAGAAACTGAACCAAACCTGAGCATTCCTCATCTGCACATGGCCAGCAAAGCTTTTCTCTCTCTCTTTGGTGGCTGTCATCTCCTCAGGGCTGCACTCAGCCAAGTCAGGGCTCGGTGTCACATTGTTTGCAGCAAACTGATGGGCAGGGTGCTTGTTTCAGAGACTGTGAGGAGCAGAAATCCCTGCCCTTCATCTCCAGCTGCAATTACCGAAGCCAAGTCGATGCAGTTGATGGTAATAGGATGGTAACACTGTCTGAATTTGTATTTAATGCTGATTCCAAGGGTCTATAATCTTCATCAGCACCACATGACTTTTTATAGAACAGAAAAATGTGAGAGCGGTTAATGAGCTGTAATTCTGGAGAGCTTCTGCCTTGATTGGGACTAATTATTTTCTTTATAAAAATAATTAACCATCCACACAACCTATAGAGTGAAAGGCATGTGGCATTAATTAAACCATGCAGTATTTTCACTGCACCTTTATCTCCTGTTTCCCAGCACATCCCAAATAGATGGTCACACACTGCTGAAAGCCAGGCTGGGCACAAGCTGGCATCGTGTGAGGGCTTGTGCTGGGCACAAAGGGCAGGCCCTGGGTGAGTGGGCTGCCTCCAGACCCCAAATCCAGGGCCCCTTGGCCCTGCATGTACTGTGAAAGCCCTGATTTGGGTGGGGAAGGCTGGTTTGGGGGGGATAAGGTGATGGTGCTCACACATGGGCTGCCTGTGAGGGTACAGAGGGGATACCAGGGGTGTCACTAGGGCAGCCAGGGGGACCCTGGCAGGGCACAGGGCTCTGTGCTGTGCTTTGCTGTGGGGCATCAGCACATCCCAAAATTGAGGTGGTGGCTTTGTACAGGCCAAACCTTTGTTCTCCAGCCCTCTGGGATCCTGGGATGAGTCCCAGGTAAATGTGCCCCAGCACCAGGGCTGTGCGTGCTTAGACACACACTTACATAATACATAATTGTTAACAAAACTAATTCCTCTATTTTCCTGGAGGTATTCTGAGAACTAATGAATATATTTGCATAATCTTGATTTTGTTTATGAATAATTCTGGATTATCCAAATGTGAATAACACCAGGGCTTTGCCACTCTAGATTGCCTTTCAGCTGAGGATAGCAAAGCATTTTACAAATATTAGTTCAGCCTCACAAATCCCAGCAAGCAATAAAATTATTATTACACCCAATTAAAGATGGATGGAATAGAAACTGAAATGATTCTCTGCAGCCCATCCTGACAGGGTCTGCCACGGAGACTCACCTGCCTCTTTCAAATCTTCCCCCTAGGAAGCAGCAAGCTGACAAATGTCCCCTTTTTTCTTTTTTGGGATGATTTAAAACAATGTCCAAAGTTGCAGGGTGGTGTGGATGGTTGGGGACCTGAGAGCAGACAGGAGGTTTCTTTCTGGCTCTGACTCCCACAGCACAGAGCACCCTGCAGCCCTGTGTGCGGCAGGGATGGCACAGCTATACCAACCTTTTCCTCCTTGGAGCACAGTGGGAGGAGAAAAGTCTCTGTCTTCCCTTCCAGAAACTCTCCTTTACTCAAAACCTCTTCACCAGTTCTTCCTGAACAGGCAGCCTGACCACTGAGGTTTTTCCCACAGGACCAGGGGATGTTACAGAGAAAGAGGATTGGAGTCAAACCAAACACTCCCAGCCATGAAGCTGCAGTTTAGGAGCTTCCCAGCTCAGCTGTCACTGCACACACAGGGAGGCAAAGGGCCTTTCTGGCCATAAAAAGCCCCTGTCAGCAAGTGAGGGTGGGAGTTTAAAGTCCACTTTCCACATCCCTTGCTGGGCTGGGATCATTGCAGGTGATGCCCTGGCTGGGGACATCCATTTGGCTGCATACCTGGGTCTGTCCTGGGGGTTGCTGAGCATTTTTTAATGTTGGAGTCATTTCAATCTGAGCCCTTGGGAATCACTGTTCTGTAGTGAGCACCGTGCCTGTGTTCTGACACATGGAGCTGGTTTATGAACAGCACCTGGTGACCAAGTGTCCCTGTCCCCAGCCTGGGTGGATGGATGGGGCAGCTGAGAGCCTCACCCAGAGGCATTTCCAGGACAGCTCTGCAGGCAGGAGGCAGCTGCATGAACAGGTTGTGTTCTTGGAGTTACCTGAGTGCTGGGACCTCCAGTGTGTTCTCCCATTTTCCACTGACAATTCAAAGGAAGAAAATTAAGGGAGAGGAGGAAAAACTTTATGTGAGTGGCAAAGAAAGCATTGCTGCCAAGTGGATCTTCTCCAGCCATCTTCTCCTTGCTGCTTCCAAAGTGCCTAATTACTAATTCATTTTTAAAGTGATCTCTCAGTGCTCCCAGGAGCTGTGGGTAACTGTGTGCTTACAATTCCCTAATTGATTAAAATGTAACGAGTTGTTATTGGCAAATTCACTATTTCACTGCTATTTGCCATGCCAAATAACGTGGGGTTTGATGGGGGGAGCAGGCACATCTGCTGGTCCCAGGAGCTGAGGCTGGCACTGTGCAGCCCCTTGGGTGAAGGTGCCCTCCAGCCTGACCATACTGCAGGTAGTGCCAAGGCACTTATTTTCTAGGACACCCATGAGTTCACTTTTATGTTAAACCCTTCCTAAAGCATTAAGCATCACCCTCAGCTCCTGGCTCCCCGTGCTGTGTTGAGAAGTGCCCAACCACAGCTGCTCCCTCCCAGCTCCTTGGTCCTGACCTTTGCCCAGCTTGGTTTTGCCCTGTGCTGCTTGTGGACAAGTGTTTAATGGGAAACGTGAGCTCAGATGCAGACTTTGCCTAATCACAAGCTCTGCAAGGGCTGTTTCAGGTTGCCCTCATGCCTGGCTGTCAGCTCACCCCCTTCATGGCTGCTGCAGGCTGCCTGGGGGTGATGGCAAGGGAAGGAGCCAGGAGTGTGGTTTGGGGCCACCTGGGAGGAGAGTGGCTGTAGGACAGTGGTGTGATTTAGCACAAACTCTCAGCCCCAGGCCTCTGGGTCACCCAGGAGCCCCAAAACATGGACCAGGGATGTGCCAGATTGCTGTGCCATGGGGCAGCATGTCAGCACTTTCGTCTGCATTTGTGGGCACCTGAAACAGCCAAAGCTCCTCTCGTCATATTTCCTGATGGAGGAGAAAACTGGCTCCTGTACAGACATGGGAACCTGCAGGGTGTTTGTCTAAGGAGGAGGATTTGAGGACAGCAAAGGCACAGGATTGTCCCCCTGAGAGCAAGCCTGGCCTGGCAGTGTGCAGGTGCTGACGGGCAGGAAGCTCCGCAGGGACCTCCGAGCCGGCAGCGTGGGAGGCTCAAGATGCCGTAGAAACCATTCGAGATGGGGCAGCAGTCCAGGTTTTCTTTAGAAATAATGTGACCATGTGCCATATTCCTCAGGTTTCTCGCTGTTGTCGCTGGCAGGCAGTCAGCAGAGCCACCCTGGGTCACTGGCAGCGAGGGAAAGGGACACTGAGCCCTGCAAGGTGCTCGGGAAGGAAGGGGGACAGGATGGGGCTCCTGGGGAGGAGGAGACCGAGCTGTGGGGAGCAGGGAGAGGCTCACCCTCGTGCCTGACCCTGCCTAAGAAGGTGATTCACAGAGGCTTTCCCCCGTGGAGTTTTCCCTCTGCAGGGATTGTCCATCCCCTGCTGCAGAGCAGGAGCTGCTGCCAGCTGGTGCCCAGGACAGAGCCCTCCCCGTGGGCTGCCACCTCAGCATCCCCCGGAGCATCTGGCACTGATCCTGCGCTGCCACCATGACCTCTTCCAGCAGGGAAGCTCCTCTGTTCTGATCCACCCATGCATAGTAAATCAACTGCTGGAAAAGAAAGAGCCAAGCTGCTTTTTTGGCCCGGGATGTGCTGAGAATATTCCTTAAACCTTTCTGCAGTGCAAGAAGGAAAAGGAGCCACATCCAGGCTTGTGCCAGGACACAGGGTTCCCAGGAGCAGGAGGGGGAGGAGAATCACAACTGGCAAAAATCTTATGAAAAATGTATAGTACAGAATTGTGTTTCTCTTGTGCGTTTGAACTGCCTCAAGAAACCCACGTGGCTTTCTGCAGCTGGTGCCTCTGCTGATACACAGAAAAAAATAGCAGGGAGAAGATTAAAATTGAACTGGCTTGGAGTCTGTGTAATCAAGGAAAATATCTCGGTGATTTGCTATTATAATTTTCAATAACAAACTGCAGGGCTCCTGCTGCACTAATAATAACGGGCTGAATGAGGTGGGCAAAGAACCTGCCATGGGTGTTTGTGTGTGTATGTGTGTGCTTGTGGGAAGCACTCACAATATTCCCCATCTCCTAATTTTGAAGAGGTATTTTTAGTGCATATTTCAAAGAGCTTTACATAAACACATCTGCTGGAGTTTTTGCTGGGAAATGTCTTTACAACAGTCTTTCTGCCCCCTCCTTGTTGGGGGACAAGGGAATGGTCTGATCATTTTCTTTTGCAATCAGATAAACCCAGAAAGAGAAAATCACAGGCTCATTTTGCCAGTGCCAAAAGGCTTCTCAGCCCAAAGGGTGGATTTTAGAAATGCTTTGAGAGGCTCAGATCACCCTCACTAGAGTCCAGGGCAGAAGCACATGTGATGTGGCTGTGGCAGAGTGCAGGGATGTGGGAGAGCGGGATCCTGGCCCACCACTGCCCTCTCTTGCACAGCCAAAACCTCCAGGTGAGGAAAGGAGAGGAAGGATGGGATATTCTGTCACCTGTCCATGCACTTTTTGCATGTTACTCAGGAGAAATGGCAAGAGCATCCCTGGTGCAAGCAACTACAGGCACAGGAGTTTCTCCAGCCTCCCCTCAGGATGCCATGTCCTGATGTTCCCAGTTCCAGGCAAGGTGTCCATCCTTCATCATGTAATGCCAGTGAAACATTCACAGCTTTTAGGCTCATCAGAGATGTTTTAGCCTTTTTTGTCTGGGGGGTTTGCTTGGCTGAAGTTGCTCCTGCCTTTTCACTGAGGGGTGTAGAGATGATGGGAACATGAAGCCAGCTAGGGCTGAAGCAGAGAATGTAGTAAAGTTTCTGTATTGCCTATCCCAAATCTTCTGACCTTGGAAGTGCTGCCAGTGCAGGTCTGCCAAGAGCACTCAGTGCCCAGGGCCTCTGAAGTGCTTATGCATCCAGCACCCAAACCAGCTGCATGTGCAAAGGAAAATAAAGGATAAAAAATGCCCCAAAACCTGCTTGGTTAGCATGGTCCAGCCCCAGTTTGCTTACACTGCTGCTTGCAGGGCAGCTGGGAAGGACACAGGGGCTGCACAAGGCCACTGATGGCTGGAACTGCTGGGGTCCATCCCATGGAGGTGAGGGACAACCAATTGATTGGGGAGATGGTCTGGTGCCACGGTCTGGCAGCTGAATTGTCTCCCCTGTCAGTCACTAGGGAGACAATTTTCCTGCTTTTGTCTCCTCTTGAGATGAGTTACTGCGGGGAAAAAGGCTGATTGATGGAAGGTTTGTGGCAGGAGACAGCTCAGGGCCAGGGGAGCTGGGCTGGGACACGGGAGCCTGTGGGCAGGGGAGGGCAGTGCCCGGGATGGCAGCACCCAGGGAATGCCAAGTGCACAGCAAACCCCCCTGGCTGCTGTCACTGCGGGGCTGGGGGACACGGGTGTCACTGGGCTCATCTCCCCGAGCAGTGTGTGTCACCAAGTGCCACACTTCATGGCCTGATGAGATGGCATTTGGCCATGGCAGCCCAGGATGGAGGGATGGGCATGGCTTGGGAGTTTGCTCCCTGAGGCAGCAAACGCTTTGTGCCTTTGTCCCGTCCTCTGTGGGCAGTGCCAGGACCTGCCTGTGGGCAAGGGCAGTCATTAACTGGTCTCCATGGTATCCCCACACACTGGGGGTGACATCCCTTCCCCAGGCAAGGGAGGCAGAGTGGGTTGGCCTCAGGGCACTGCCAGCAGCAAAGAGCCACCCATCCCTTCTCCCTGTGGCCATAGTGGTTTATGGTGGTTTCATCTGCCTTCAAATAAGGAATGTTTGGGTTCCTTCCCACCAGTGACCTTTCCTGCATTATTTGTATTGGGGTAGGCAATAGATCATGACCCTCTGCTGCCAACACATTCTGTTAAGGGAGGGAATACATGTGAGAGCCCAAATCTGACACCACAGTGTGCAGGTGGGCAAGCTGGGCTGTGAGGCTTGTGCTGGTAGAGAGTTGAGGGCACTGCGTGCCTGCTGCTTCTCTTCCAGCCACTGCGGCATTGGCAAAATTTACCATGAGCCCAAAACCCCTTCCTGGACAAGACACCACTGGAATGGGAAGGGACAGGATGAGCCTGCTGTGGTGGGTGGTTGCACAGGGCATGTTCAGCACTGAGTGGGTGGCAGGCAGCCCAAAGGTGCCCTAGTGTGGGGGATCTCCCATCAGGAGCAGCTGTGCTGCTTCTGGACAGGTCTGATGGATAGGCTGGATTGCTGCACAGGAGAAAGAAAGGGAAAAGAAAAACGAGTGCAAGTGATTGAATTGCCAAGTGGAAATGGAGAAGCTTGGAGGGCAGGTGGGATGGGTGGGCAGCTGCCTTGTCCGGGTCTGACTGCCCATGGCCAGGAGTGAGTGCATTCTTAGGGACAAACATGCAACCAGCACACTGGGGAGAGAGGCCATGCTCCTCACTAGGAGTGCTGGAGCAGTGCTGCCTCCCCAGCAGGGCATCCCTCCTTCTCCTCTTCTTCCTGCCTCCTCTGGCACAGCCCCTGGGCTGAGTAAGTCCCGTGCTCCCAGCAGCATCCTGCTGAGCATCCCCGCTGCTCTCCCTGGGCCAGCTCCAGAAAAAACACCCACAGAGGCTTCTTCTTTTCTGCTGCAGGCACAAACAGCAGGGAAGGTGTGATAATCCCTCCTTTGAGGCCACAGAGATCATTCACACCAAACTGCATCACTTTTATATCAGTCATGAAAGACACGAAAGACAATAAGAAAAGAAAGTGTTTTATATATATATATATATATATATATATATATATATATATTCAATCAATGTCTATGGAGCACCACGCCAGGGGATTACCAGCCAGTTTAAAGCATTAGTGACTCTCAGCATCCATCAGAGGAGAACATTTGGTTGAATGGAAGCCAGCCTTTGATGGAATCAGAGAATAATTATTTCCATCAATAATTACTCCCAAGCCCAGAAGAAATGGCTCCTGGCACGTTGCAGGACAGGAGTCCTTGATTGCCTCGAGGCCAATATGTTTTAGCCCCAGGACCTGGAAATCCCATTAGAGGTTGGGTGAACACGGATGTGTCCAGGTCCTGGCAGTGGTGTTCCAGCCCGCTGCCAGCCTGGGGAGGATCCCTCCTGCCTCTGCTGCTGGAGTGCATCCAGCTCAGACTTTGCACAGGTCATTAATTGGGGGATGTTTTTAATTGATCCTAATGATTGAGCCTCAGAAGGTTGTTCTTAAAAGGGGTTTGGGAAAGGCCACAAGCCAATTAGCTGGCACACAGAAAATTATTAACCATGTAGCTTCCTGGATGGTTAAAAACAATGGAGATGTTGGGAAGCAACTGGGGGATTTATTAAAAACAGACTTTTTAAAGCAAGAGGGACTATTGACCTCCTGCATGTTCTGGGCCAGAAACATTTCACCCACCGTCCCCACACTGATCTCTGTCCCTTTTATTTGGCTGTGCATATTTTTAAATGTTAAGGCATTACAAAATGGGCCTCAAGGAGGAGATGGCTGTTAGAGAAAGTGGATGCTTGTTGAGAGAAAACAGAGTAGGGAAGAGAGGGGTGACCCTCCTGCAGGTGCTCCTGTGCCAATTCCAACCCCAAGGAATGTTATTCATGGCTGAGGCAGGCAGCAGGATGTTTCCTGGGGCATGCAAGGCTCTGGCCATGCCTAACTGGGGCTCTTTTAACGTGCCATTGCTCTTTAACCACCCTCTTGTCCCCACTTAACCCCCAGATGTGCAGCACACACCTGGCCCTGGGCCTTGTTCCTGTCTCCACAGCCCATGTGTGATGGCTGTGGTGGTCTCTGAAGCCAAAGCATCTTCCACTGTGGCTGCAGGGCTGGCAGGGGCACATCTCAGCCTCCCCCTGCTCTGGTGGGATCCACATGGCCTGAGAGCTCCAGAGTGTTGCTTTCCAAGGAGAGGAGGCAGGCCTGGTGACAGACACAGCCACTGGGCTTTGCAGAGCTGACCCTAAAGTGGCACCCACAGCCCAGTCCTGGGATTGGATTTAAAATGAGGACACTTCTAGTGCCAGCTGAGCCCAGCCTACTCAGGGTATCACCCCACAGCCTGGTTGGGCCTGGACATGCCCACGTTTGCTTTATCTAGTCCATAATGCTCTGGATGACACTAAACCCCAGCATTTTCAGCACCCCTGCTGGGTATGGTTTATGGCTTTTCATTAATCTTTTCATTCTTTGAAATAAATATCTGCAGGGCCTAGAAACCTATTTACTTTCCTCCTGAGTGTCTGCACGCAGCCTTGTTTGGGTTTGTTTTCTCCATTCAGCGGCTTCTTTTCTCCATTTCAGCTTGCACAAATCCCAGTGTTTCTTAGGAATCACTCCCTCCAGGCTTTCCCTGCCTTTGCTCTGCTCCTTGCCAGCTCTCAGGGCTCTTGCAGGCACTGACCTGGCCCAGGTGGTTCCCCTTAACTCTGCTGGCCTGTCCCAGGTTCTCAAAGTTGAGCTGTCAGCAGGACCAGGTGCATCCACAAGCCCAGCACCTTATTTTGTAGGAAGTTTCCTGCCAGTCAAGGATGAGGATGTGTGGCAAGGTTTTGTCAAGGCATTAGCAGGTTTGGAAAACTACATTTGAAATGGGAAAGGGTTGTGGTGGTCTGTTTTTTGTTGGTTTTTTTTTTTTTTTTTCTATCAGAGTGCAAAATCTGTGCTGTCTCTGCAGAGCTGGTGATCTAAACCCCACAATATAGGTGAAGATGTCCTGACTGGCTCCTGTTATTCTTTCCCACTGGATTGGATCTGGCCCTGTGCTGTCCAGTCGCTCCTTGGCTGCACCATGCTCGTGGCACCTCAGTGAGCACGGCATGCCTGGGCTGGGGTGCAGCTTGGCTTGGGAACGGGGCATTCCAGAGCCTCTGGGAGCACTTCCCACCGCAGAGCTGAGAGAAACCTGCAGCTCTCCTTCACAGCTGCACAGCTCCTGCCTGCAAAAGGGAAAGGAGATTCCCCAGGACGTGGGGACAGCTCCTGATAGCTCTTTGTCACCTCTTGCCCCAGCAGTGGGACGCTCAGCTGCCTGCCGTACCCTGCGGAGGACAGACGGCCCGAGAAGCTGAGCAGCTGCGTGGTCAGGGAGCCCACCAGCACCAATGGCTGTGCCAAGGGGAGGGACAGACGGGACCATGCCCACCGCAGGTCACGCAGGTAGGAGCCAGGGCTGGCAGCGGGGCCACCCTGGGACACGGGGCTGGCACGGGAAGTATCCGTGGATGGGGTCTGTGAGAGCTGGGGGTGGCTTCACTGGCTCAGTGTGTGCCCAAAAAATGTGTGCAATGGCATGAAATCCCTGTGTGAGTTTGCAGGGACAAACATGCAGTTCGTTTCTACTCCAGGGCTTGCTCTTACAGCCTCCTACAGAGTCTTCCAAGACCTGCCAGCACTCCTCTGCACTACCAGGTCTGCTGGGAATCGCCCTCAGCAATTCCCCTCTCCCCATGCTAGATCAGCTCAGCAGCACTGCCTTCATTAGGACACAGCCTCGTTATCAGCTTGTCGTTAGTCCCTGACCACTTGAGAGGAGAAAAATGAATGAAACGCTGTAAATGAAGCAGCTGGGGTCTCTGAGCCCTGCCTGCTCAACCGCCTCTGGGATTAAAGCCTCTCCGTTCAGTTAAAGATGCTGGAAAGAGAGCAAGAAAGCACATTTCATATCTTCAGATTTCAGGCCAACCACAACAATAATCTAAAGCACACTTTTAATTAGACTTTGATTATAATCGTGGAGGAACAATTGAAGTCAGATCAGTGCAAGGGAGAAAGCTGCCACATCAAAGACAAAAGCCTTTATCTGGGGAGAGGGAGAAGGGCTCTGCAGAAACCGCCCGTGGCTGCATGGTCAGATGTTGCTCCCTGCTCTCCGGTAGTGGTGCCCAGCTGTGTCCCTGGGTGTTTTTGGGCAGGTGTCTGAGCTTAGTGACAATGAGACATCCTGGAAAATGCATTATTTCTGTCTACATTGAGGTAGAAGGGCCACTGAGCCCGAGGTGTGCCACATCCTCTCATGGTGCTGTTGCTGATCCATGAAATCCGTAGGAGGAGCAGGATGTGGGTGCTCCATGGGGCCATGCTGTGCTTGCACACTGGATTTACTGCACCAGAAGCACTCATTATTCACAGCTCACAACTGAAGCATTAGCCTGCAATTTCATTTTGCAGAACTTTTTTTTTTTTTTCCCAAAGTGTGTTAAAAGCAGTAAGCAATCGAGTTTTTATGATAGTGTAATTTCAGTGGTAATTCAAGCCCTGGATGATCAAGTGTTGAGGGGCGCTGGAGTCTGAGTGTCCCCCCCGCAAAGTGTCGTTTGCTCTGCATTAGGACTTTCATTAGCAATAATGTTTGTTCTTGCTGCAGAAAACTGCTCAATTTTTGGCCCGTTTCTGTAGTGAAGATCTCACAGCATTATCCAGCCATGGGGCTGCTTCCACCCATTCCTTGCTCCTGGCTATTCCCAGGGGCAGGATGAGAAGCGGGGAAGCTGAGGCACAAACCCAGCACCCTCAGTGATTTATCAGAGGCCCTGGGGAGCTCTCTGTACCCGCTCAAACCTTGGTCCTTTATCCATTTGGGAATTCAGAGTGACCCTGTGGATCTGTTTGGAGATCCACATGGCTGATTTGGGCTGATTTAGGGATGCCATCAGGCTACCACCAGCTGCCTCTGTCTTTACAAGCATTTGCTTTAGCTAATGAGTAGCCACAGAGTATCTGTCATTTTTTTCAGCCCAATGCTCTGAATTAATTAACCACGGTATTTGCTTTTCATTGAAACATAACACAATTCAGCATCATATGTTTAAAGAAGAAATTAATTTGCAGGAGGGTTTATTTTCAAGGTTTAACAACTGTGTAAGAGATGCATATCTCCTTCAATTACCGTAGTGTCTCAATAAATACATATATATTTCTAATCAATTGCTACTTAACACATGTCAAGTCTTTATTATAGTTAGATGCATCTGGTTGCAATAATTACTGTATGCAAATTAAATGCCAATTAATTATTTAAAGCATATTTACAAAGAGCAACAAAACCTATAAATCTGTTTTGGAGTCGTTAACCTCAGCAAACATGTTTTAAATAATCAGCATTGCTGTGGGGGAACTGTCTTGTTATATCTCTATTAGACAGTTTGTTTAAACTGTGATGAATTAATTCGTTAGAGAGTAATGAGGCAACACCCCCACCCTTGGCCCACCATGAACACTGACCTTGCTGCCCCACATCCCTGAGGCGGGGATGCCAGACAGTCCCATGTGAGCCACCTCAGGGTTTATTTTTATTATTTTTAATGTTTATTGGATCTTGTCCCCCATCCTCAGCCCTTCGTGCGATGTGGAGCGGCCACTGCCAGCTCGGGGGAAGAAGAAGAAAAAGAAATCTGGCCGCAAGAAGCGAAGGAGGTGAGGGAGCCATGGCGGCGTGAAGGGACAGGCAGGGCAGCCCTTGGCTGGGTGTGAGGGAAGAGGGTCATGAGGGAGCCATGGCAGCGTGAGGAGATGGGCAGGGCAGCCCTTGGCTGGGTGTGAGGGAAGAGGGTCATGAGGGAGCCATGGCGGTGTGAGGAGATGGGCAGGGCAGCCCTCGGTGTGAGGGAAGAGCATCATGAGGGAGCCATGGAGGTGTGAGGAGATGGGCAGGGCAGCCCTCAGTGTGAGGGAAGAGCATCATGAGGGAGCCATGGCGGTGTGAGGAGATGGGCAGGGCAGCCCTCGGTGTGAGGGAAGAGCGTCATGAGGGAGCCATGGCGGTGTGAGGGGATGGGCAGGGCAGCCCTCAGTGTGAGGGAAGAGCATCATGAGGGAGCCATGGCGGTGTGAGGGGATGGGCAGGGCAGCCCTCAGTGTGAGGGAAGAGCATCATGAGGGAGCCATGGCGGTGTGAGGGGATGGGCAGGGCAGCCCTCAGTGTGAGGGAAGAGCATCATGAGGGAGCCATGGCGGTGTGAGGGGATGGGCAGGGCAGCCCTCAGTGTGAGGGAAGAGCATCATGAGGGAGCCATGGCAGTGTGAAGGAACAGGCAGGGCAGCCCTTGGCTGGGTTTGAGGGAAGAGGGTCATGAGGGAGCCATGGTGGTGTGAGGGGATGGGCAGGGCAGCCCTCAGTGTGAGGGAAGAGCGTCATGGGGGAGCCATGGCGGTGATAGGGCAGCCCTCGGTGTGAGGGGAAAGGGTTGGTGAAGGATGTGAGGGTGGCCATGGCACTGTGTGGGGCAGGAGGGGATTGCAGCTCTCAACTGAGTGTGAGCTGGGTCTGTGTAAGATGGAGGTATGAGGGCCTGGGGGTTCCACAGCCCAGGGAAGTGCTTCCATCTTCGTGCCCTCCCCTCGGGGCAGCAGAGCTGGGTTGAGGCTCATCCCTGGGTCCATCCCTGGGCTCATCCTGCTCCTGCCAGGAGCCCCCAGCCACTCTCTGCCCTGGAGATGCTGCTGGTGGTGGGGTGAGTGTTGGGGTGGCCAGCATGGCTGTGAGCAGCCCTGCGGTCCCTAATGCCTCTCTGCCCCCCTCAGGTCTCCCTCCTACAGCCCTTCACCTGTGAAGAAGAAGAAGAAGAAAAGCTCCAAGAAGCGAAAAAGAAACAGGTATTTTTTTCCTTGAAAATGTAATTCCCCGCTGGCAATGGCTGTTGGGGGTTTGGAGAAGGGGTGGAAGACACTGCTGCCTTGGGCAGCTGTTGGTCCCAGTGGACAGAGAGGTATGAGGATCTCTGAGCCCTGGGCAGCCAAGGGGAGGCATAGCTGGAGTCCCTCTGGGCTAGGAGGGCATGGAATAGGGTGTCCACCCAGTGCAAACAGAGAAACATGAACTGTTGGGATGTGGGGACACAGAGGTGGGCAAATAAAATCACTGTGAGGTCTGTGGAGCCTCAGCCTGCTGTCCTTGCTGTCCTATTCACGTGTGTCCACCCTCTGGAATGCCAATGGGTCAGTGCTCAGGGCTTGTGCTGGTCCCCATCTCTTCCTCTCCAGCCTGCAGAGAGTGTCAGGACCAGAAAAAGACTCAGACCAGCTCCCCACACCCACATCCCAGTCTCCTCTCCCAGCCCCAGTGACTGTTTCCACCTTCCCCTTCTGAAGTCCATTTTTAATTCAAAGAGCATGATTAAATTTTAAAATTGCAAATATGTCACTGTTTTCTCTCAGCTGTTAAACCAATATTTGACAAGAACAGTGGATTCCATCTCCCTAAGAAGGTTCATGTATTTATAATATATTGAACCAAAGAGAGAAGCTACCAAAAGTGGATAACAGGGTGAAAAGTTGAGCTTGAATCTCCAAAGAAGAGCAAGGGAGAAGGAGAGACAAGGATATAGGGGCTCCTTTAAAACACTTTATTCCCAAGGAGGAATTCTTATGCTCTTTTGTGGGTGCCATCTCCTGATGGAAGTCCTGGGTCAGAGACTCTGGCTTTGAACCTTTGGTAGCCATTTATGCCCCTGCAAGCCGAGGATAAGCTGGAGCTGGTCTCATGAGACAGCATGATAAGAACCATTCAGGATTAGTGACCAGTGGAGGTTTTTTTCCAGACACCTGGTAGCATTTCAGCTACAGACCCCAAGTGACTTTTCCAGAGGCAATCTCACAGCCCCTCCAGGCAGGACTTCAGGCCATGTCTTCTGCAGGATGTTGTGTTCCAAGCTGAGAGGAGAGACAGTGGGGTGTGCAGTGCACTGGGGCCGGGCCTTGCTGCAGGGACACATCCTCCATGCCACCAGGGATGAGAGAGGTGTTTCCTGTGTCATCCCAGGGGTGCTCCAGGAGGCAAGACAGGGCCATGATGCTGGTTTGGCTGTGAGACTGCTCTGGAGTTATGCAGAGAGGATATTTCCCTTGACTGCTATTTGGTCTTTCATACAGAAAACTGGGGAACAGATCCACCTCTTCATGCAGTGCAAAAATGGAGGCAGTAGAAGAGAAAAAGGACCCACCAGAGATGGGGGATGTATCTGATCTCTCCAAAGACTTGTTATGCTGAGGACCATGTTCTCAGTTACTTGTAGGGTGTGCTGGTCCCTTCTGGCACACCAGCATTTCTCAGCTGCTCCCTCAACAGCTGGCTAAAGGAGAGGAGGGACCATTCTGCCCATGTGCTGCATAAGCTCTTCTCTCAAGTGCTCAGTCTGAGCCTAAAGACATTGTCTTGGACTCAAATTTCCAATTTTGTAAGACCCTATATTCAATGTACATATTTGTGTCTTGCAGGTTATCGTCAAAGAAGAGAAGGCACAGGTAAGAGTTTAGCAAGTATGGGTGGTCCCTTAGAAATAAGAGTTTAATGGTCTCTTCAAGGTTGATGTTCACTGATTGGAGGCAGAAGGCATTTCTTCTGTGTTTCTTTGTGGAATCCCCTTGGGTCCCCCCATTCCATGTGGGTCTGGGGTCAGTGACTCCCCAGGTGTGCACTGGAAGAGCTCTTCTGATTCCAGTATGTGTGTATACATTATCAAGAAGTACTCATTTTCTCTATGGAAAAAGGCAAAGTCACCAAGCTGGCTGATCCCTTTGAGGGTTTTGGCCAAGCCCATGAAGCAGATTTGTCAGCAGGCACTCAGACCCCCTGTGCTGTGACAATCATGAATCCCTTTCATTTTTACTGCATGCTCTTGGGCAACTGAGCTGTAACATTGCTGTGTGATTGTGCAGCTTTTTATCGGAACAGAAATCTCCGAATTAATTAGCCATTTCTTATTTAGTTCTTCAAGCCCCAAAAGTAAGAGAAAGGAAGAAAGAAAACACAAAAAACAGTAAGTAGTGGTTCATGGGGTTCTCTGCCCTGCCTGCACAGTGTGGGGCTAGGAAGTGCTTGATGTGGTGGGGCCCCTGGAGCTAACACCTGGGGCACAACTCTAAGCATTTCTCAGGATTATTTTAAAGCTAAAACCGGCAATTCTGGTTTTGCTGGAATGGAAAAGGGTTTGTAGAGGCTGGAGATCTTTCTTCTGTCTTTCTTTTGTGATGCCTCTTTTTGTACTTCGTGTATCTTGCACAGATGTGCAGAGTCTTGTCCACCCAGTCCAGAGAAAAAGGCTTCAGCTTTTCTGGTGGGGGCAGCATGAGAGGCTGAACACTGACCTGCCAAAAGGACAGGCTGGCACACCCTTACTGGGAAGGGCCTCAGCAACTCTGGTTTGCTGCTCTAGGAGGTTGCATTAGGACCTACCCATGAGGTACAATACTGCCAAGGATCTGAACGGGGTCAAGGGGAAGAGAAGGGATTGTTTGGAGGGGATTGAGTTTGCAAAAATCTACTGTTGATGTTCAGCCCTGGAGTGTTAGCAGAGCACAATCCTTGTCCTGTGGAGTACATAATTGAGGGGCATGGTATAACATGTTCCTCAGGACTGGAAGGACTGTAAGCTGCCTCTATGTTTCCCTTTGTTCTCTGTCTTCTGGGAACTGCAACTCGTGACTTCTGACCTGCTTTCAGAGCAAGGTAACAGTCCTGGGGCTGAACCTTGGGCATTGACCCCCTGGTCAGCTTTGCTGGGTCCTGGGATAGCCTGCACAGGCTATCTTCATTGCATGCAGAAAACCAGTCTCCTTTTCACTAAGATTTCTGCATGTTAAGTGGCACAGTTTCAGCTCAGTTTCCCCTCAAACTGGGCTGCCCTGCACCTAGAAACCTTGGTGGTAAAAGAGAGCTTCCTAGGTTATCTGCAAAAGGAGGGCTCTCCCCAGCCTAACACAGCAGTACCCTAACAGTGCAGTTAAAGCTAAGATCCATGTCCTGCTGGGTGCCCTGACCTCAGGGAACTAGAGCTGCTGGAATTGCCCGTTGGGGATAAACCAGCCAAGGCGTTTTAGTCTCATCTTTCTGATGGCAAATCAGAGCTCAGCCACTCCCAGTTTCTGCAAATCTTTTGCTCCCAGGCGTGGATCAGATGGATCCCATGAGGATTTTTGTATAATCACACTGCTTTGACTTATCTTTGCATCAAGCAGCTGGTTATCTAAATCACACAGGACCAGTTTTCCCTTCTGCAGGAAGGGAAGAAAAATTGCAGGGACTGGTACAGGGGGTGAAGGGCAAACATGGAGACTTCCACACAAATCCACCATATGAGTGAAAGATATTCAGTGTTGCTGCTTTCAGTGGTTTGGAAATAAGAGATGAGGATCCCAAAATGCGAACTTTAAGAAAAATAGAATCATTGGGTGTGAAAAGCATCAAAGAAAACAGCCAAACAGAGTTGAAGGAATTGCCCTGGAGGTTGCCCTTTTGTCTTAAAGGAGATGCTGTTCTCAGGCAATTATTTGCTGAGTTTTTATACCAGCAAGTTGCTAAGTGCTGTCCAAGCAGGTTGTGTTTGTGCTGTCAGAGCCTGTGTAGTGTGGCCATGAAGTCAGGCTGTTCCCACCAGCTCACCCAGAGCTAGCTTTGCCTGCTGGCACAGCCATGCCAGCCTGAGCAAATGGAAATGCTTCCAGATCTAAATTAACTGCTGTGGTCGACCAAGATGGGAGGGACAGGGCACAGAAGCTGGCAGCTAGCCTGTCACCCATGTCACCGTGCTCTCTGCACCCAGGACTTCAGCTGCTGGCATGGACAACTATAGTCCTTAGGTAACAGGGCCAGGTAATCCATGAGAAACAGCCTGGTGGTGCAAAGGAAGTGTAGCAGGGCACTGGCCCTCTGTCCCCTACACACAGTTTGCTGAGGACTGTCCTCAGGCCCTGTCAGAAAAGGCAGCACCAGTGACTGGGCACCTGCCAGAAGCCAGGGAAATGGTCCTGTCTCTCAAGCAGGAACTGTGCACAAGGCATGCTTAGGAGAGCTGCCCACAGGACTGGCTAAATGCTCCCACCTGGAGAGGGTGGGGAAGGCTGGCTGCTACTGAGTGTACTCTATCACTTGGAGCTTGTCCTCCTGCACCTGCTTTTTTACAAGGACTAGGGACAGGGCTGGAGGTTTGTGATGGGTTGCACACAGAGATGGTGCTTCCCCCAAGGCTCAGCAACAGGAGGGTCTTGGGCAGTTGCCTGGCAGGGTAGGCTGTAGGATGAAAGGCAAACACATGGCTCTTTAAAGACTTGAAAGGATTGGTGCTGGCTGCTGCACTCCCACATCCTTGTCCACAAATCTTCCCCCAGCATGCTACACAGCCAACCTAATAGCTTGTGTGTAAAATGTTAGCAGAGATCTCAGGAAGATGTCACTGCAGTGATGAGGGGATGGAGAATTTCTCATGCCTTGATGTTCTGCGCCATGTTTCATACAGCAGTCTCTTTGGTTTAAAAGGCATACCTCCCTTCTGATTTGATCATTATCGACCTCAGCCTTCAGCTGCTGCCTCTTGCATCCCCCCACTTGCTAACCTAATGCTGGTTTTCTCTATGCTTCTTAAAGCTCTCGTGGGCGCACCCGGAAATCCCATCGGCATCGCCGCTGCCACTCTCGCTCAGAGAGCTCCGACTCCCACTCCCCCAGCTGCCGGAGCAGGTAAGAGCGCTGCTCCCGAGCTCGGTGTCCTCAGCACTGCCTGCTGGGCCCACGGATGTGCCTGCCACAGCCTGGGTGACCTGCAGGCTCTCTGTGCACTTCCCACTCTGGGGCCAGCAGTGTCACACACCGCGGGCTGAGCTGTTTGTGGGCTCAGCCATGGAAGGGTTTTGCCTCAAGAAGCAGTGGCTGCAGTTTTTCATCTGGCAGTCACTTCTAATCCCTGTGGCCGATGATCAGCCCATGACAGCTGATCCCAGTCTAGTGTCCCTTCCCCAGCCCAAGGGCTCTGTTCTGCTGATGTCCCAGGAAATCCTTAAACATGGTCTTAGCAATGGAAATATATTTGCCTGTGGCAATCTATAGTCATTGTCTTTGACCTGATTAAAATCTCTCCTCTGGATGACAGATGCGTCCTGGGGCCAGCTAAGTGGATGCTGGTGCTAGACCCAGCATTGCTGCAATAGCAAGTGATTTATACACATAATAATTTCATTTTTCATGTTCTCTGAAAGCACTTGAACAGCCCACCCCCACTCTCCTACTTCACTCCTCCTAAGTACTGGGAATTTTCTTATGAAAAGCTGAGGATCAGTGGGGGGAGGAATGCAATCAGTAATTGGAGGGGTGCTCATGCAAGAGCAGAGTGTTTTCTCTTGGAGGTGTGTCACCATAGGAACATCCTATGGTGCAGGAAGGTCATGGCTTGCCTTCAGCCACCATAAAATCATGCATTGGAGCTGAAATTTGAGGTTAAGGTCCAAAGCCTGAATACAAAATTATTATTTTTCTTTTAAAGTAGAAAAGCAAAACATCCCTTTTCTCTCCCTCATGACTCCACAGAGCAGTCATGTGGAAGGACATTCTCCCATCGCAGAGTCCTAGCACAGACCTGCCAAGGGCTGGTGTGGAGCTGGGAATGGGCACTACTGCAGTGCTAAGGAATAACATTTTGGCTGTTCCTGTCTCCTGGAGGCACAGAGCCAGGTCTCGAGAGGAAGGGCGTAAAACACGGCGAAGACGCTCCTGCCACCATTCAAAGATCACAGCAAAGAGAAGCTCCTCTCCAGAGGTTCAGGCCAGTCAAAAAGCCAGCCAAACCCTCCCACTCTACAGCTTCCTGTCTTCTAAGGAAGTAGTAAGTATTACACACTGTCCTCCTTTGCTTGAACTAGCCAGAGGAATCTGGGCAAGAACTCTGATATGAAATTTTTATAACTCAATTATAGTGATGTTAGACAAACTTGGTTAAACTGTATTATTAATTCATGGTGCTGTTTTCCACTGTATGTAAAGTCATTCCTTCCTTCAGCACTTTCACACCAAGGGTGGGGCTGGAGAGGGGGAAAACTTGCAAAGTATTTAGCCTATGAATAATGAATTGAGGACATTTAACAAAAAAAAAAGTGGCCTCCAGAAACGGTACTTTAAAGGGAAGAGTTTGTTATGCAGTCTTTGCTCAGCTGGATGTGAACTTATTTCACTGGTCTCTACATCCAAAAGTTTAGTCCTTCAGGCTGAAAAAGGGTATTAAACATATACAGAAGGAACATTTACATTTAATGAACTAGTGATTATTGGCATGGGATGTTTTCTGACAATCGGGATCCTTCTAGGATCACTGTTCCTCTGGACTGACAAGCCCAGGGGCCAAATTTGGAAGTTATGAGCAGCCCTCATTGATGCTAATGGGAACTGCATGTGCATCTGAGGGTAAAATCAGGCTCAGTGCCTTGGGATGTTCTTCCATATACACAAAAAGAGATGATATAATACATGCATTGAGAGAGCAAGAGACGGAGAGAAATATTAGATAGAGATTGGTATCAGTCTTCCTTTTCTGTGGCATGCTTCCCCTTTGTTCCAGGCAGCAGTAAAGCAGAGGTGTGATGCCCTGACTGTGGTGTTGGTATCAGACAGGGACTCACTCTGGAGAGAGAAATTGCTACGTGGGACTGGAGGTAGTGCAGGATCTGATAGCCACAGATGTGGATGCGTAATGCTAGAGGTGTTTTGGCTACAGAGTCCTCCAAGCCCCAAAGCTGGTTTCTCCTTTAGGCCCAGTCATCAGTTGGAAATAGCTCAGCCACATGCAGGAGCTGCATCAGATAGGAGAGAGATGGTGCCAGCAAGAGGAGAGACTCTACCCACTCACCCACACAGACAGCGTGCCGATCAAAATACCCAGGGATTGTACGTGGGTACAGACAGGCACAAGCTGTCTCTCAACATTATAGATATGCATATTTGCTCTCGTTATAGAGCGTGTGGGGCCGTGTGAGTCACTGCTTGTAAAGCCTTATAAGGCAGCGTGGAGAGCAGAACCTCACACCACACGCTCATGTGTGCACGCACACGCAGAGGAAAACAAGGTATGAAGCTCATTGTCATGAACTGGGGGTGTTGCTGAGTTCAGGGCTCCTCCCCCCCAAAAAAACAGCCAGCCAAAGACTGCATCAGGTCACCAGGGTGTTGTTTAGTTCAAGCAGTGTATTTTTCATAAATGCTTTTGAGCCTAAGCCTAGTTTTTAATTAGTGTTAGGTTTCCTCTCTCGGAAGCCAGGCTTCCTAAGTCCTGTGAGGCCAACTGCCAGCTGTTCTGTTTCCTGAGAAAGAGTAAACTCTAATTTAAAATTTTAAAAGCTTTAAAATTAGCTAAACTCAAGCATCCTGCACTCGTTTTTCCATTTGCTTCACTCGAGGTAAATGAGTGAAGCAAATGGAAAAGCTGCAGGGAAGGAAAGACAAGAGCTTGATAGTTCCAGATGCAGGGGGTGGATGCAAAGTAAAAGTCATCAGGATACTCCTGTGTTCTTTCTAGTAAGGGTTAATAACTTAGGCAAATATTTCAATGACTAAAATGCATAATGACTCATGAAAGCCACTACTGTCCTCCTGTCCCCAAAAGAAGTACATTCTCTTGGGACACCATTCAAGAGCACATTTAAGCACTTGTTCAAATTGAAGCCCCTGGTTAAGAGCTGCCCCTGAAATTTTGCTGAATAAGGTCATTAAATATCATGTACTCAAAACTGGCAAGGGAAAAATGGAATGAGAACCTTTAGTCTCATTTATTAATGACTATACACAACCCTTTGAAGCCTTTTCTTTTCATGAGTTAAATGGTTGCTCTATGAATAAGCTTCATTCTGTCAGACTTTGAGAGCAGCCTGAAATGAAAATGTGCTCTTGCAGAATATGTTGATCACATATTTAAAAAAAAAAAAAAAAAAAAAAAAAAAGCTGGGGAATAGAAGACTTTGTGAAAAAATTCAGAAATAGAATTTAAAAATGGCATGTTTCAATCCTCTGTGAGAGTTGGTATGTTACATTCCCTTTTCTTCCATCTGGTGTGGGCTTCCAAACCAAACCATCCTTACCTGGGGAGAAGCATTGTCATATCTCCAAATGAAAGGGACTGTCCAAGGAGGATCAGGGAAAAATACACAGAGATACAGGGAAATATGAGATAATGCTATAGCACTTCCAAAACAATGGTTTTACTTTTCAAGATGTTTTTTATTCTACACTGTTTTGCTTCTGAAAATTTGAAGTGCTTTGTGGTACTGCTATCCTCCCCACCCTATTAGTCTTCATTCCTTTGTAATGAAGCAGCCACAGTTTCTAACTAGATCTACCTGGAACTGCTGGGGGATAAAGCACACAAAACAATGCCCTGCCTGTGCATCTGCCTTGCTGCTTCCTTCCCTCTTTATGCAAAAGCTGATGCACCCACACATGCATGTACACATGCAGAAACACCTCAAAGTTCCCTGCTACTTTTCTTTATGGCAGTGAATTTCCAAGCTTCTCCTTCTCCTTTAATCCCATGCAGCCGCAAGAGGCACCTGTGGAGAGCAGGATTGTGGGCCTGTGCCTCAGCAGGCACAGAGAAGCTGTGGGTAATGTGCAGCATTTATTTCTGTACAGAATACCCCTGCCCAGCTGCAGGCACTTTATTCCACACCGACACAGATGGATGACTGTGCCACTGTGCTTTCCTTTAGCAGTGCAATATAAATACCTGCAGGGCACGGATCTAATTGCCTTTGTTGTTGCTGATGAAGATAACTGCACTGTGCATACACTTTCCTTGCCAGCTCCTTTGCTTTCACTGTAACTCATTTGTGATGCCACAAATTATCACAGGCTTGAGCCAGATTTCCAGTGAAGCTCAGTGGGGTACAGCTGGTCCAAATGATGCTGTTTGTCTTTGTGCTTGTGTCTGCAGAAAGGTAGAATAGGGGAAATGCTGTGCAGGGACTGGAAAGGCTGAGGAAACCTTATGGCAGACCTGCATATTGACTTGCTGCTGCTGTTTTCTAGCCTGGGTTTTGTCTTACATAGGAAAAACTATTCTTTTGAGTGCTAGGCAGCATGTTTTGACAGCAGACCGAGCCCTTCAAGAGCAGAAAGGCAAAACCTATAAATATGGAAGTTATACTCTTTTTTCTTTTAATGTTTTCCCCTCCGAGCCGGGGGACTGAGGTTACCTCTGATTACTGTGTGACAAATCCACAGCTCAGCACTGGGAGCAGCTGCGGGGAAAGATTGTTGCCTGTATCCATTGAAGGGCTGGGCTGTGCACCAGGTACCAAAATGAGATGGTGGAAGACAATCCTTTGCTCCAAAGCAGTGCCAGCCTGGCTCAAGCTGAGGTGGGGATACAATGCCAGCACCCCAGCAGGCTAAAAAGATCCTTGAAAAGAAACAAACCTTTGCTTGGCATTGTCTGGAGTTTGCCCCAGCAATGTACTGGTGAGCCAGGCTGCTCAGAAGTGTGACCTCCCAGCCCCAAATAACCCAAGCTCAGAGCTTGCAGGGACAGCTGTGTCATTGCCTCCCTGCTCTGGGACTCAGCTTAGCCCTTGTGGTACAGAAAGCCTCACCCTGAACTCCCATCCTGCCACGAAAAGGGGGATTTTCCCACTCAATGCTCGAGTCAGGGACTCATAACTGCGCAAAAAGGGGTTATATCGAATTCCTACAGAACTTCTGGTTTTCGTACTCAGTCAGAAGTTGGCTTTTCAGCTGGGGGAGGTTCTCAGCAGAGGTGAGGCCATTTCCTCCGAGCTCTGGCAGGTGGAGGAGCCCCAGGGCAGGCGCAGAGCCCCATCCCCAGCAGCCCCAGCAGGTGCTGGCTCTGTGCCGGCGGCTCTGGCAGATGTCAGCCGGGGCTCGCCGGGGTCACCGACACAAGTGTTTTACTCCTTTCATTAGCACAGTGCCTAGAAAAAGAGAGAAAAGCAGACGTTATGCCTCTCTGAAAGAGAAATTAACTCTGCTTTGAAGTGAGTTGCAAAACAAGAGAAAAAAAAAGAGCCACAGAAGGAATTCTGCAGTTCTGAGTGAGGTTGTGCCATGCTGCTGTCCCCACATGGCTGAGACAACTTTGAGCATTGTCATCTCTTACCCTGGGGCTGTTTGTGGCACAGTAAATGGAGCTGTTCAGTTTAATTGGAAGATGAGCAGTGATTGTATTTTTGTAACCTGTTAGACTACGCTGCCTCTTGGTCTGGGATTGCACTTGGAATTACAGTCTGGAATATGAGTGAGTGCCTCATTTCTGCTCCCCCCTCATCTTGATTAAATAATGATTTGAAACAAAAAATCCAATAAATACATATCCTGGGTTCCCTTGAGGGCAGCAGTATGTTCCCTGCTGAAAGCTGGATGAAACAAAGTTCACTGAGATTATTTGATTACTTATTAGGGGTTGTGTGTGGGGGAAATCCAAATGTTCACATAGAGAGAATTAGATTTGTGAAAGAGCAGGTTCTTTTAAGCCACCCTAAAAAAGTAAAAGGCCATTAGAATTCAGAATCACACAGAGTGTTATGATTCAATTGAGCTCCGTGCAGTGTTTTTAGATGTGGTACTCTGCTTCCATACTGGGTGGCTGGCATGACTTTCAGAAACAGTAAAACGGGACCACGAGCAAAGCCAGGATCATCCAGTGGGGAATATGGGGAATTGGTCTGAGCAGGCAGCCAAGCTGAGCACCCTGAGACTTGTCCTGGCTCTTGCTGCAGGGCAGAACCTCCCCCAGAGCCTGCAGGAAGCCACTGGTTACAGGTGCCCCAGAGTGGTGGGGCTGAGAAGCTGCTGTGTCCCCCCTGGCACCTCCCTTGCCCCATGCAGACCCTCCAGCTCTTACCCAGACTGTCAGCTCCATATTTCACTGATATCCACACTGCCTTTTCCCCGAGTGTTGCTGCCACAGATGTTGAACTACAGAGGAGCTTGTTGATCCTCCCGGTCATTTGACAGATTTTGTGATGTGCTGACAACAGTTGCTGCTTTGAAGGTAGATGTCAGCCAAGGCAGAGCAGAAGCAAGGATGCCAGGTCCTGGAGTGAGTCTGAAAAGCTGGTTTAGAAATGCCAAGAAATTGCTGTATTTCTTGGCAGCAATAATGGTATTTCAGTTTAAACTGGGAAGGAATAGAAGGAAGTATTTCTGTGTCTGATGCTGGGGTCAGTGTCCTTTGGAGCAGCCCTGTGCCCACTGCAGGCTCATGCTACCCCTGCAGCCAGGAAATACCTCACATGCTGGTTTTATGCCTGTATGTGAAAGGTGGTGAAAAGCTGGTTGCCTCTGGGTTAGGATTCAGCTTAAATGCAAACCAAAACCCATCTTTTAAGAAAAATACCTGGTAACATATTTGAAAGTGCAATCCTGTATGTTCTGGAATGTGGCTGGGGAGAGTGCAGTGGTCCATAGCAAAGAGGTCAGATCTCTTGGGGCTCTGGATGTGGCATCAGGGTTTCAGAAATAACTGGTGAAAAGCAGAGCTGGCTATTTGGCTCCTTTAGGCTCCTGTGACATTCCAGTTTCTGCTGGAGTAAGCAAGGACTAGTAGAGAATTGCTAGAGCTGAGAAGAAGCAAGGAGCAGTTCCAGATGCTGAAATGAGGCCTTCCAGTGTGTGTCTCCACTCATTCCTAGTTGGGAGCGTTTGGGAGATGATTCTGCTCTGTCCAGGGCTTCTGCATGGAAGGTGCAAGTTGGCTAATGAAGAAGGATCACCTAATTTCCCATGTTTGCTGCTGGGGCTTCTGATTTCTCAGAAGCTGGGATCTGGGACTGAGCATCAATTAGAAGTTGGTGTGGGGTGAAGATGGGGAACTCCATTATGGATTTGCTGTGATGAGCAAATCCCTTATCCAGAAGCAGTAATGCTTCTCTCCCTGGCAACACAGAAAGTACTTGGAGATCCTCCAGCTCCAGGTGTTTTCAGAGCAGCCAAAGTGTCGTGGGCAGCCATCCTTCTGCAGACTGTGCTGAGAGCTGCTGTGGGTGTTGGTAGCTCTGCTCTGGTTTCAGTCACTGCTGGTTCAGCAGCTGTGTCCGAGTCAGCTGTCCCTGTCCCAGTTAGCACCTTGAACTGGGTCGGGAGCAGCTCTCCCTGGGGAGAATGTCACAGGCAGGAGCCTGGATATGGAGGCACCATCTGATAGGATAAAGGAGATCCATGTGAAACATGACACAGGCTGAGTCTGCAGCCCCTCTGAGGATGAAAAAGTCATCCAGGCCACAGCTAAACTTTCAGAAGGGAATGGCCCTGTGCCTGCTGTGTGACAGCTGATCCAGGTCTCCTCTGCTGCCTGAGATAGCACCAACATTGCAATGTGTTCTTTTGGCTCAACAGGCCCCAGATTGGTGAGGGCATGACCCAGGTCCTCAGTGTGGAGAGCATGGCATAGATGGGGTCATTGTGTGCCCCAGAGTGTGGCATGTGCACGTGTTTGAGGGAGCATGGCTTGCTGGGAACATGTTCAGAGGACTCTTCTGAGTGGGGGCAGCCAAACCAGTGTGTCCACACTCTAAGAACCCTGCACCAAATCTCATGGGTGGGTTTGAGGAGAGTGGAGGCTCCAAGTGAAAGAGAAGGAGGCCACATGAGAGTGTAGACTTGTGCATTGGGCCCTAATTCTCACCCCATTGCAAGTGCAGATGTTAGCACTAACATCTCCCTCCCAGTGCTGCCACACTCCTGAGCTGGCTTAGGTAAATGCCAGTGCAGTTAAAACTGAACTATAAAATACTGAAATGATGTAAATCCCCTTGGTGGTGCTCAGGGCCCCAGAGAATAGCCCTGCTCAGAGCAGTCTATGTGAGTTTGGGGTCCTTGCTTGCCTTGTGTTCAGCAACCCAGCCCAGGGTGTGGCTGGACCCCCTTGCAGAGGCTGGCAGGAGCAGAGCTGCTGTCCCCTTCCCCTTCTCTGATACACAGTGGGGATACTTTTCCTCCTCCATTCTTTTGCTTCTTCCCTCACTCGAGTTCCCTTTGTCATTTCCATACAGCTCAGGGGGATTCAGTGCAAGCTGCAGCTTTCAGCACAAGCCATCAGCCTCCAGGAACGGACTGGACAGGCTAATTTAAAGCAGAAGGAAACAAAAATGAATAATAAGGGAGACGAGCGAGCAGACAAAAAGCAGTCATGACATTTGCATAGAGGAGGCAGCAAACAGTTGGCAGTGTGGATTGAAGAGAGGGTTTATGTTTTTTTTCATGTAATTTGAGACTCTAATGATGGACTTATGTTGCCCGCTCTTCCTTTTTTCTTACACCTTACCTACTAAAGGAGGAGTTCTTGATGGGTAAGTGGATGCTATCCGCAAGACACCAGGGAATTTATTAGAGGTCACTTGAGCGCATTAGCTATATCTTCTTCAGGGGGTAAAAAGCACACAAAGAAGTATCTGTATACCTTTTATTTCCAAAGGGATTTTTCTTTTTTCCCTCACCCTCTTTTTTCTTTTTCTTTTTTCTTTTTTCTTTTTTTTTTTTTTTAATTTCAAAGTGATAAGCTTGTTCATTTGCCAGTTTTTGCTTTGTACAGAAGCCCTTAATTTGTTTTGATTTAGTTTTTTGTTGCTTATTTTAGTGACATTGGTTCAGCCACTTTATTAAGGAAGCTTAAAAACATTCACTCATCTAAGTTTTTGTTTCATTTTTGTTTTCTTTGTAAGGATTATGCAGGTTTTTTTATATGAATATACCCCCTTTATTTTTCTCCCCTCTTTAAGGTTAAATAAGGGCTTTGTCCTCTGTTACATTTTTTTATTTAGTTAGTTATTTTAATTCTTTGGTTGCCCACTTACTTTGTTGAACACTTTTGTTTAACATGAACCGCATGCTGATACTCTTTGCATGATCTCTAAATCTTCCCATTATTATAGCAGGGGGAAAATAAGTTTCTTCTTACTGTGGATTTATTTTAGGGATATGTGCTTTTGTTTTCTTTTCCTTTCTTCTTTTTTTTCTCTCTTTCTTACTTTGTTTCTTTTCTTTCCTTTCCTTTTGTTTCAGTGCATCATGATGGTAAAATTTCTGGGTTTATTTGAAAAAAAAAAAAAGCAAAATAAAACCAAAAACAACCCCCCCAAAAAACCATTCAAACAATGCCAAATGGCTTTTTTGCTTTCAGATCTCTCAGTCAGGGTCTTCTGCTGACCTCTTTACCAAAACAGACAGCCCGCCTGGCAACCTAGCCAGCCAGAATGGAGAGTATCATGAATATGACTCAGGAAACGATACTTCCTCCCCTCCCTCCACTCAAACGAGCTCATCCAGGTCAAAGGACAGCCAGGAGAAAAGAAGTCTAGTCCATGATGGCTTTGGCCATGCCTTCTCGTCCGGGAAGCCCAAACTGGCCAACAGCGATAACAGCTCTGATTCAGGAAATTCCTTCACCAGTTGCTTTTCCCAGACCAAGGGAACAGCTTTGGAAAATCTGTCTCCAGATGCCCAGGGACAAGACCGAAGGTCAGTGATTACCAGTAGCTGCTGCAGTTGTTGCTCTGTGTCTCCTGGCTGCTCACCAGTTGCTGTGGTGAGCTGGCAGGGAGCTTTCTGTGCTCTGGAGGCAGGCAGGTACCAACCAGACCCACGGTCTTGCCAGTCTGGAGTCCAGAACCCAGCAAGGACCAGTCCTGTAGCCTGAGGAGGAAGATAAAACCCAGCCATCACATCCCTGGACAGTGCTTGTGTCAGTGCTTTGGCATTGCTGTGGCTCATGCAGGGTTTGGGGCTGAGTCAGGCCTTGGTCACAGCACATCCCTGCTCACCTGGGCATGGCCATATCAAAAAAAATGTCTCTGGCCCTTCTGGGCATAGTCTGAAAGGAGCATCTGGGGGTTGCCATGCTAATTCTCCCTTTCTGCCTACTGTGGGGAAGGGAAGTGGGGCTTGTTTCGACTAATATCATTATGGGCTATTCTTTCACCTGTCCAATGAGCCAAATCCAGCATGCCCTTTCCCCTTCCCAGCTCATCCAGCACAGCTCCAGGGTGACAAGATGGCATCTCCTTCCAGTGGGGAGCATAGGGAGGGGCAAGGACTTGGCTGGCTGCAGGATAACACAGCAGCAGCTCTGCACTGGGGCCACAGGTCATCTTCAGGAGAGGGGAGTAGCTGCCAGCCTTCATCGCTGCCTCCCATTCCTGGGCTTTTGCCAGGGGATGTTGGGAATGAGGGCACTGAAGCATGGTGGCTGGTACCCAGGGCTGTGCTTAGGCAGTGGTTGTAGGGACCTCTTCCAGCTCAGGCCCCGGGGTCCTGAAGGCTGAAAGTTAGAGCCAGGACATGGTTTGGAGCACTGAATGTGACGGGAGAGAGCCAGCATAATGGGTTTTAGTAAGAACAAGCCTCATTTTTCAGTCAGAGGGTAAAATTTTAGGTCTGTCTGTACTTTGCACATGGTGACTCCAGTGGGGTAACTCTGCCTTCACATGGGTGGAGCTGGGATTGCAGCTGGCCCTGGCTGCTGGGAGGCTGCTGGGCTCTGACCCCAGTTCATTCCCAGAGCACTTCTGGAAGAGGAGGAATTCATGCAGCACTATCCAAAGGCAACAGGACATGCCTGCTCAGTGCCCACTCATGCTGCTGCACAGCCAGGCTGGAGCACAGCCCTTGCCCTGCCACGCTCTGCCTTTCCCCTGCTCCAGCACTTTTTACTTCACTCCCTGCCCAGGACCAGCACTGCTCGCTGGCCTGACCAGGCTCTGCCAGCCAGACACCTCTGGTGTGTTGGGCATGGGGCAGATGAGCTGCTGCTTGTGCCACCCGAGAGCTCTCCCACACCTCTTCCCCTGGCACAGCCCAGAGGGTGAGCTCTTGGAATCTGTCCCACACACATGGGCAACAGCAGCCTGGGGAGCTGAGAGCTCTTTTTTACCTCCAGTTAGGGAATGGAAGGATGGGAATATTTATTTGCTGGAGCATGGTGCTCCCCTCAGCCAGGGACCAGTCCCGGTTCAGCCACAACTTCAAAAAGTGTCCAAATATATGTTCACAGAGCGTGCCTACCCTCATGTCTCGGTTCCTCAGAGGAGAAGAAGCGACTGTTCCTCCCCTCGCCAGCCCCCAGCTCCCCGCGCAGGCCGGGCTCCCGCAGCTCCTGCAGCAGCACCGGCCGATCCTCCCCCGGCTCCAGCCGCTCCTCGCACCACAAGGCCTCGCCCAGATACTCCCGAAGCAGGTCCTGCTCCTCGGGAAAGAGGTGAGGCAGCTCCCACGGCTGTCTCTGTGACCCGGGACAGTGTCTAGTTCTTGCCAGCCAGCAGGCTCCTTGCAGGGGGAGGTGGAAGAGTTTGGGGGTGCCTATGGATCCACAAGGCTTGGGGGGAACTGGTCACGCAGAGCTGGGCTGAGACCCTGGGGAATGGGACATCTCTTTCCCCTCATGATTTGGTACAGCCTCACCCTCCAGCATCATAAACTCCTTTACATTTCTCTCCTACCTCCAGGTCTTCCTCACGTTCCCCCAGCTATTCCTCCAAATCCTGCAAAAAAAGTCCTGGGAGTAGAAGTTCAAGGCCTCGCCGGAGCCCCAGTTACTCCCGCTACAGCCGTAGCAGGTACAGCTGTCTTCTCATGTGGTATCTGCTGTCCACTCATGTGGTACCTGCTGCCTCAGACTTTCCCCTGCCTCCATCCCTGTCATGCTGCTGTGAGTGCTGGGCAGAGCCCGAGGCTCCAGCTGGGTCTGCCCACACAGCCAGCAGCAGAGCTGCAGCCCCTCTCAGAGAGGGATCTGGTTGCAGCAGGGAAAGACACTCTACTTTTTAGAGTCACAGCTCTGACAAAGAGCTGTCGGGCCTGGGAAAGTGCCCCTGCTATGAGGGCAGCTGCCAGGTACCCTCAGGCTGGCACTCACAGCCTTGCAGAGAGAAATGCAGTCCAGGCACCTCTACTCCCTCCATACGCCATAGGAAACAGTCTCCCATTTCAACCCTAGAGCTGCCTTTGGCAGGTTTTCCTGATAGCACCTGTGCTGCTGTGAACATTTGCAACCTCAAAATCGTACCTTGCCAAGGTCAATTCTTGCAGGCTTTGATAATCCCCGTGCTGGTGGGGAGAACACTTCGGCATGCAGGGATCGGGCAGGCCCTTGACCTGCAGCGTGTTGCTTTGCAGATGGCACTGAGCAGGGTGTATGAAGTCAGCCACGCTGTTCAGAAGGGCCTGTGCTGACGTGTATGGGAATTTAACAAAAGAGAAAACCATAGCAACACCGGCACTCCTTCTGGCGAGGCTTGCGGAGCCCTGCAGGGCTACCAGGCCCTCAGCTCACGTGGGGCCTGCTGGCAGGGCTGCTCCTGCCAGCAAGAGCTAAATACAGACTGCACCCACAGACGCAGGTCCCTGGAAGCCATCTTAGCTTGGCAGTGCAAAGCCACTGGAAGACCCTGCTGGAACCTCTGGACACGATTAGTGGTGTCCAGCTGTGTGAGCTCTCAGGGGTGATGCCACCAGAGCGCTCAGAATTGTCCCTTTTGGAGCTGAGCATCCTGTGCTCATCTGTGCCTTCGTAGGTCGTTGCCTGTCCATCCCTGACCCACCCCCAAGCCCCTGCAGTGACAGTGCCCCTGCTGTGCCCTCCGCAGGGACCGCGAGCGGGAGCACAAGTACAGCTCCAGCGAGAAGGAGTCGCACCGGGAGCGGCAGCGGCGGCGCCGCTCCTATTCCCCCCTGAGGAAACGCCGGAGAGACTCTCCCAGCCACCTCGAAGCTCGGCGCATCACAAGGCAAGGGGATGCTGTCCCAGCCTTTGGAGACAGGCTCAGCTGGCACTTCCCGGGGGGATCAGGGCTGTCCTTGGGTCCCAGCCCTTGCCAGAGGAGGTTTTTCCAGGAGAGCAGTTTCCCTGAGCCTGATCAGCAGGCCCTTCCACCCCTCCTCTAGAGCTTGGGGATTTCCATACGGAGGCAGAGGGAGGATGGAGAGGGTCTCAATTTACAATAGCTGAAGGAAAAAAGATGATGAAGTCAGAGCAGAGACTCAGGTGCCAAGAGCATTCCTTCATGGGCTTTTTATTTCACCCTGCCCTGTGGTAGATGTCCCACAATGGAGAGTGTCAACTGTTGACTCTACCCTTCATTTCATGCAGAGGGCTCTTTGGGACATCATCAAGTAGAGCCCAGCAGACTGGGATTTCCCCGGGGCTGTAGGGGTGGGTAGTTTGAATCCCAAGGCCCATCACCTACATTTTAAACAAACACAGTCACATTTTAGGGAGTGTTGTGCAGAGTAAACAGTGTTTTTTGGAGATTTTGGCAGTAAATCTGGCCTTGTGCTGCTGGTAACCCACATCTCTCTGTCCCCGCAGTGCCCGCAAACGCCCCATCCCCTACTACCGTCCCAGCCCGTCCTCCTCCAGCAGCGCCGGCAGCTATTCCTCCTGGTACAGCAGCTCCAGCCGCTCCCCGAGCCGCAGCCGCAGCTACTGCAGCTACAGGACGAGCCGGAGCCGCAGCTGGAGCAGCAGCCGGAGCTCGGGCCCCCGGAGCAGCCGCAGCAGGAGCAGGAGCTGTGACTCAGGAGCCAGCTCCGACAGCCTGCGTCGCTAGGGAGTGCCACTGCTGGCTGACACCGCTGCCGGCGTCACCGCCACATTCCTGGCATTCTCCGCTTCCTTCCCACCTACCTGGCCATCGATAGCAATCATCCCCGATACTGACGTGGTGGCTTTGCCGGGTCCCCCTTCCCCGGTTCGGAGGAAGAGCCCTGGAGCGCCTGGTGCAGCCCCTCCGCCCCAGCGCGCAGCGGGTGGATCAGCCCCAGCTCCCCTGGCCAGGCTGGAAGAAGGGTCGGTGCTTTAGAGAGGGTCTGTCACGACAGACCTGCTCCATCCTCCCCAGTGCTCCCATCTCCCCATTGCTACTGCTCTCCAAAGCACTACCAGCGGGTCCAAAGGAAAGAATTCTGCTCCTCGCTCTTCTGACAAACCAGGAACCAACAAATTAACTTCTGCTCAAGAGACAGACCCAGCTGGGGAGGAGTTTGCTGGAAAGCTTCAGTGATGGGGGAATGGCTGTTCCCACCAAGGCAAATACCAGGTCCTTTGGGTCTCTCCTCCGGAGCTGCTGCCCACTCTGCATAGAAAATATTTATTTTTTGCCAGTCAGCCAGTCCCTGCTATAAATAGAAGGCTAGAAATCCCTCCAACGTACTTCCTGGGAAAAAAAAAAAAAAGAAGGCTGTTTGCTCTTTCTCCTGCCCTTTCCTAGCAGGCAGCAGCACCTTTTGCAGGGTTGTTTTATCCCCCCAGCACTGAACTGCTTGCAAACCACCTGCTGAGGTCTGAAGCAGACCTGGGGCTGGTGGGGTACAAGGCAGAGGGGAGGTGGTGCCGTGCTGTGCTCCGAGAGCCAGGCCACACATGGGAGACAGGGGCCATGGGCTTCCCCTCTTGGAGGAAGCCTCAGGCAGGTTGGGTTTGGGTTCTTCTTCAGGGAGTGCTGCCCTCGGAGTGCCTTGCTGGTGGGACCAGAGGTGCAGAGATTGCAGTTGTGGGGTGCAGTCAGAACACGCAGGGTTAAAAGGGCATTGCAAGAGCCAGGGGACCCCAGTTCCCCTTCCTCAAAACAATTTCAGCAGTTTCAGGCAGGATTCCAGGCCATCATTCCCCCTTGAGGCTCTGGCAGCCCTGGGGCAGGATCAGCAGCACAGGGCTGGTGCCAGGCTGCAGCAGGATGCACTGGAGCCCCAGTTTGTTACTGGGAGGCTGGAGCAGTGCAGGGGGACGGGAAGGGCCCCCCACTAATTGCCTGTTTTTCCAGGGAGCTGCAGGCTGCCCTGGGCCCTGGGGTTTTGTCTCCCTGCCAGCCCAGCTGCCTGCGCAATTACTGTGTTTTGCCGGGTAACAAAGGCTTCTCCCAGCACAGGCTGAGCTGGTGCTGAGGAGTTTATTTCTCTTACAACACCTGGGTGCTTAGAGACGCTAATTTGGGCTTAAGACTTCCCTCCCTCCCTTTTTCCATCCCCTCCCCTTCCATCCTGCATGATTATTAACGAGTTTGGGCTTAATGAGTCAGGGAGGTGTGTGTTGTTTAAGTGTTACAGAATAGGGCTGAGTGCAGCCACCATCTGCAGGAGGAGAGGGGGTAGAAAGGAATGTAACCTACTACCCACACCCCATCTATAGAATTACCTATGGCCCCTGGCAGCTGGAAAAGGGACAAAGCAGCAAGGGGAGGAAGGCTGAGTGCCATGAGCTGCTGTGGTGGAACTGGATGATCACCTCAGCAAGCCTATAAATCTGTTATCTGTTGGAAAGTACAGCAGTGCAGGCAGGGATTCCATCTGGGTGGTACAGGAGGAAGTTTTATGTCAGGGACCTCTTTCCCAGGATCTTTGCTGGTGCTGGACCCCCTTGTCCTGTGCCTTCAATGGCCAAAGCTCCCCTTTTTCCCTGCCCTTCATCCCCCACCTTGCTTGCTGCAGGACACGTGAGGATGAGGGGCTGAGGCAGAGAGCTGGGCACTGGTGTGGCTGCTGGCTTAGTGGGGATGGGTCCATCTTCTGGGAAGACCCTTTCTAGGATACAGAGAGAAGCACTCCTGGTAGGGCTGAGCAAATGCTCCAGGGCTGTGGTTGAGGTATCAAAGACAGGATGCCACTGCCTTCCCTCCTGTGCTAGCCCCAGCAGCGGCCCCTTGGCCACCTTCTGCAGTGAACTCCCTCTCAAAAGGGCTGAAAACCTCATGCTTTTTCCCCAAAGAGTCTCTCCCAATTTGATGCTAAAATGCCCCATCCTTCTGCCCCCTGGGAAGATCCAAAGGCAGTGATGGGAACCCAGAGCTCCCCAGCCCCAGCAGCATTTCAGGAGCAGCCTCCTGCCCCTTGGCACCCCATAACACACGTGTGGAGCTGCAGCAAGGAAGCAGCGAGCCCGAAGAGCCGAAACTAGGAAAGGAAAGAAGAGGGGCTTTGTGCAACTGGTGTAAATACCAAACTCACACTGACTGGAGTCCTGGTGGCTGGGGACAGATGATTGGAAGCACCACACCAGGGTTGGAAGCATCAGGAGATGACCCCAAGGGTTGTGTGGGGCTGGCAGCAGCTCCTGCACTCGTCCAGCTAATCCCTACATCAAGGACTGCCTCTGCCTGTACAGTCCGTGGCAGCTAAATGCTCCTGGGGTTTCCCAAGCAGACTTGCATTGGAGTAAACCTCTCTAAAATATTTATTTATTTATTTATTTAATATTATTATTATTCTATTTTTAATTGTATGTCAGAATGGACCAGTATTTATTTATTCTAATTTTTTTTTTCTAACGTTAAGTTATTTTTTTGATCTGTTTGTTTGTTCAAATGTATCCATGCCGCCGGTCTCGTGTAAAGGTTTACAGCTCTGGCCCCTCTCAGTGAGGTGGCCGGAGGAGTGACAGTCACTCCTGCTGCCACCGTGTCCCTCTGCGCTCTCCGGGGCAGAGCTGCGCTTTTCCGCGCTGGAATCTCGAGTTTCTCATTAGATTTATGCAGGAACGTGATGGGTGTGACCACAGAAACGGGTCTAGGATGGTCGGAGGTGCCGACGAGGGTCTGCCGTGATTATCCCTGTGCGCTGACCCACCCATGGGAAAACAAAAGACATGAGATGTGAGAAAGAGATCCCTGCGGAATCCTTGCAAAATCCAGCCTCTGGTGGCGGATCTGATCAAGGCTGTGTGTGTATGTGCACATGTGCATATACATGTGAGTTTCCCTCGGTGTTATTTGTTTTTTAACTTATTTAATATTTTTAGTACAAGCTTTAGTACAACCTTCCCGTTAGTGGACAGATGAGGTTTCTGTGGGTTTGTGTGAAGCTGTGAGTTTTTCTGTCTCTGTGCCTTTTGCCAGTGCTTTTTAAATTTTTTTTTCCCTCTCATTCACTGCTTTTACGGATTTTTGCTCTGCATCAAACACCTCAGATTGCTGCAGGTGCTCTCTGCAAAGAGCAGGTTCACCTGGAGGAGAGGCAGCTTGGTCATTTTGGTGTTGGTGAATCTCTGCTGTGATCAGACACACAAGGGGTGTTCAGGGCTGGCCACATCATCAGGATAATATCCTGGCTGTTTTTTGAAAGCCCTGTCTCGCACTCAAAGGCTCTTTCCCACCCATGATTTTGAATCATCCCACAAACCCCCCCTGCTGCCTTTCCCAGCAGAGCACGTCACAGCGCTCACTCAAATGTCTCCTCGACTCTGGAGTCATCAACTCTCCCCATCCATCGGACCTGCCTTGCCTCTGGGTTTGTCCCCCCAAGGGAGGCTTGTCCCACCTCTCCCAACCCCATGCTCCAGAAAATCCAACACCATTTCTGCCGACTTGCTGGGAAGCAAAGATAAGGGATGTTTCAAAGCACTGTTCTGTTCTTTCTTCATTGGTTGCAGCACTCAGCTGAGCTTTGCTATATGTTAACTGCAATTTTCTCAATGTTTTTGTTGTTTTGGGGACTGAATTTGTACCAAACTTGTCTGCAACAGCCAATCACTGTTATTTTGCTATGCATTGTACATATATCGAACAGGCTGAGAGGACTTGGCCTCTATTTAATATTTATTTCTTCTATTTATTGAGCATTACTTTTAAAAAAGCTATTTGGGTCATGTTGTTGGGTCCATGAAGGCAGGAGCCTTTGAAGTGTTGCCAGATATGTTGGACAGAGGAAGGCAAATTAGGCTCATTTGGACCTCCCCACCAGTATTTAGAGAGGAACCTCATTGTGATGGAGATGGGCAAGGCAGGGGAAAACTCTCCATCTCCTTGAACCAGCTTCTGTTGACAGACCACATCCCCCTGGAAAGGAGTGGGGAATTCAGAGGTGATGGGCCAGTTCTGGTGGAGGAATAACCCTGCTCCTCTTCCTCTGCCACGTGGCATAGAGCTGCCATCACCAAAAATCCCTGGAGTTCTCTGATCTCCTACTGCTGGTCCCCTCTCCCCTCTGGGTAGGGGACACTTGTCACCCTTTGCATCAGTGATGAGGAAGGGAATAGGATGGAAGTGACTGGCCGTGTCTCCACCAGGAAGCAAGGATGTCCACCCTGCCCCATCCTGAGACCCTTGTGCCATGTCCTGCTCTGCCCCCCTCCCCAGGCTTTGTGCCAGTAGCTTTTCCCTGATGTGAGCTCAGTAGGTAGCACAAGCAGAGCTTGCTGCAGGCATCACCCCCAGCCTTGAGAAGAGCATGAGATGTGCTAAAAATCCCACCCTGCCCCAGCATCGCTCCACCATGGCCACAGCCACTGCTCTGCCCACTTTGGGGGAGGTGTTTGTGCTCCTGGGGCAGAGCTGCCTGTGCTGGGGGAGTGTGGACACAGCTCCAGCATCAGCAGGCGAGTGGGCTGTTCCCACAGAGCTGGCCCAGAGCTGCTGGGTGCTCAGCCTTGGGCTTTGGGGGTATTGGTTTTTAGAAAGGGGCAGGTTCAGGTGCCCTTCAGTGTGCAGTGGGGTTTCATTACCTCTTCACCAGAGAATAAATAATTCTCATGACTTCGCTGCTACCTGGCAGTTTGCACATGACTGGGAGGGTCTCCAAAGCAACAGTGTCACGGTGAAGCACCCCAGCTTTTGAGCTATTGCCTAGAGAACAACACCCTCAGCAGCCCAGGGCAGCTCTCCACCTTTGAAACCCAGGGAGTGAGCAGGGACCTAGAACAAAAGCCAAGACACGAGAAAAGCCACGAGGGAAATGGTGTCTCTGTTCTCTGCCTGTTGGTTGATTCCACCCCCAACGACACCGGCACATCTGTTTGTTTGAGTTCATTGTAAAGCTCCCCTTGCTCTCCATCCACATGTGTTCTGTACCTTTAGTCTTCCTGGGTGTTTGAGTTGTTAGCCTGGTTAGAAAAAGGTTCCAATAAAGGTTTGGACAGTATTTCCTTTGCATCATGTTCCTTTTGGATATGCGTGTGCGGTGGGATATTTCGGGTTGTTTCAGCTGCTCTGCAGAGAAGGGCATGTGCCTCCACTCCCAGGACTGGCTGCTCAGGGCAGTGGCTGAAGCAAAAAAAGTTGTGGGCTAGTATTTCTGGCAGCTCTGCTTTCCCTGCTGGGCCAGGCTCTGCTGCCCTTTGGATTCCCCCGCCCTGTTCAGGCACTGGCAGTCCAAGCCAGAAATGCGTCCGTCTCTCCCTGGAGGTCACACGGGCTCATCAGTGCTCTCCTCAGGGCTGTGCCCTTCCCTTCCTGTGCTGCTCCAAGCCCTGCACAGAGTTCCCATGCCACAGGGTCCTGCCATTGTCACCTTCTCGGCAGGAGCCAGGCGCAGTGGGGACTCTCCAGCACCCTGGAAGCCCCCCAGGGGAGCAGCAGCCCTGGGACATGTCCCCATGGTCCCCATCAGGGTTGAGATGGGCACCCAGGAAAGGTCTGGGTGTGGCACAGGTGGATCGTGGGGACACGGGGCAGCATCCCCAGGTCACTCGGAGGAGAAGGGGGGCTGCAAGGGCACTTCGTGTTTCCCAGAGCTGATGTCGTGGGGTGGCTCGGCGGTGGGAGGCAGCCGGGAGGATTGGAATGACAACAGGAGCTAAATTGGGATGGCCCAGAGAGGGTGAGAGCAGGCGGGAGGAGGGGACGTGTGACTAATGGGGATGAACAAGGCGACAGAAAGAATTCCTGGCCGGGGAGGGAGGATGGCCTGGAGCTATGTGGGAAACGTGGGATGGGGGATGTTATGAGGCTCCTGGAAACACGGCAGGATCGTGGGACTGCCTGAAACCTCCTCGGGGCTTGTCTCCCTCACCCTGTTTGCCCATGGGGGTGGCAGAGCTGGGTGGTGGGGCAGGACCACCTGCTCCTCGGCCAAGCTGAGATGTGTCCAGCTGAGCTCAGGCTGTGTGTGGCAGTGACCCCCAGGACTGTCGCTGTACTGTCACCCACGGGCACCAGGAGCCCCCAGCAAGGCAGAGGCAGCCGGTAGGACAAGGGAATGGAGGGGGATGCTCAGTCCCTCCGCCAGCAGCTGCCTCCCTACATCAGGAGGATGGAACTTCCTCGGGCACTTCTCGGGCACCTCCAGGCATCCCTTCAGACCCCAGGGAGACCCCTGTGCTGCCCAGGTGTCTCCGTGCATGGGGGGCAGCCCTGCCCTAGCCAAGGAGAGGCAGCTCCCCGTCCCCAGCGATGCTGCCGTGATTAATGCCGTGGAGTGACCAGCGGCCGCATCCCTGTGCTGCATTAAAGCCTTCCTGCTGCAATTACTTCCACAGAGTCCATTAGAAAAATTGCAGATGCTGGAGAGAAGGAGCATGATGCAGAGCCAGGATGCGGCATGAGGAAGTGGCTCCGTAGCCAACGTCACCCTCATTGATGACATCCCATCCTCCAGCACAGCCCACCGGAGCCGTGCCTGGACCTCCCCCGTGGGGACCCCGTCCCCGCCAGCCGTGCCCCCGCCTGTGGCCGGGCTCGGGGCCGTGTGTCCGGTGATGCTCGCTGGGAGATGCCCCTCCAGCGCTGCTGCCGCGCCCCTTCCCACAGCTCAGCCCGCTCCGCCGCTGCCCTGTAATTACCGGCCCGGCCGCGGCTGTGATTAACGCCTCGCCCTGCCCGCACCGCGATTGCGGCAGGGCCGGGCCGTGCGCTGGGGCCAGGAGGAGGAGGATGAGGAGGAGGAGGCAGGTGCTGAGCCCCTGTCCTGCCTGCTGCCCGGGTCCCTCTCCTCCCCGCAGTTCGGGGATGTTTCTCCGGGCCCAGCTGGTGGAGGTGTCCAAAGAAGCAGCGCTGGAGCGGCTCATTTGTCCCCCTGCCCCACACGCCCCACACAGGCACCCCGGGGTGCCCCCAGTGACCCATTTCCCGGCACAGCGGTGCTCGGTGTCCCCACACGTGCCTTTACAGTGAGGGGAGCAGCTTGCTCACCCCAGCGCGGTATTTTTAACAGGTGACACCGCGCTGGAAGCAGCCGGCCCCGAGTGAGCTTGGGGGCTATTTCGGGCGGGCAGAGCAGCAGGAGGGGGCGGCAGGGGCTGGGGCAGCTGCCGAAGCGCCGCGGCCCCGTGGCAGCCGGGATCCTGGGGCCAGCAGCAGAGGTCAGCTGCCACTGCCCAAATTCTCCACGGCTGTTTCATCTCCTCCAAAATACTCGGCTGACAGGGCAGGACTTGCAAAACACACACCCCCCTCCTCCGAAATCCATATAAATAGTACTCGCCCAACGGCTGGAAGGTTAGAGAAGTTTCTGGGCTCCAGGCTCAGGCATTTATTGCAGCTCTCATCCAGGAGCAGCAGGGAAAGTTGCACATAAAGTGCTGGAGAGTGAGAAGTGAGAGAGAAGCTTTTAAATCTCAGGATATTTGGGTTTATTTTTTTTTTCTCTCTCCTGACAAGAAGTTTTATTTTCCTCTCCCCAGTCCTGGGATCGCAGCCAGACAGGAAGCGTTTTCTAGCGGCCAGAGAGCTCCCTCCGTCCTTCCTGCGCTCCTCCAGCTCCCGGTGATTCAGCCCGAATTGATTTTCTCATCGTCCTTCACCTGGTGCCGGGCAGGAGGGACCGTCCCGGGGTGGATGCGTCTCCTCCGGGACAGGCTCCCGGGGGAAGTTTGCAGCCAGGAGCAGCCGCACAGAGGCTGAGGCTCCGCTGGAGAGCCCCGGCGACACTCTCAGAGCCCTCCGAAGGAAGCCATGGCCGATAGCCAGATGCCCTTCTCCTGCCATTATCCCGGCAGGCGCAGCCTCCGCGACCCTTTCCGGGAGCCCGGCCTGACCTCGCGTCTGCTGGACGATGACTTCGGCTTGTCGCCCTTCCCCGGGGATCTGACGGCGGACTGGCCCGACTGGGCTCGGCCCCGGCTCACCACCACCTGGCCGGGCCCCCTGCGCGCCGGGCTCGGCCGCTCGCCGCCCATGGCCCCCACCTACGGCACCCACTTCGGGGGGTACCCCGAGAGCCGCAGCCCCGCGCCCTTCCCCCGAGAGCCCTGGAAGGTGTGTGTCAACGTGCACAGCTTCAAACCCGAGGAGCTGACGGTCAAAACCAAGGATGGCTACGTCGAGGTGTCAGGTGAGAGCCGAGGCACTGCCAGCTCGAGGAATTGCTGCAAAATGCCAAAATCGCCTTTGTTTTAAGGCGGCGGCAGAACCCCCCGCTGCTGCAGCAGGGGAGGGCTGCAGCAGGGCTTTGGGGCATCTCCAGGGGTAGTTTGGGTGTCACGGGGGGGTCTGGTTCACAAGCCATGGTGGTTTGATGCCAAAATGAGAAGGACATGTGTCCTTTGGGGTAAATCTCCCTGCTTTCTGCCCTGGCTGGCAGCACCCTGCAGCGAGCGGCCAAGAGGGGCCCCAGCTCTGCTCGGTTAATTATAGCCAGGGTGAGGTCGGCATGGAGGGAGATTCCCTTTAAAGGGGCCGAGGGAGAAGCTGGGAAGAAAGGAGCAGCTGCTCACAGCCCCCAGCCCAGCTCGGCTCTGAGTCAGCCAGAAACACGTCCCTGAAAAGTGAATTAATCTCGGGAACAGTGGGTGTGGGGTCCAGCACTTTTGGGGTGCTCACGACTGCCCTCAGTGTCCCATCAGCCTGGCACTCCCCACTGTGCCTTGGTCCTCTGGGCTGGGATCACCGGGGGGGGGCTGGGGGCTGCCACCTAACACAGCCCTGAGTGTTTATTTGGAGCTCACTGCAGCACAGGGGGAAAGCCACAGGCTGGGGGGGTGGGGTCCAGGCAGCCTCTGGCTGATTCTCCAGGTACAGGGACCCCCAGGCTGACAGAGGGGGAGAAAGGAACCTATCCTGGGGAGTGAGGCCAAGGGGGATGCTGCCACCTACAATAGTTTTATTATTTGTTTATTTTCTTAAGCCCTAGCTCTTGGCAGCCTGTGAGACCCTGGTTTTCCACTGGAAATATGGCTGTGCTGTATCTAGCATCTCTTTCTCCACATGGAGAGGCTTCCTGAGCCCTCCCCAGAGAAAGAATTTGCACCAGGGCAGAGAAACAGCTGCTCGGAGAACTTTTCTATTTGGTTGAGTTGTTATTGTTTGTTGGGGGAAAAAGTAATCTGGTAAGGTGCTGATGTGGGGTGTTGGCCTTCCCTGCAGGCAAACACGAGGAGCAGCAGGTGGAAGGAGGGATCGTCTCCAAGAACTTCACCAAGAAAATCCAGTAGGTACCGGTCGGCCTGGCCGAGCTCTGCCAGTCCCCACACCCCATCTCCCACACGCAGGGACTGTTTCCACCCCAAAATCTGCCCTTCTGCTGCACGTGCCTGGCCGGGCCGAGCTGTACAGTGATTTCCCGAGGGAAGGAAAGGAGGAGGAGGCCTTTTCTGGGGCGCTCTGACAGTCTCCTGCCCGCCCGGGGCTGGAGGAGGAGGCGTCCCCGGGAGCAGCGGGGCACGGCGGGCGGGCTCCGCCGCCAGCCCCGGAGCGCATCCCTGCGGATCCCGCATCCCCGTGATGTCAGCGAGATCCCTATCGCGTTGACTCACCCCCGGCTCGCTTTGGCAACAACAACCGCAAAGGCGAGCCCCGACCGATGTGGGGGGCAGATCCCACCCGCGGGGCTCGCACTGTTAACAGGGCAAAGCATCAAAGCCCAGGGCATGGGAAGGGTTTCCTCAGCTGGCAGCAGCTCAGATTTGCTTTTCCAGCCTGAAGGAGCCCTGTGCATCCCGAACTCCCACGGGAAGGCTGCGGCGAGCAGCGCTGGCTCCCGCTCGGGCTCCTTTTACGGGCAAGGCTGGCGGCTGCCGTGGGCTGTGCGCGGCCGGGATTTACTCCGCTCCGAGCGGCGCTGACATCCCGTCAAACACATCAGCCGGGAGATTAAACAGAGCTCCCGCTGGGCCAGGCCGGCCAGCGGCCCGCTCGAAATATCCCCGCACATTCCCAGGCGCTCCAGTAATAACAGAGGCTTTGCCGGGGCTGCTGCCTCGGCACCGCTGTGTCCCCAGGGCTCGGGATGCACCGGGGATGCGGCATTGCAGCATCCTAACCTGTCGGAATCTGTGGGTATTGGTGATTCCCAGATTGTAGAAAGTCTCTGTCTTTCTGCCCTGCTGCCAAAGAAGAAGCCATAACTCATCTGTGCTGGTTTCAAGGGTGTTTATTCTGTTTATCTCTAACATGTTCTGCTGCCCTGCCGCAGCTCTGTCCTGCAGGGCAGCGTGTGGGGCTCTGCCCTCAGTGGGATGTTACAAACATTAAATACCAGAAACTACCTGTGCTGGATTTACAATAACGTGCCAATATCTGTCACCTACGTTGAACAGTGTGTCCCCAGCCTGAACCAATAGAAAAATGCCAACACCACAGTGAAACATGGAGGGCATGAAGAAGGAGGAAAAGGACAAGACACACCCAATTCCTCCATCTTGTCCCCTCTGAACCCCTAATCTAGAAATCTAAAATTTTACTTTTGCACCCGTGTCACACTTAATTATTACTTATATCAAACACTCAAAGCTTGTAATTCATCCTGTAAGATTGAAAACTCTTTTCCATGGGCAGAGATCACAGACAGTGTCTCTGGGGGCTCTGTCCAGGGGGGTTCCTGACCCCTGCCAGAGTCCCAGACCTGCCAGGGCAGCCAGAGGGAAGCCCTGGATTCCCACACTAACCCATTGCGTTTTTCCTGCCCCCCTGCAGGCTGCCCTACGAGGTGGATCCCATCACGGTGTTCGCCTCCTTGTCCCCGGAGGGGCTGCTGATCATCGAGGCGCCCCAGATCCCCCCCTACGAGGGCAGCAGCGGCAGCGAGATCCCCGTCGAGAGCCAGGAGGCCACCTGCACCTGAGCAGCCACCCCCGGCACCCCCGTCCCTTGTCCCCTTCCCCGCTCCCGGTCCCCTGCGGCATCCTGACAGCCTCGGGCAAGGGTGACGGGTGCCGCTGGCAGGGATGGCAGCACCCGCCACCCCAGCTGAGAGCCGGGGCTCACACCGGGTGCCCGCCACCGTCCCTGAGGGCTTCTAGCGGTCTGAGGTGCCGGTAGAGATTTTGTGCCCACGGGGCCAAGCAGAAAGGATGATGCTCCTCCTTATGGTTATTGTTTGTTCCGAGTCGCTCGGATGGGATATTTATAACAATAGCAAAAAAAGGGCCTGTTTTTTTCTTTAAAATTGACATGGAAACCCGTAGCTCTGTGTCTTTCCTCCTCCATGAGTTTTGTTTTTTTTTTAAACTACATCTCTGCGAAGGACACGCGTCCGGCGGCGGAGCTGGATGGCGTGGCCTCCATCCTGAGAAATGGTCTGCGTGCTTTGAACGTTGGTTTGGGGTTTTGGTGTTGGTGGTTTTTTTCCTTATTTCCAAAGAGAATTTGTGCTTTTACTTGTCAGACCTGAGGAATAAAACCCAGTTGATGTTCTTAGCCTCTGCTCGTCTTGGCTGAGCCGGTGGGGTGGGCTGTGGGAGGGTGGTGGGGATGAGGGGAATGCCACTATGTGCCACCTCCCAGCTTGGCACAGGTCACCCCCATGAAGGCAAGGATAAGAGAGATGTGTGGGGTGCCTGGAGTGATGGGGGAATTCCAAGTCCCAGCTGACACTGTGCTGGGGAGGCATCGGGCCTGGCAAGGACCATGGGCTCATCCTGGCCTTAGCCCCTCAGGGGATTGGAAATGTTCTTCCTGCTTGGGGATGCTAAACAGGCTGTGGTTGGGAAAGTTGGGCTTACCCCATCCCCATGTCCAGCTCACCACCTGCAGCTCCACAGGGAAGCACTTCCCAGTGGAATGGCAAATGGTGTCTGCTGGGTTCTGGGCACAGCCTTAAAGCCATTCCTGGGGACAAAGCCCTGTTTGCTAACCCACTGCAGTGCCTGGGCTTAGCAAAGCCGAGCTGTCGATGGGAGGCAGAAATTTTCCATCGATCTGTGCAGCACCTGGGCCAGGCACCCATTTTTCCATGTTACCAGGACCTCAGAGTTAAAAATACAGCCTCACATGTTCCGCTCTGGCTCATTTGGGAGGTGGTTACCAACAACACCCACCACGTGCTGTAAACCCTGGCTCAGCACCGCGTGCCACGAAGGCACCGAGGTGCCAGGTCGTGGAGGGGAACCTGGGCACTCTCACCCAGTTGTGCAGATTATATTTAACCTCCAGCAGCTGCTGCAGAGCTGGGACCCCCTGATGGTGCAGAGCACAGCCAGCCCCAAGCTCAGCCTCCCTGGCTCTGCCAGGCACGGCTGTGAGCACAGCAGTTTTTATGAATAAAATATAATCCCCGAAATGTGACACCGACACCAGCATGGAACGCCAAAAAGTCATGAGTCACAGCTCCAGCCCTGTGTCCTTGTGCCACTTGGAGCTGTCAGGCCCTGTGGGTGACACCTCTCCAGCACAAAATGTCCTTCCTCTTCCTCACCCCTTCAAAGAGTTATTTTTATCAGACTTTTGAAAAAATATCCCCAGACCCAACCTCAATTTTCCCCTTTCATAGAAGGACCCCAGGAGTACCTGGGGACACGCTCAGGCCCAGCACCCTGGATAGATGTCCTTGCACCCCTATCCTGGCCCTGCACCCATGTCTGGCACAGGATGGTTCCCTGAGCAGGGCTGCAGGTGCAGGGGACCAGCTGTGACTCCACAGGGAGCTGCCAGGGGGGAATGAGCCACTCTCCCATCCTGGGGCATCTGGGGAGGGCCCCAGGCTGATGCAACACCAGCACTGGGACAAAGGGAGCTCCAGGCTCAGCTTCAGGGCTGCTGCACTCACACAACAGCTCCTGCTCTTGTTCCTGCTGATCCTGCAATTGGGGGCGAGTTTTGTTTTTCTTTAATAGCTTTTTGCTTTATTTGGTTCTGCTTTCTGATGAATTCCTTAATAGCATCTTATAAAAGCTGTTGTCAGCTGCATTAGCAATAATTTCCTAATGGCTGGGGTTGGCATTGGCAATTAGCACTAAGGACCTCTTCCATGGGCAGCGTGCTTGGGCCTGTGCAGACAGCAGCTTCCCAAGCTCTTGGATGGTCTGGAGTATCACATCCTAATGAAATAATTGTAACTGGAGATCCGGAGGCTCTTTTCAAGTATGATTTGATTATCCCTGCAAAGGAGGTTTTAAGCAAGTAATCCCTACTGGTGTTTCTGCAAATGCAAAAATCGGTTTGGAAACACTGAGGCACTTCTGCACCGGCCCTTCCCTCCGTGTCTGAGGAGAGGGAGTGGGATCTGTGCGTTTCTGGGGCTCCAGGAGGAGCAGAGCTGGGGCTGCTGGGGACTGGGAGCAGTTTGCTCACCCTCCCTCGTGTGTGAGATGTTGGTTTGGAGCCTCCGTAGCACAGAGCAGTGGAGGCCACTCTGCAGTGACATCCCATCTGTGGGTTTGGAGCAGTTAGAGCCTGCCAGGTGTGCCAGAACACATCATGGCTCAGGGCTCAGTACCAGCTCTGAGGGACAGGCCTGGCACAGGCTCTGACTGAGGGCAGCGTTCTCCAGGAGTGAGCATCCTGTGGGTCTGACCCTGAGGGAGCCCAGGAGGGGCTGAGATCCTGGCTGTGCATTTTGGGACCTCTCTCACACAAGGGAGAAAGGGCAGGATTGTGATTATCAGCAATTCACACTGCACAGGGCAGCCCAGGCAGCCCTCTCTGCCATCCCTGTCCCAGGCATTCCAGGAGGACAGTGCTCCTTTTATTCTCCTGGAGCAGCATTAGACCCACCAATATCCACATCATCCCAGACCAAATGATTTTCACTGCTGAAGGAGACAGAGGAGCCATCCTAATCTGGCCTTTCACATGCTGCTCTTGAAGCAGCACTGATGCTGCCAACACAGCATGGAGAGGAGACAGGAGCAGGTGCTTGGAAGATTTTATTTTTATTCTTTCTGAGAAGCCAGTTCTGATCAAATACACAACCACATCTGAAGAGCTGGTGGGATCAAGTAGTTGAATGCTGGGCAATTTGTAACTGGCACTGATGGGGCAGGAGAAAGGACAGTGCTTGTTCCAGGAGAGGAATTCTGGGGTTGGGGCTGAGGTGGAAATCCAGCAGTTCCTGATGCATCCCAGGACCACGAGCTTGCAAGGTTCCCTCTGAGGAGTCCCAGCAAAGCTCTCCTGAGCAGCTGGAGGGAAATGTGGATGGTCCATACAGTTTTTTTGTTTAGGGAAAAATTTTTGGTGATCCCTCCCACAGCACAAGCGGGTGATTCCCAGTGCTGCCAACACAGAGCTGGAATGGGCTGGTGGGGAGGGCTCAGCACCATGAGATAAGGAGCTACATCATGGGAAACTGGCCTTGGAGGACCTGCTGCTCCAGCTGGCTGCTGTGAGGGGCTGAAGGACGTGAGGAGATAAGGATAAGGTCACCCAAGGCGTGGGAGAGCTCTCCAGGCAGCTCGGTGGCAGGAGGCTCAGTGAACCTCCTGCCTGTGTCCTGCTGTCTGTCCCAAGCTGCCAAGGAAGCTGTGGAGCAGCACCTGCCCCTGTGAGGCAGGGACATGGGGCAGTGGGCCCAAGGGGTTCCGAGTCCTGCTTGCACCCCACCAGGGCTGGGATGGGGAGCGTGTGGCTCCCAGCAGGGCACCAGCTCCCAGCCTATCCCAGAGGATTTATTTTCCTAAAATGGAAGCAAAAGCTGAATTGATTTATTTTGGTTGGCAGCATGTGGAGCTGGGTAAATAATCCACAAGAAGCTCCAGAGCTGTCCAGACCCACCAGGCACATCCAGAGACCTGGTCTCTTCTCCTAGAAGAACGGGATTAATCTAATTTTCCAACTGCCCAGCCCCTGTGGCAGGAGCAGGTGGTGGCTGGGCAGAGCTGTGGCCATCCCTGCTCTGGGGAGCATCACCCTCACCAACTCCTGTGCCCATGGCCTGGGACGCCCTTGCTGGCTCACCCTGCAGGGATGCCCTTGATGTCTCTCATTGCTCCCTGTTGGATCATGCTGTGGTGTCCTGGGGTGCCCACAGAGAGCCCTTTGTTGTTTCATGGGGTTGTTTGTGCTTTCCAGCCCCTCTGGGAGCCTCTGCACATGCAGGAGCTCAGCCTGACTTCCTCCAGCATGCTCCTCCTCAGTCCCTGGGGCTGCAGAGCTCCCCTGGTCCCCAGGACACATGCAGCTCTCTTGGCAGCTGTTCCCGTTGCTGCAGTGACTCCATCTGGCTTTGCACAGGGGATTTGCTGTAACATTTCCAGGAGTTTTTCCTTCCCAGAGCCCTCTGGAGCATCCCTGGCTCCCCAAGGGTTTCTCACTATTTCTCACACAAATCTCAGCTGCTTCAGTTCAAGCCAGTCCCTTTTCCCTGAGAAAATGTCCTGTAATCACCCAGGTGTTTTTCTGCTGTAGCTGAAGCCATTTGGGGTTTTTCATGTTTCTCTTTGGGAGTTTCTCCTCCTTTGGAGGTTTTGCTTTCATGAAGTTTTTGTCTCTACTTGCAAATTGAAATCTCATCTGCTTTATTTTGGATGCTCTAAAGGGAACACTTGGCCATGTGATGTCCGTGGGGGACAGAGAAGCAAAAAATTAATTTTTTTTCTAATGGAAGAACCCAGTGTCACAGAAATAACCCACCTGACCAGATGGCCTTTCTCTCCCTTCCAAATTAAAGGCTGGAAAGCCACGAAATGACCTGGGAGCAGATCAAGACATTCCTGCAGCTTCACCCATCCCAGCAGAGGGAAAGAGAGGAGAGATCTCTGTGGGTAAAGCAATGCTGATCATGGCATCGTGTCCTGGATGCTTCTGCCTGTGTCCACCCCAGGAGGGGACTGGCTGGGCTCTGAGGGACCCCCCCAGCAGCACAGACCCTCCTGGCTGGGCAGTGTGGGTGACCCTCGTGTTGAGCATCCCTGACCTATCCAAGGAATTGCAGCTCCCTCTGGGCAGCAGCACGTTCCAGGCCCGAATTCTCTGCTCCAGAGCTGCAGCAGGATGAAGGAGAGTTTTCTCCTATTTGTTTTTCTTTTGTCAGTCTTTGAACCCAGTTGCAAATTCTGCTGATAATTAAGGAGACTCTTGCCATTTGGGTGAAGTGCTGAAGTGCAGCTTCCTGCTCCCAGCCAGATGCTCCCCAGCAAACCCATCCTGGAGGAGAGGAAAATTTCAGCTTCATTTTGATTCTTTCATACTCCAACAAAAACCTCCCTATCCGAGGCAGCCTTGGAAACATTTCCTTATTAAAAGACCTCCTTGAAATGCATTGTAGCAGCCAAGGAGGGTGGTTATGAAGCACAAAAAGCCTGCAGAAGAGCTCATTAAAACAATAAATTACAACTAATTAGAATAAATCAAGCTAAATCATCTCCAGTGGGAAGGTAAAATGAGGTGTGAGTGAGTGGTTTTAATAAGGATGGTGCTCCCCAGCTCCCCTTTAAAATGATGGTGAGTGCTGCTGCAGCAGTGATCCTGCTGCAGGGACCAGGGTGGAAAACACACATGGACAAAGAGGGAAGTGGAGCTGATGGCACTTTGAATTGTGTCCCAGCCTGAGCTGCCTGTCCCTAATTGCAGTGGGTTTGGGGTAGCACAGCACCCACAGAGGCTCACAGAGGTCGAGGTGTTGGGTTTGCTCACTTTGGGTTTTATTTCTGTTTAATTTGCAATGCACAAAGTGGCTGTGGGGTTTTGCTCCTCTCATATCACTTCATCACCACAGCCACAGCAAAATGACTTCTCTGCATAATTAGCAGTGAGATCATCGCAGCCTCCTTGGCTCCAAATCATTTCTCCTCTGGTCTCCAGAGCTGCTCAAAACAAGGAGAGGAGGGAGGTGTGGGATGAGCTCCCTGCCAGGGTCGGGCTGGATGGGGCTCTGAGCAGCCTGGGCAGTGCAAATTGTTCCTGCCCATGGAATCAGAAAGTCTTCAGGGTCCTTTCCCTCCCAAACCAGTGAGCAGAAGGTCTTGGAGCTGCCAAAGCAAAAGGCCAGTGCTGAAGAGAGTCAATCACTGCTGGAAGCACCTGGAAGGGGGCTCAGCATTGTACTATGACAAAAAATAACTCAGGCATTCACTTAAGATGTAAAAGAAGGAAAAGAGCAAGTTTTATTTTTGACTTTGTAATATTTAGAATTCTAAAAGTGACAGTGGATTGGAGGGTGGAATTGTCACCTCTCCAACCACACTGGTTAAACTAACAGTCTATCAATTTTCTCTTCCTACAAAGAAGAATGCAAAACAATCATTATTTACATGAATAGTGTGTGAGAACTCTAAAATCAGAAAGTATAGAAAACTTTTAAAAGAACTTTAAAATTTTCAAAAGAGCAGTGTGAGAGCTCAGCTCTGGGGAGCAGAGAGCCCAGAGCCAGCGAGGCACTGGTGCAGCAGTGAGGCTGCAGGCACAGCACTGCTCGAGCCTTCCCTGGCTGCCACCTCCCTCCCAGGGATGAGCACTGCTGCCAGTGCTGGAGAAATATATTGGTTTCATTAAGCTTAAATGATTAGCTCCAGGCCTTGATAATGATACTTAATGGATCTAATATTTTTGGGGGCGATTACGCTGCTGTATACAGCGTGTGTATCATTAATAACTTTCTTTAAACCTCCTTGCTGTCACTGCCACTAATGATGTTCAAGCCCTTCTTATACCTAAGCCAAATTAGCTGCCAAGAAAGAGGCTTTGTCCCATGGAGGATGCCTGGCTGTGCTGGAGGCAGATGCTGATGCTTTGGGCAGGAGGATGTTTGGATTTGGTGGCAGGAGCCACAGGCTGGACCCTGCAGGAGGGTCAGGGCAGTCCTGGTGGGTGCAGGCAGTGCTTGAAAGCCTTGGGACAGCTTTGCTCTGTTCAAAACCCCTTTTTGTCACCTCTTGGTTCTGTAGGTGAGGGTGTGATGTCAAACACTCCTCATCCTTTTCCTCAGGGGATGATGACAGATGCATCAAGGGCTCTGTTTTCTCAGGGAAGATATCCCTAAGTCCAGGACACATTATTCCTCTGCTTGATCCAGCCAGGTGGAAGAAGCAATATCACCACTGTCTCCACACTCCCCCTGAACCTTTCCATCACCCCTGGGAGGAGGAACCAGGCTTGGCTGCTTCTCTGCTCCTTCTCACCCGAGCATCCTCCCCATCCTCCTGCGAGTTGATTAATCCATTAGGATTAACCTCTCTTTAACTCCTTGATTAGCTGCATTTTAAAACTCCATTTGTTTTCCTTTTTACATCAAGCTAGAGCCAAAAAAAGAGGGCAATTTGCAGCAATACTGATTTAATGTAATTTCTGAAAATCAGGGTGAACGTCGGGAAGGCGTGCTCAGCATTCCAACTCCTCCCAGCAAGCTGCACGGGGCTCCATCCTGCTGGAGGCAGATTTGGGAAGAACACCACAGAACCAGCATCTACCTGAGTCCCCAGAGCTGCTTTCTGATGCCACTGGGGCATTGGGGCAAACCTGAAAGATGCATCCTGGTTTCAAGGTGTTGTTGGGGAAACTGAGGCTCTTGTGATGTGATGTGGGCTTTTTTGGTCCCACAGGGACAACCCATTTCTCCACTGGAAATGTCCCTGATTTCCCTGAACTGTGCATGGCAGAAATTGCTCAAGACAGGACTTCTTGCTCTGAGACAGGATCATGGTTTAGATCCATCCAAGTTTGATTTGCCAGGTTTAGAAATGGTCCTGCGTTTACCAAACCCATGTTTAGTCCATGCTCTAGGTGAACTACCAGACCCCTCCAAAATCTGGGGGTTTTTGATGACAAAAAATCTGCTTGTCAGTGGCAGGGGTTTGGCTCGGTATCAGCTCCAGCTTTTCTTATGGGACCCTTCTTTGCCATGCAGGAGCCATGTGGGATAAATCAAAAAATATCTTCAAAAATAAGCAAACCCTCTGGCTTTAGACCAAAATCTCCACTGTTCTCAAATGCCTGTCTGTTCCTTCCCTGTGTGTCCCAGAGTGGGGGAGTGACTCCTCCATCCTGGGGCTGTGGGACACAGGCAGCAGAGGGGGTGTGTTGGGGTGAGCAGTGCTGTGGTAGTTCCATGGTGGGGGCTCCTTGGACCCCCCTGTCCTGGTTTCACCCCAGATTTGAGCCCTGTGGCTCTCCCTGTCCAGGAGGAGTGGGAAGTCACCCCCTGTCCTACCTCTGCCAGGCACAGCTCGTCCCCTGGATGGACTGGCTGCTCCAGGGGTACTCTGCTGTGTATATGGGATTATTAAGCTCTAAAGTGACTGACACCAACCACCCCTGACCTGTGTTAACCTGTGCTAACCCATTCTTGGGGCACTTCCTTGTGGTATTCACATACCCTCTGAACAGAGAGAGACTTGGCTTTCTCAGGATTTCTCCTGAGAGATGCTGTGAGAGGAGCAGAGACAAGAGAATCAAAACAATTCTTATCTCACTGCTGTTTGTGCCCATGTGGAATGTGGGTAAAAGATCTCCCAAGGTGATTGCTTGATTGGATTCTGGTGTTGGTTGTTTGGATTCTTTGACCAATTGGATCCACGTGTGTGTCAGGATTCTCAGGAGAGAGTCACGAGTTTTTCTAGTTTGTGATAGTTCTAGTTAGTGTAATATAGTTATAATATAATGTAGTATAATAAGGTAATTAATTAGCCTTCTGAAATCATTGGAGTCAGAGCTCATTCTCCCCACATCAGGCATCCCAGCACCAATACTTCCTCTGGCTGTGAATCCGTGTTTGAGGTTGGATGCTCTCACAGCTGGCTGGTAGGGCTGAGGCTCAGGGAGCTCAGCAAAGCCAAGGCTGAGATCTGAGTCCTGGGGTGTCTTTCTCGCCTGGCTGAGGGCTGGGAGTCTCCCCTGGCAGTGGGGTGCTGAAGAAAATGCCTGCCCTCTCCTGTGGAGCTGGATTTTTGGGGCTGTCTGCTCAGGGCAGCTCTCCCTGCAGTTGTTTGGGGTGTCTAGGAAAGGCTGAGAGGAGCAGGGACATCACTGAAGCCTTTCTCCTCTTCCAGACTCCCCACTTGCAGGATGTTTATCAGGACCTTTGAGATGTCTCTAAGGTTTTGGAGCAGTTCAATGTGTTTCTAAGCTATTTTGGGGTGCATGGGTGGGAAATACTCATGATGAACACATGTGAGCCTGCAGCTCCAAGTGTTCAGGCGAGATCTGCAAGGGAAACTTCTTCCCAGTGCTGAAGCAAAACAAGACAAAACCAACCAGAAACTGGTACAAAACCAAGCAGAGAGCTTTGCCTTGTAGGACTGCAGCTCCCAAAGCTGAGCCCTTCTGCATGGGGAGTGTTGGAACAGGGAAATTCTCTCAGGAGCCGTCTGGGAGCTGTCAAAATATATCATAGCTGCTGTTGAGGTTTAAAAAGCTTCACGCTGATGCACAATTTAGGGGAAGCATCTTGCATTTCCATAGATGTACAACAAGATTTTCTGAAATTGCAATGATATGAGAAAACATCTTTTAAAGTGGAACCCAGATGGCAGGAGGAAATTGTGCTGTTTGAATTCTCTTCAGATAAATCGAAGCTAAAGGGATGTTAAACATTTTATAGGTTTTTTCCTCCCCCCACTTCCACCACCTGCTACTGAAATGACATAAGAGGAGCCATCTAACAGTGAGATCCTTACAGCACATGGCTTGGGAAATGGCTTCATCTGAGGGCTTTTAACACCCAGAGATCCCAAACCCAGCAGGTCAGGTCAGGGCTCCTCCACAGCTCCCTGGGAAGGTGCCTTTAAGGACAGGAATTTCTGGAGGGGCTGCCCAAACCCATTTCTAACAAAGGAGCCATAAGCAAACCTTGGCTGTCAGGGCTCAGCCTCGGGGGTTGTGGTGGGAGTGCAATGCCGTGTCTGGAGCTGTATTTCTCCTTGGAAAGCCACATCCTGCAGGATGCAGAGACCCTCAAATGCACGAATGGGGCATTTGGCTGTAAATCCCCCTAATTCCAGCCATGCCCAGAGCTGCTCTGCCTTAGGGACAGGCTCCCTGTGCCTCTTTGAGGTGAGGTTTGGGAGCCTCCCCAGCAGCAGGCATTTCCCTCACAGGTGCTTTTTGTTTTCCTGCTCCTTGGCATTCACAGGCCAGCAGCATTTTCGCTCCTGAGCTAAATATGTCACTTTGTCTCTAGCGGCTGCCAGGCTTTAAAGCCTGGAGGACACATGCCAAGGATTGCACACCGTCCTTACTCAAGGAGGAGGAACTGATGGAGGAACTTTGTGGCTCCTTGTTTTTGTTTTGAAAGTAAATGGAGCCTGTTTACCTGGCTGTTTACTTAAGCTGGGTGAGTCAGGGCCCAGGAAACGTGTGCGGGCTGGTTTGTCCCCTCGGACGGGTCCCACTTCCCCGGGATGGGCTCGGGGAACACCGTGAGCAATAGCAGCAAATATTCCAGCCTTGGCTGTGCTCCTGGGGGGGGAGGGTGATGGGGATGACAGGGGAGCAGTGCTGGCATTCCTGGGAAACCTTCTCCCTGTCCATCCCTGCTTGTGCTGGAGGGCACCAGCGGCCTGGGGAGCCTCGGTATGGGCAGCACCTGCACTCCCAGCTGGGTCAGGACCTGGGTCAGCTTCCAGCCACATCCAGGCTGGTCCCCCTGAGGCAGTTTTGCCTCTAGCCCATCTCCAGGCACGCTATTTTTACATACTCCTTTTAAAATTCTTTCCAGCGTTGTCGGATTCATCCCAGCAGATGGGTCCATCAGCAGGCAGGGTGGTGCTCCCCATGGGTGGTGAGGTGGCTTTGTGCTTAACACCAAATGGAGGTCACTGCCAGGGCATGTGGTTGTGTTTTTTTAGAGCGCTTCCCAGCTGGGATCTGGCTTAGATTTTAGGAGAAGAGACCCTGAGCAAGAACCCAGCAGCTTTTTTAAAGGGCTGAGCCTGCAAGGAGCACCTGCTCCTCACCAGCGTGGGCTTCCCGACTCCCAGCAGAGCTGCAGAACCATGGGGGCTGGGACTGGGTATTTTTAAACAACCTTGGCCGGGCAGGCTCTGTGGAGCGCTGCCTTTTGCTGTTACCCCTTCCTGCAGTTCCAGAGTGATTTGGAGAGAGCTGTCCTGCAGCTCAGCTCCCGCAGCTGAGGGTGTGCAGCAACAGCCACACCGCCAGCAGGACACAGCACTGCCTCTTTATCACAGCGTGGGTGCTCAGCAAACATCCCAATCTTCGCTCCAAATTGCTCCCAGTGCAAGGTTATTTTGGAGAGGGGGGTTGGTGTGTTATCTATTATACCCACAAACCCAGATAATAACAGTAATACCATGTGGTGGAGCGCTGTTAATGCAACGAGGCTGTCTCTTGTCTCCAAGAATGCTGCATGTGGCAGCCTGTTCAAAAGAGAGCCACAACAAGGCTGGCAGCAGCCAGCCCCAGCACAGGGATGTTCTGTATGAGCAGGGATGTTCTGTACTGCTCAGCTCTGCTCCCTGGCTGCTGCAGCCCCGATGTCCTGGCATGCTGCGGCTTGTAGGGACACCAAGAGCATGGCCCCAGGGCTCAGGAGCATCTTGTTTTGGCAGAGATGCTTCCCTGAGCCAGGCTGGGCCTGCCTGCCTTGCTGTGTGAGCTCACTCCTTCCTCAATCCATGTGCTGCTCAGAGGGTGGCCTTGCCCAGTGGATCCCAAATCTGGGATCAGTGGAGGCTAAATGCATCCCATGGGGCGAGCAGCCCAGGGGCTCACACACCTGCACACCCCATGGGATGGGCAGGTGCTGCATCGCCCCACACCTGGGCACAGCTGAGCTCCCAGAGCAGGCAGCATCAGCTTGTAGCTGGAGGCACTGGGTGCTTACCTTTCTCCTCCCTTGTTCCCTTAAAAAAGGTATTTCAAACATGGAAGCAATGTGAAGACAGGCACTTACACATCTGGAAATGTGTCATGAATGAAATAAGGATATGGGAGGGTTCTGTAGGAATTCATCTCTGCTGTATCTGTTTCATAGCAAGCCATAAACTTCTTAAGAACATAAAAATCTCACCTTTTTTTTCCCCTTGAGCACTTAACCAGTGCCTATTTCCCCCAGCTGCAGACCCTGTGCATGAGCAGAGAGAACGTTCTCTGCATCCACGCTGAGAGCAATGCTGAACCTCCCACAAGCCTCAATAACTCCAGCATTTTATGTTTATAATGGAACAGGGAACAGAGAGCTCTGTGGAAGTGAAATGTCTTCCTCAAATCATCAGGTTATTTTTATGTGCATCAATACTTTCTCATGTGTGTGTAAATACCTCCCCCACACATGTAGCTTTATCTCAAGGAGCGAAATAAAAATAGCCGGGGATGGAAAGGGAAGCGGGTGAGGGGGCGGTTGTGCTTTTGGGAAGAATCTCTTCAAGGCTCGGAAACAGCAAAGTCATGGTGACAACACGATGTGACAAAAGCCCAGCCTCCCTGGGCCTGGCAGGAATGGTGTTAATGGAAGAGCTCCGAATGACTTTCCCTCTGTGTTTCCAGGTCTCCTCCCAAGCCCAGCCCCGGGTGGGCACAGGCTCAGCGCTGCTCTGGGGGAAGTTTTGGGCAGCCCAAGGAGCAGCTCTGTGCCTGCCAGGAACTGCTGCTCAGATAGATGCCCCCCATCCCAGCAGATGCCATCCCTGTCTCTCTGCACTCCTGGCAGTGCCTGCTTTGCCCAGCTGCTTTCCCTTGCCAATTCCTGGCCCTGCTGCTTCCCTGCTTCTCTGCAAGCCCAGGCTGGGCCATTCTCAGGGGGAGGTGTGCTTGACCCCAGAGGAGCACAGGGATGTGCTGCAGCTTGTACAGATGATCTGTAGGCTCTTATTTCATTCCTCTCAACCTCCCTGGTATGAGAGTAGCAAAGGGATTTCTGAGAGCTCGAGCTCTGCAAAGTGGGGAGGAAATTTCCCTAGGGAATGTAAGTAAGGAGGGTTATATCATCTGGCAGAGCTGGTGCCCTGCATGACCTGGCTAAGTATCATTTATAGTCATTGCTTTCCTTATTTTTTAGTGATAACAAAAGGAGGATTAGGAAATACCCCACTGTAGGAAGCTGCATGGCTGGCTCGTGGCACATGGGGGATGTGGTGACTGTCAGCACCAAGTGTTTCTGGAGGGACAGGATGCATCCAGCACCCATCACAGCATCAGGGCTCAAAGTGCACCAGCTGAACTTTGGCTGGAGCAGAAATAAAACCATCAGGCCTAATAATACCCGGGTGCAGCCAGCTCCAGGGAGCCTCTGCCAGCTGCTGCAGTGTCACGAGTCACCGAGGCACAGCATTGTGCAAAGTCACTGTTCCTGTCCCAACCATCCGGGTCCCACAGCTCCCCTCTCCCAGCCAGTCCCTGGGGGCCTCACAGGGGTTGGAGGAACCCAGCTCAGCTCAGGCAACTCCTCCTCCTCGTCCACTTTGGGAAAGAGTTGGGAGGATTTCCAAATGCCTCTGCTTGGCAGCCAATCCCCACCATTCCAGTAATGCACTAGAAGTCAGTCCGGAGAAAGTTCAAGGCTGTATCCCTATAAACTTCATCTCTGGTCCCCCTCCCTCTGCACAGCATCTCCTGGCTGCTGACAATGCCCAGTCTGGTAATTTCCAGTGATGCCAGTGCTGGATGCGGGTGGGAAATGTTTTGTTGAGAAGGGATAACTCAAATATCCTTTTTTCTCTGTAAATTTCCCAGTTCCCACAATGTCCCCACAGTGACCTGCTATGGTTGGCACGGGGACTTGGGCATTCCCCACATATCTGTGCTCCTGGTGCTCCTTGCACAAGCCTGTGCACCAGGCAGGTCACAGGTAATGCCTGGCAAAGGCACGTGGTGTCCAAAGCCAGCTCCAGGGGATTGGCAGTGTCCCATGAACTTCTTGCTGAGCATTCACAGGGGTGAGTTCCTGGCACTCACAGGGGCAGGACAGCACTGCGAGGGACAGGGTGGCCTTTGGTGGCCGAGCATTGTCCTGCTCTGTGTTTTGGGCACAGATTTGCTCCATGCACTGAATGCCAGACCTGCACTGGTAGTTGGGACCAGGGCACATCAGACCTTGGCCAGGCCCCTGGGAGCAGTTTCACTGGTGGGCTCTCCCCATCAGTAATCTGAGCCACTGCTGCTGTAGCAAAGCTGTTGGCAGCCCAAACTGAAGCCATTTGGGTGTTCTTCCCTGCAAAACCCACTTTGTCAGCAGCCCCTCTCTCCTCCTCACCCACACTGCAGAAGACACTTCTCACTTAAGTGGCGTGTGCCCACAACTCCTCTGAGTCACGTCTGTTAGCAGGGAGCTCATAATTCTTCAGGTTTTTTCAAGTACAAATGTCTTTGGAAAAGGGCATTAAATGAAACACTTGACTGAGGTCCCAGTGGTGACTAATTCCCGTGGTACGCCCCGCTCAGCGTTAACCCTGCTGAGCTCCTGCAGCCTGGGGGCTGCAAAGGGACCCCGCAGGCAGAGGGGCAAAAGAAAAGCTGGATGTTGCAAGAGAACAGCTTGAAAGGGGCAGATGGGGGTGGTGGCACAGTGGGGATGGACCCCAGAGTGCTCCCTCCAGGTGCCACATTCCCTGGAGAGTTCATCTGTGTGAGCTGTGCCTTAGTGCAAAGCAGGGTACAGCCCAAAGCTCGGGGGGTAGCAAAACTGAATGCTTGTGCCCACAACTGGCTGGAAAGGAGATGGGGAAATCAGACAGTGGTTTGGGTTGGAAGGGAATATAAAGATTATTGAGCTTAACCCCCCCTGCCATGGGCAAGGACACCTTGGACAGGACTAGACCAGGTTCCTTCAAGCTCCATCCAAACCAGCCTTGGGACACTTCCAGGGATAGGGCATCTGCAGCCCCCAAAGGAAATCCCTCTCTGTGCAAGAGCTGGGTTTAGTGGTGGAACTGGCACTGCTGGATTAATTGTTGGACTCGATGATCTTCAAGGTCTTTTCCAGCCTGAGTTGTTCTGTGATCTCCTTGTGGCCAGCACTGGGTGGCTCTGATGGCTCCAGAGGGCTGCACAGGCCACCTCCAAAAAACAGCCCCAGCTTTGTTTGCTACTTGGGTCCCTGCTGAAAACACGACCCTCATGGGGACTTCAGCAAGGGGAAGCAGCTTTCTCCCCAGGTTTCTTCTCCCCCTGAGTACCTGGAGAGCCCCAGGAGCTGTGGAGCAGGAGCAGCCTGTGAGTGCCACAACTGAATGGCTGCGGGACGGGGCAGAACTCATTAGAGCCTCCACAAAATGACATCTCTTTCCACAGATGGGAAGCTGCTTCCCCTTTGTCTGCCTCCTTCAGTTAATTAGTTATCTAGGAGGTTGCATTTGCATTCCCCTCTTTGTGAAGTACCCTTTTGTTAACTACTTTTCATATACTTTTATGAAGTCGGCCACTGAAACAGGCTCATTTATCTCACCAGCGACAGGCTGAGAGCTTTGCCCAGAGCTCTGTGCCAGATGCTGGGATTGGAAAATAATGTTTGGCTTGTCTGGTGTTTGGAAAGGAGACAGAAGGTGCAGGGCTGCAAGAAGAAAGTCCCAGGCTGCTAAAGCCAAGGGCTGGATTTGACAGCTTGTATAAAAATATTCAGTCTGTTGCTTTTGGGCAGCTTGCAGGAGCCAGGGAGGATGGTGTTGCTGCCAGCCGTGGGCTTGGATATCTCCATTGTTATCTGATGGCAGCAGGGTGTGAGCATCCGAATTTCTCAAGATTTATCTGCTGCATTCCTCCTCCAGCACTGCTGGGTCTGAGTGTCTCCCCCCAGGAATCCTCCTTTCCCACAAGGAGCCCAGGGACACCTCAAAGCTGCTGCTCCACACATTTATCCTCCATTAGCAAAACCATGAGCAACAGCATCACAAATCGATCCCTGTTGTTTTTGTGAGGAAATGTTTGCAAAAATCAATGTTTCCTCTGTAGCATAAACAATCCGTGAAGCCCTGCACAAGTGTGGGGGGGCATGGCTTGGGTGGGTTTGGCTGCTCCAAGGCATTTTCCAGGGATCCCAAGGGATGTCACGTTGCAAAAAAGGGAATTCTGTCATGAATTCAGCCGCCCCTCCAATGCAGGAGAGGGTTTTTTTTTGGCAAGGAGCAGCCACACCTTTAAACTGAAACTTTGAAAATGCAGAGTACAGCTCGACTACCAGGGAGGAAATAAAGCCCAAAATACATAAATCTCTTTATTTTCTGCACCAGTGGGTTTGTATTGGCCTGTTAGTTGACAGTCCTGGAGGTATCCGCTGGGATGCAACTATTACACATCCAAACTGTCACAAATGGAACCATCGCTCCGAGAGACAAAGGGTAATTTATTGAGAAAAGGTGTCATTTAGGTGGAAGGTTGGAAGGAAGAGAGACAGTCGCTGTGGAACTGCCAAAAGAGAATACCAGATCTGCTGATAGGCAGGGAACAGCTTTGAATTTCCAAGGCTGCCCTTCAGGGATAAGAAAATAAAAGCTAAGGACAAAAAAAAAAAAAAAAAAAAAAAAAAAAAAAAAAAAAAGTCTTACATACAGCAACAGCAGAAACCTGAAAGATCACAGTGAAAAATGGGACTTTCTGCTGTAACAATAACAGTGAAAAAGATAGGAATGTAATTTGTAAAGACTGTTAAATTGCCGCCAAAATTGTAAGCTGGATGGAGAAATGACACAGAAAGAAAAAAGAAACAAATGCAGACCTGTTGTTATTGGAGTACTGCTTGAAAATGGGACTAGAGATGAACAGGGTGGAGGAGAAATGGAGCTGAGGAAGGGCTGCGAGAGGAAAATAGGGGAAGTGTCTCCAAAACCATAAACCTATCAATCCATCTTTGGGGATAGTTTTTGTTTGTTTCTGAATAATATATACCCCTGTGTCTCGGAGGGAGCTCATTTCTGTGGATGTGGCACTATGGAGCCAGGCACAGGCATGTGCTCCTCTCTGAGCTCCAGAGGGAACTCCTCACCAGGCAGGAGTTTGCAGGGTGGGCTCCCCATGGAAAAATTTTGGGAGAAACGAATTGCAAAGAGCCTGGAGACAGCCATAGAGATCTGTGCAAGATTCTTGCCCCAAAGCTTGCAGGCTGCCCTTGGGGTGCAGGTGCCACTGGGATGGGGGACAAACTGCAGGAAGGGAGAGCAGGAGGGACAGGGAGGGTCCAGCCTCAGGAGGACACATCCCCTCCATCCCCTCTGGGCCCTTCCAGGCTCCTGAACACCTTAAGCCAAATGGCACTTTGGTTGTTTCAAAGCATTGAAAACAGACCTGCCAGGGGGCAGAGTGAGTCTTGGGCACAGTTCTGGAGGGTGACAGCGTTGATGGCTGCAGGGCGGAGCTGTGGGATGGCTCCTGTGTGCCCACTGCTCCTCTGCAGCTCCTGCATGGACTCGCAGCTCCAGAGGGTGCAGGGGTGATGTGTCCCAGCTGGCTTCCCCCTCTCCAGGAGCCAGAGCTCCAGCAGGTTCCACCCTGCTGCAGACAAAGGTTGCCCGAGCTGAAATCCCAGTTCCAGATGAGATGTCATCATTTGTATCAGGGAATTCATTGAAATTGGTTCTTTCTCCAATATTTCAGTAGAAATCATTCCTGTATACCCATGTCCAACACCAGCAGGTGCTCAGAGGCCCATTGTTACCAAGTTGTGATATTTCTCGTGGCTGTCTCAAACACTGGGTGTCAGAATATGCCCTTTCAGCTGGAAACATCTATTATTAAACTGCTTCCAATCAGAAAAGTAGCAGAAATTGCATTTCCAGCTCCTCAGTTTAGCAGGTCAGTGGGTGAGCACCTCTGGCCTTGACCACCACGTGCCTGAGAAGCTTTTCCTGAAAAGAAAAGCAGAGCAATGCATGAGGTTTGAGGGTAAAAATTAGCCTGAAGAAAATATAAAGCCAGGGAAGAAAATGAGGTGAGGGGAACCTGCCCAGCTGCAATTGCCCCCTGCTATCTCCTGCAGCCTCTGGAGCCCCACAGCCCCACTGTAGCTCCCTGCTTCCCCTGTTTGGTCACATCCCTCTAAATCAAAAGTTGTAATAGCAAAGAAGAGTTGGATAGATTAAAATGCAGGGAAATGATAGCAAGGGTGTTTTTTCAGAGCTGAGAGGCAAGCCAGGAGGGAGGAGATGTTTTCAGATACCTTGTCCCTTTAGAAAACTCACAGGATTCAGATGGTTGGAGTCATCTTGACAGGCTAAAAACCCAATCTGCTGGAAATCATATACCTCAAATAATGTGCTATTGCTGCTGATCGGTCCTGTATTTTAGGGCTGAATAGGTACAGTATTAAATTCATCCAGAGTTTTCATTTGCACCAGTTACAGCCTGTTTGAAAAGGTGTGAGTGGGATTTAAAAGGCTTTTACTGAAAACAGTCATGGGAGGAGTGAGGTTTGATGGATTTTCTCAAGGGCTGAGCAGCAGCAGGGGGTTGGGGAGGCTGGGGTTGCTCTGTCCTGTACCCCAAGCTGCCACATGGGAGAGTAGCCAATGATTATATTTAATTAATTGAAATACTGATTAATTTTGCCCTTACTGTTATAATGACATTCAGGTCTTCTCCTTCCCAGTGCTTTAACTGCTGGGCTCTCCATCAGTGTTGTGGAGTGATGAAGTTCTCTTGATCTAAAGGCAGAACACATTTATGGCTATGTCCCTTGGACACAGATGGAGGCAGGGGGACACCCCAGCTTGACCCTCAGCTGAAGGAAAGGTGAGAAAATCCTTCTCCAGAGGTGACCTTCATGCTTGGAGAAGCCAGCAGCTGCCTCCTGGTGTCCCCCTGTGGGGGTTTTGCAGGAGGAACCCCCTTACAGCTCTGCCCTGTGGGGCACAGGGAGATGTCAGAGCTGATTCCAGCACAGTTGTGAGTTGGGTTTATTGGTTTATTCCTTATCTTGGGAGTTTTGCCAGATGGCCCATAAATTCTGCATTCATGTGTCCACTATCAGTGGGCATGCTTTGTTGACCTCCCCCTAAACCTGAGATCACTGAAACAGGTCAAGCCCTAAACTTAACAAGGCAATTCCACCAACTGGTAATTTGGTTATTTTTTTAATAATGCATGAGCTTGATTATTAGCTCTGATCTGTTGATTAGGCTTGAAAATATATAATTATCAAACATCAAAAGCATCCTCTCCTAAGAAAATTTTTACATATTCCACATTTTGCCACGGCCCCATGACCATTGGCAAGTCTGTGCTTGTGCATGGCCCCCTTGGCCCCAGGAGGGGATGAGGAAACTCCATCCCATCCCTGGAATTTGGGTGGTGGAAGGCCATTGGCATGAGGACTGTAGGCAGGGGAGGTGGTGATGGAGCTAGAAATTGATATAAATATGTTTTATTTGACATATAAATACAAAGGAGGTGTTCTGGGTGGTCCCCAGGAGGATGGTTAGGTGTAAGGTGTCCTGGCCCCTCAGGATTTGTTCCTATTTTCGAGGGGCTGCTGAAGGGAATGAGACCTCGTGTGGTGTTAATTAGCTGCAGACCCTTCTGCTGGGCTACCCTTTAGAAAACTAAAGACTCTTACTTGAGAGTTTGGGCAGCTGTGTGTGTTTTCATAACTGGGGAACAACTGGCTTTAATAACTCAGGGAATTAAAAACACCAAGGCTCCTGTTCTGGAACAATGCCAGTACCAGATGTATTTAAAAATTGTAGACTCAAGGGACCTGTGAGAGCAAATGCAGGTGGGAACAGCAAACTCGAAGCACCTGTGGTCCCAGAGCCACCTGGGAACAGCAGAATAACGGTGCCAGCAGCCACTAAAGTGCTGAATCCTTGGGATTTTGTGCCCACTTAGAGTTTGCTTGGCTCTCTGTTCAGGAGGAAGGAAAGGTCTTGCCTAGAGCAGCAAACTTCCAAGGGAGCAAGTTCTGGGAAAAGGATCATTAGGAGGGGAAAAATAATTCCTTCAGAGGTGCTTCAGCCACTTGAGAAGCCTTACCAGGAGGTTGGAGAGATTCTCCACAAATATCCAAGTTTTCCTAGTTCCCTTTTAAAGCAGGTGAGACTTTTCTTTGAAGTAAGCTCTTGTTTCCAGGGGAAAGATATCATTATTTCTGTTTTAATAAATGCTTGGAACATTCTTCAATGCCTTCCTGTGGATAATCACATGGAATGTACCACAGGCCACAATAGTTGATGGTGGTACAGAGTGTTTGTAGGAAAAGCAAGACTGTTTTGATGGGTACGTTGTGGCTATTTGAAACAGACATTTGAATTTCTTAATTAGAGTACTTAAAATGGAGCAGGGACAGTAGCAGGCTGAGTGAAAAGGAAAATGTGAGATGAGGATGCACTTAAGGGAAAATATTCAGGAAAAGGTAGCAAGTCTTGAAAATGGAAGGAAAAGAATCGTAGTGAGGGTTTGAGGGTAAAGAATGGATTGAGAAGCAGGAATGATAAATGCTGGCAGGTGAGGGATGGGTAAACAGCTCAAAAGATGGGCAGAAGAATGGTATAAAAAATGGAGTTTTTGCAATACAGCTTAGATGAGTAGGGATAACTTCAGAGATGGTGCTTTGACTGTTTTACATTTCACTTCACCTCTGTGTTTGGCTTTCAGGTGAGCCAGGACTCTCTCTGATAAAACCCACACAAAGAACAAACTGATTGTCTCCTGGTCTCCTCACTCCTGCAATAGTCACTGACTTTTTGAGTCTTGTACTGTCTCAAGTCACTTCCAAGCTTGACTCACAAACCACAGGGACAAGAGCTGTGTCACTGCCTTGCAGTGTTCTGCTGCTTGTTCTCTTTTCTCAGTGCTGTTGGCTCATGTAGGGAGAGCTGAGGCTTTTCTGCTGAATACTAGAAGTTGTTTTTAAGATTTTTTAACAGCAAATATGCCCTTTAAAATTCTGAGAATCCTGAAAATACTGGTTAATTCAAGGTAATGATTGTTTTTTGGTACTGAAAAATGGTTTCAGGGTTTGATCTTTAAGGGTGCTCTGGAACTCAGTCGGAACTTGGCTGTTTAACTTGACCAAATTAAAAGTACACAATTAAAATATAAAATAAACGATGTAGATTACTAAATGTATAGTTGTGGCTTATGCTTGAGCTTCATGAAGCAATCAGAGATGAATGGTCTTGCCTGCTGTTCCTTTTTGTGCAGAGCATGGCTGAAAGCACTACAGAGTGTTGGAAATCTCAGACTGATTATTACTTTCCCTTTTAGTAAAAGGTTACTGAGTTGGGAGAAAAAAAAAAAAAAAGAAGAAAAGGAGGGAAAAAAGGAATCTGACCTGTCCTCTGCTTCCTTTCATCCCCCCAGTCTGGGGAAGGCCTGGGGATTTCATGCTGTTCACACATCAGGTCTCGCTATTTAGGCTGTCAGTGCCCTCTGCAGAAACATTTGTTTGTAGGACTTTTTTTTGTTTGTTTTTTAGAAATTCTAGAACAGAAATGTGGTTTTATAGCCCAAGTCTAAAAATTCTTTGCTTTACCTATATTTTTTCCTTTATGTTGTTAATTCACTCCATTCCTACCCACACTGAGCAGTCCCCATTATGTTTTGAATATCTGAGAAGATTATAGATACTGGATATGTCTAATTATAGGTGTCTGAGAGCATAACATTCCTGGTAGAAAAATCATGATCTCTGATTAATGCATTTGCACTCATCTCTGCCTTCTGAGTTAGTGTTTTCTTCAGCCACAAGTGCAGCTGATGATTTGCAATGGTGAATGACAGGAAAATTTGTAAACAACAAGATGATGATAAAATGTGATTTCAACAGGGCTTGAGTATGTTAATATCTGCTGGTAAATGCTGCTTTCTAAAATGGTATTAAAATAGATGTTAAGAGCTAAAACCACTTGAGGGAGCGTGGATGGTTTCACAAAATAATATGGCCATAGGGCATTATATGGAATAATTGCGTGTTTAAGACACTTTTTAATATACTTGATGGCAACAAATATGTTCAGACAAACTGTATGTTCATGGATGCTTTTTGTACATTTGTTAAGTAAATGTAGTGTCAGGAAACATAGAGCTGATATTTGAATATTGTCACTGGAAGCTGTTGTTTTGTAGTCTCTTGGGAATGTGGTGGCTTTTACAGGGAAAACAATAAGCTGGGCCAGCACAGTGGAAGAATTGCATTCCACTGCAACACACTGGAACAAAATAAACCCTGTCCAACCCACTGGCAGTACCAGTGAAGGAGAGGGGAAGCTCAGGGTGTGTAGCAGTTGTGTTTGTAAAACCAACCAAACAACAAAACCTTCCCCAAAACCCACCAAAAATTTAAAATCCTCCAACCCCATAACAAGGAGATGTCTTTTAGCCACGCTGTGCAGCAGTATCCAGGCAGAATGGAGTGGATATTTTTCACAGTGATGTGGATTTGTGACCCTCATGGCTTTACATTGCCCATGTGGTGGCTCTTCTCCATCTGCTCCCTGCACTCTATTCTCCAGGAGATTCCTGTGGACTTGGACAGACCGTGGTTTTTAACCAGAATACCCCAGGCATCTCCCAAGAGGATTTTGGGTTCTTGTATTCTCCAACTCTTGTTGGGGAGATCTCCCTGCAGGGCTGCCTGATTCTGTGTAGGGTTCACACCAGCTGATGTCGGTCCAGGTGAGACAGAGCCTTTCAACCCCTGGTACAGATCACTGGAAGTCACTTGGCTCAGTCTGAGGTTTGCTCCCCTCTGCCTCAGAGGTCGGGTGTGCATTGCAGACACCACTGATTCATTGAAAGTCACAGAATGTAGCTCTCCAGACTGTATTTTTGATTTCCTAAGTGTTCAGAACAATGTGTTAAAGGTCTCTCTCTTATTCTGTAATGTAGCAGTGCGTGGTGTTGTCAGTCACCTTTTATCATGGCTAGATAGATTCTTCCCCTTAATTGCCATGACAAATTCATTTGCAAAACCTCTGAGGTGGATTGTTGACTTCTTGCATTGGAAGGAAGGTGGCCTTTCTGACCAAGCACTAAAAACAATCCGAGTCCGCAAAATCTTGAGTGTTATTAATGTCAAAGCCAGCTCTGTACTTGTCATAATATTGTGTTCTGTAATTCTGTGCTTTGGGTAAATGGGTCACTAGATAAGATTGACAATAGCATCAGCAATGAAAGGTTTTAAGCTGGAAACTGGATGAGAAAGCAGAGCAATTTCTTTCAAGAGAAATTACACTGATGTTTGTTATTGCTGCAGTTAGAGGTCTGTCAGTGTTTCCAATTTAAAACCTTGCTTTCTAGAAGACTAAAAACATGTATTTCAAGGCAGAACTTTTAATGCAAAGACCTTTTTTTTTTTTTTTCCCTGCCATCTCTCTTATGTGAAGGTTAGTCATAATTTCTTATTGCTCTGGGAACAGCAGGAAAACATTGCTGGTGGATGGTCTTCCTATGTTCTCCAAAATGGAGAAACTGGTCTGGCCAGACTACACTGGTGTGGTGACATTCCTAATCCCTTCTGAATTGAGAATGTGGTCACTGATCAGCACAGGTGTTCTCCCTTTATCTGGTATGTGCCTAATTAAAAAAAAAAAAAAAAAAAAAAAACAAAAAAAAACACTCCAGCTTCAGACATACCCTGAAACTTCCTATTTAAAGTACATGAAATTTCAACAAAATGCCTCTGAGAAAGGATAACCTAGTATTTCTTTCCATAAACTGCTCAACTATCCTTGGAAGTGAAAAGGCACAAAATACTTTCTAGAGTATTTTCCTGTGTTAGCTATATGAGGTAGATACAAATGTGGTGAGATGTTCAGATTCAAGTACTTCTTTGGGGTATTTTGGTAGCTTTCTGACAGGTGAAACTGGGCCCTTCCACATCTTTCCACTGCTTGCTAGAGGCAGCCTCAAAGTCTTCATTGATAACTTGAGTATCTTTTCAACAATTAAAAAAAAGCATATTGACAACATGGAAGCGACAATTTTGAGATGTGCTTTGTTTGCAGGGGTTAATTTATATTTGATTGAAGGCTGCTTGGTTTGGGTTTGTTTTTTCCTGCTGTACTATTTTGCCAGGCTCCTCGTGTGACAACCTGTCAGCTCAAGAATTAGTATGGGCTGGTCTTTTGGACACAATGATGGGAACAAGACAAAACAGGGAGTGTACAGAAGAGATTATAGCAGTGAGAGTCATGCTTTCACCTTCCCCAGCTATCCATGTTTATCTTGTTTGTCCTTGTGCATTTCTGATGAAGAATTGGGAGTGAAGAAAGAGAACTTGGGCATAATTGTGTGAGTTGTTTATTATTTTCTTTGAAGCTTTGGCTGCTGCACGTGCCCTCCACATGGAGCAGTGTGAAAAATAAAAGCATCTGCAGAACAGGTTTGTTTTTAGCCCATGATTGTGTCATGGCTTGCACAATCTTGCAGAGCACGAACAAAATCCATTTCCTGAGTGCAAGAAAAGTCAGTATTTGGAAAACTGCCCTTTGTCAATTGTCTGCAGTTTCTCACCTTGCTGTTGCCTAAACCTGTCAGTGATGGTGAGTTTGGAGTATGTAAAAAAAAAAAGAAAAAAAGGCAGCTGTGAGCACACTGGCACCGTGTGTGGTTACAAATTCAGAACTGGTGGTGTCACAGTGAAGGAAAGACTCTCACTGCTTGTACAGCACTGAAAGGGTGCATGTGTTGGTGCCTCTGAGGGGCCTGGAATGTCAGAAAGACTTTGTCACGGTGTGTGATGCCTCCCTCTGAAAGCTCTGCTGCACAGAGGGGACACAGGTATGCCTGACTTAGGTTTCCATGGAGATTTCTTGTCCCTCATTACCATAGGTGGATTTTGCAGATAGTTTTTCTTTGCCTAACCTTCTCTAGTTTCCTTTTCTGTTTTGTTTGGGTTTGTTTTAAGAGGGGGCAAAGGATGGTGTGGTTTTTCTTATTGTTTGGGGTTTGTTTCTTTGGGTGTGGTTTTTTTTTTTTCCTTTTGTTATTAACAAGTCGTGAGCTGTTTGGTTTTTTTCCTTTCTGGAGTGAAGAGAGAGGGAAGCAGCTGTTCTGCTCAGTGTTTGGGGGCAGAATGAGCTGTGGGTGCTGCACCAATGGCTTTTCCTACAAGCTCCATCCATGACTTGTGTGGCAGCTGGTGACTGCAGGCAGGACAGGATTCACGCCCCATCTCCATTTGAGGTGATGTCTCTGCTCCACTTCTCCCAGTGAGAACTGATGTGCACTTCCAGCTCTCAGCAAGCCAGTGCAACCCTGGCTGTACAAGTTTGATGGGGAATGTGGTTTCCAGCAAACAGAATGAGTTGCTAAAGTGTTATTTTTAACTGTCTCCTGTTGCCTTTAACTGTACTAGCAAGGGTAACACTGCACTACTTTTCCTTTTTTAAAATAGCAAAAGATGCATTTCTTGTTGCAGAAGATGAACTAGGAAGGTTTTGTTTTGTTTTAATAAACAATCTAATGCCTGAGTTCCCTCTCCTACATGACTTCCTTCTCCCCCATCCAAGAAGGCATTGACCCACAGACATTTGCAATGTAACCATGAAGTGCTGTTGTATTTCTGCTTTTATGTGCTGTTATTGAATGTTAGTAAACCTGACTGCATGAGGTGTGAGGGTGTGTGAGGAACTGGTGACCAAGCAGATGTGGAAAATGGGGCTGTGCAATAAAAGAAATGGTTGTGTCTTTAGGTGAGAGAACTGGTGGTCTGCAGCAGTTTGGTTTGTGAGAGCTGGTAAAAGGAGGAGTGGAATGAAAGATAAATAGAAGCTGTGAAGTGAGGTGGTCATAGAACTGGAACAGAACAAATGAAGCAAGAAGAAAAGTTCAGTTTTACATATATGTCATCAAACTTGGATACATGTTTAAGTTTCAATGGCAGAGAGCTTTCTGTCTCTTTCAGCAAATATTACATTAGGCTGTTAGACTGTACACTGGCTAATGTTGGTTTTAGTAATTAAGCTCATTTGATAACCTGAACCAAAAATGCATTTCTTCTAAATTTGGCTTATTTTCAAAAAGCTGTAATAAAAAGTTACAAAGTGTAAGTAACATCATATCTGAGGAACTAAAATTCTTATTTGCACTCATGCATGGGCAAAATGGGGAAATATGACATCATACTGCAGTAATTCTAACAAGAGAATAACAACATTGACAGTCAAGTATCTGAGATGATTTAGCAGGCATAATGAAGCTGGTGGTGCAGAATTTTTGAATTTTATCTTTTATTCTGAACTACTTCAGATCTACTCTGCCACTGTAGTCAGACTGGATTAGAAATTCTTGATTGTCTTAGAAGTGCAGCACTCCTTCAGTGCTGAAGTAGTTGCTTCTATTACTGTTAACCATAACATTTAAGCACTCATGTACTGAGAGTTTTGTTGAAATGTTTTTCATGGCCTTGTGAGACTGACAGTCATTGACTTCCTTGTACTTGCACACAAAATGACTTAGAAAGGTGAATTATCTTTAGGTAATTGCATATGGAAAGGGCAAAACTGGTATTGCAGCAAAAATCTTTGTGGTCCTGTGATCTTGGCTTTTCCTGTAAGTGTTTTGCTTTGTCTTCTAGAGTGTGAAACTAAACTGGTGATAAAAATTGGACTCGAGATGGGGCTCAGGCTTATGGAACTATGGCTTTAAGAATCGGCCTTTTTTATTTGGTTAAGTGTTTGTTTTACTGTCTAACATGAATATAAAATGCAAGGTGGTACTCCTGACCTGAGCCTAATGAGGTGAAAATGTTATGTCCTATAAAAAGAAATGGTTTATGATCACCAAATGAGTTTGACATATCTGTGAAACAGCAGCCACCCAGGAAGACCACACAATGTCCATGCTATTAAAGCTCAAAACTGTCTAATCAATTCCAAAAGTTCAATTTCTGTTCCTAAAGGCTGCTTCCATAATGAATTAAGGGAGGCATATCAAATGTAATAATGCATTGTTATGAAGGTTTCAGTAAACTTGCCAAATGTCAGGCTGCTGGTCCAGTCATGGTGCATTAACTGCTGTGATTAAAGCTGAGCTGTCCTCAGAGCTCACCTGGCTTTGGGAATTGAGCTGCAATCTCCTGCCTGGGGCAGAAGGGAAGTGCACTACAAAGGTTACACTGAGCTGGGAATATTCAAAACACTAGATTTCTAACAGGTTTAGTGCCCATTTCTCTGAAATGGAGCATACAAATGCTCTGTAGGTTGGATAATGAAGGCCATAAACTATTTCCTGTACTTGGAGAATCTGCTGCTCCCCCAGCTGCAGTGTGGCAGCTAAAAATTACTTTTGGTAGCTGCAAACATTGCATGGAATGGCTATTTTTGGGTGAGAATGGGGAAAAAAAATCCCTTTCCTATTAAACTAGAAGCTCTATGTAAGAAATAAATGGTAGCTCCTGTTTCTGGGTAGGCTCAGTTTAGAGTTTGTACTGGACAGTAAGGTTAACACTTGGTAATTTATGGATGAGCTTCTGGTTCCTTTGTGTCACTCAGCACAAAGGAATGTTAATGCTGATCTTACTAGACACTGGTGGATTTCTCTAGTGTCGTGTTCAGTGGAATTATGTCTGGAATGAATGTGTGCATAGCTGAAACGTTAAGAAAATGTTTCAGGAGGGAAAGATGAGCTCTTTTGCATATACAGAACTTAGGAACTGCTCTGTGATCACTAGCAGGAAATGCTAATTGTTTTATTAGGGGCAAGGGAACATGATCAATGTGCAGACTTTTATATTCCAAGAAAAATAATCAGAACTGATAGAGAAATTCAGGACTAGTTTGCAGATAGAGGCTGGATTGTGACAGTTTCTGGGAAGAATCATATATTCATAGAAAAGTTTTGCCCCAGATGATGCCAAAAGCACCTTGCAGGCTGAATGCAGAGGTCACATCAGCCATCCCTGGTTAACTGTGCTCAACAGAGCAGAGCAAAGCTACCTGAGAGAGCAGGGTAGAAAATGATGAAGAATGATGGATCCAGCTGAAAAGGAGAGGTGAGATTCAGTGAGCAGACAGCAGCTGAAGCAGTTGAAGTTTAGCTGGGACACCTTGCTAATTCCTCCCAAACACTGCATGGCAGACAAGGAATCATTCTCCTCATAAAGAAAATGAGTTTCAGGGTAACTTTCTCCACATGCAAGAACTTTGAAACCTGTTCTTGGATTGGAATATTGCCTTGTGTGGGCAAAGCGAATGAAGGCATTCAGGAGTGACAGGGAAAACATAATAATTAAGTCTTGAGTTTAACTTGCAGAGGAAAAACCATTTGTGTACAATCAAGTGGGTGGTGTTTCGCTTTCCTTGAGACTGCAGAATGATGCACAACAGCAAGAAGTGGAAGGCAGCACTTTCCCTGGATAGATGGTTTCTCATTATTCATGAAATGTTTATAGGAAATGCCTTGCATGCGTGGCAGCAGTAGGGGGAGGATTGTGAGCAGGGAGAGAAGGACACAGTGGAATGTCACTCCCTTCCTTTAGTATAATGTGACCTTTCCATTAAATTAACATTATGCTGTTTGCACAGAAGGAGAGCTAAGATAGAAAGTATTTTTAGGGGGCAATAGTCAAGTTAATTAGGCAGCTGTAACTTACTCTGTACATTAAGAGCTCAAAAGCAGGGTATGGGGAGTGGGGATTTAATATTGCTTTGCATTCCATCTGTTTTGAAGGAGTTGCTTTGTGACTGTGAAATCTGGGCTGTGACGTTTTTCCAAGCACTGTAGCCTGGACCTGTTTTTTCCGGTGTATTAAGAGGAAGGTTTTAACTTTAATTCCTCAATGATTTCCTGCTAAAAGGTTTAGGCATCCTCTCTGCTAATCTAATGGGCAGAAAGGATAGATTCTATGATCCTTCTTGGCGTGGAGGACCGAGATATTTTATGTGCCTGTCTATCAACCTCAGAGCAGTAACTGTGGAGTAAGGCACAGTTTTCCAAGAGAAACACTGCTAGATTTTGGTCTGTGAGCATTTCACTTCATTCACACCTACTCAGTTTCATTTAAGGGTTAAAAGATACTTCATAAAGCTGATATGACACATGTAAATTCATAATGGCTCATTCATACACTGCATCCATTACAAATCTTCCCTTTTGAAGAATGACTCTGACTTTTCCCTAAGTTTCCTCACTCAGAAAAGGCACATTCTAGCTGTGTTACATCAGGCTGCAGTTAACAACTCATGTGTTTGCAATAAGGAGATTGCAAAGCTGTTAGGGTTATTTCTAATATTTTCTCTTTTGTAGTTAAAGTCAGGTTGCAGTAGGTTCCAGAACCCACTGAAGCCAATACTGATCACTGTGTGCTCTCTGCTGTGTCTTTGGCCTTGAGCTAAGGCCTGTGGTGCTGCTGGGAGGGTGAAATCATATCATTCTTCATCTGTTAGAGCAGCCCTTGGACTGCAGTCCTTCAGTCTGAAGTGTATTTACTTCAATAGTTTTGGCCTCGCTGGTTCATTTCTCCCCTGCAGGTACAACAGTGATCAGAGAGCCTCATTTGTCTGCCATGCTGAGGATCCTCATTTGTCTGCCATGCTGAGGATCCTCATCTGTCCAGGTGCCATCACTTAGTCCCAGTGTTTGCCAATATTTCCTTCCCACTGCTTCAGGAATCCACCGGTTTTGACTTCTGCTCTCAGGTGATAGTGCTTGTACCCCTTGAACCTGATAGTTCCCAGTTCAGATAGAGGAAAACTTACAGCTTTATTAGGGATCAATTGATCCTCTGGGCTCATTGTTTACCCTGCTTTTTGGGGAGCTATCTCACAACTAGGGCCTAAAATTAAAGAACTAACTAACTTTTACCTTTATGATGGGGGAGTTAACGGCAGGAAGTCAAACCTGTCCTGTCTGACACTGTCAGAATAAGACTTTTACATGTTATTGTTAGTTGAATTGTGGATAAATTCAACTTGTCTATTTGTGGGCCAGCAGTCTTCCTTTCCTGTCACTTCCTGCCTGGATACAGGGGAATAGGAACGAGGAAAGGACCAGAGGTTGCTCACTGAGAGCTCTTAGGATCAGCACCTTCTTGCAGGTGTCACGACCTCAGCAGGTTCACTGGCTGGTGAAGGAAGAATGGTGTGACTGCCTTCGGTTCATGATGGCCAAGCATGACAACCTGAAGCCACAGGTCAGTGTCAGTTTGCCAATCACAAAGATTTTTGCCCAAAATATGCTGAAATAGAGGGTTTGTGATCCATCTGCAGCATAATGACAGCGTAACACTAGGGCTGAATTTAACGAGGGTTTATATTCCCTTCCTAAATGACTTCAAAGCCACTATTGCTGCTCTATTTGGCATTGATCAGTTCAGCCAGAGTGAAAAATATTTATGTCTTTCATGCAGTGCACTTATCACATTAGCAAGATAATTAAAGCTTTATAGCAACTGTCTTGTAATTAAACCCCAAACATATTCTAGTCCGATTCCATTGTGATGGAACTGATGTCCTTTTCCAGTGGGCAGAGAGTTGAAATAAAGGATCTGTTTTTCCACTCAGGAAGCCTCTCACATACCTAGGACCAACACAGTATTAGCTTAGAGCATATGGCTAAAAAAATTTTGTCCTTTATGCTGCTTTACTTTGTTGATACTTTGCCTTGGGTAGGGTTATGTATTTACATGCTCAAGAAATTGAGAGCTTTTGTGCTGTAACAGGAGATATTTAACTTTGCTGTCAACACCTGCAGCAGGTGATAGGTTATCTACAGATATCTACCATGTGCTGCTTCCATTTTTTTTTTTACTAGGTTACCCTGAAATGTTAGAAATTAATTCCTGGAGTCAGTGTCAGCTAAAGTGACAGTGGATCAAAGCTGTGAGACAAATTGCTCATCACAGTTCAGGGAGCTGACTCCTCTGTGCAGGCAGCTGTACATCACTGGAGGCTCCTCAGCCCCCCCAAGCTCTACTCCACAACTGCTGCCAGTGCTGAGGAAGATCATAGGTGGATTTCTGTAAAATAAGCTCATCCTAACACCCATCAGAGGCATTGCTGCATTTTGGAATTGTTATTTGTTTGGTTGGGTTTGTTTCTTGTCACCCTGTTTGGAGCCTGTGTCACTATGCAACAGCCTGAACTACATAAACAATGATGTTAATCCATGAAAAATGAGAAATTAAACCTTGGCAGGATCCTAGTCATCCCTGTCCAGGTTCATAAGATGAAAGCTCTAGTTTTATTTTTTTTTCTGTCTTTTTCTAAAAGCTCAAAATTCAAATTAGTTTTGTTATCTGACAGTCAGAAATCGCTCTTGCTGATAGTGAGCTTGCTTCATCTCTTAGTGAAAGCAGATAACAACAATTAAAAAAAACCCCAAACCAACCCCCTGAAAACCTTTTCCAGACAGTCACTTTGCTGTTTCCATTAGCTCATCAGTAATGTTCGAATCCTTCCCTTTTGAGAAGCTGCTCTCAGTGAAATACTGTGTATGTAATTTTTTCCCTTCAGGTATTTCCACTTTGAGCTGTTCTCGTAAATTAATTTTCATTTTGATTATCTGTGTGAGATCTGGGTTGGTGTGTGGTGAGTCAGAGCATGTTTGCTGTGTGAGCTGGAGGCTCTCAGCACCCCTGGCTTGTCAGAGAAAGTGGAGAGAAATCAAGTCTTTGTGCCTTTGCTCTGAGGTCAGCTGGGAGACACCGCTGCTCGAAAACAGTGATTTAACAGCACTGTGACATCCAGCCTTAAAACTAATGGGACACAAACTAGGAAATCAAAACAAAGGCAATGCTCACAGAGAATGGGCCACAGATGCAAGGCAGGCTGCGTGTGCAGCTGGCAGGGCCATCACAAACTGCTGCTCAAAATAGCTGTCCTTCAGAAAGGCAGCTTGACTGGGGCTTATTCCCTTATTTACATGTCAGACCTTTAGCAGTTCGGACTGAGCGTCGCTTGTGAGGAGTGTAGGGTAGTACCTAAATACTAATATTTTTAAAGTCACAGGTAAGGCTTTGTTTGCAGTAAACAAAACAAATCTAGGCCAGAATGTTAACAAATATAAACCGATGTCCAGCCTAGATGTGTGTGCCTGAATGCTAGTTTTAATGTAAATTACAAACACATAATAAAGATATGTAATTTTGAGGTCTATGTGTTACATTTCAATTGTGTTCTGTATTATGTTTCAAGCACATTCTGTATGCATAGCTCTAAAGGGTGATTTGGAGTTTGTATCAGGATTAAAGGACACTGTAATCTTGCATAAAATGTAGGCACTAAGATCTTTTTCTTGACATGTTTATCTGTCTCATGTTTACTGTGGATGGAGCTGGTGCCAGCCAGTCTTTGGATACACACTCATTCTGCTGTTGCAATATGGATTATATTCATCCCTGTCAAGATACATATTCAATCAGGATTTTTATTCCAGCACAGAACTTGACCCTTTGACAAAAATACGCTTGAGTGAAACTAAACAGTGGCTCAGAATTTGCTTATCTTTTTGTTTGCAAACTCTCTATTTTCAGTTTATTTAAAGAAGGTGAATATTTCTCTACAAAGTGCTATTGGAAAAAATATAGTAAGAAATATTTAAGCATTTTAATATTCTTAGACTTCAACTTACATCCCAAAATGTACATTTGTTTTAAGGAGGCAACAGGAGTGGATGCCTGGAAAAGTAAAAGTGGAACCATCAGACCCGTATTGCATTGTGCACATGGTGAAAAGATGACTTTTTTTTTAGGGCTGGCAGATGCACTCACTTTACAGGTCATTAAATTTCTCATTATACAAACTCAATCATCTGTGTTTTTGAAATAGGTTTAGAATCTCAAAAAGATTAGACAGTGTGAAAAATAAATATAGGAGTTGAAGTTTTGATAGACAAAACATAATTTGATAAATTCCATAATGATCCTACAGAAGTTTATTCCTGTTGTCTAACTCCTCCATATGGAGGGTTGCAGTCTGACCTTAGGTATACCACAGCGTGCAGAGTGACACCAAACAAATTTTGTATTTGCCAATCTGCTGAGAGATTCTGACTCATCTACTGGTGCTCTTCAAGGAGAGAATCTGTAATTTGTGCATTAGGCTATTGTCTATCTGGATGTGACGAGAAAACTGCATCCTTTTAAAAGGATGTGTGTTCTGCTTACAGGGCTGGTTTTGCACCCCCAGTTCCTTCCAGAGGTGAATTTAACCATAATGAGTTGTTCATTCTACCAATAGCTTTTCTGCCCCTAAGCCAACTAAAAGAACTTTTCTTTGGATAAAGGGAGTTCTGAGATCTGGGTTTGAAATAATGTCTGTTACAAAGCACAGCCAGCTTTTTCTTCTATGTGAATGTGTCATACTTGGCCAGCTGTTGTTTGAGACAGTTATTCCAGGAAGCCTGTCATTGTATCTTTTTAATATGTTTTTCTTTGTTGTTGGGTGTTAAAGTGATTTTTAGTTCTTATGAAAAATGTTCATTTCTGTTTGCAGAATGAGTTTTTCTATTTATGGGGTATTTCATGGCTGCTCCCAGGACCTCTGAGGGAATGCTTTTCTGTGGGAATGGGCTCAGTGATGACAATGGCTTTGGCCAGAAATCCATTTACTCGCTAAGTGGGATACAGCAGCTTACAGGAAAAAGGACTCCAAAGCTCCTTTCTTTCACCTCAGGCTACATAGCAAATCTCACTGCATTGTCTGCATTGTGTTGGCACTTGGATATTTTTTTTTTTACCCATTATATGTCTGACAGTGAAATAGGAAGTAGTTCATCTTTCTGAAGGTTTTTTTTTTCTGGACCAAGGATGGTACTTGTAGTAGAAGTCAGCTCTGTTTCACTGAAAAATTAATAACATTTTAGGCATGTCTGCACTTTGGTAAGACCTATGCAAAGATGGCAAGATGTATACTCCTAGGGGAAAAAATTGTCTTGTAATATCAAATTTTCAATTGTTCTAAAATTCTGGCTAGTGTGACTGTGGTTTTAGACAGCAAAGATGCTCCATTTGCAGCTTTGATTCCTGTGTGAAGGACCTATAAAAGTTGGTGCTCAGTTACAGGCCAGCTTGTTGGTGCTGTAAAATTTAGTTTCTGCTAGAATTTCATCTTGCAGCTGTACTGAGGATAAAGCAGATGAGCATTGTCAGACACCTCGTGAGGGGTGGTGAACAGATCAGCTGAGCCAGCCATCCTAGCATGTGTGCTGTGAATGTAGATGCAGGATTCTGGAGATTGAAAATGACCACTCTGCTTCTCTTCAAGAAAATCCAAACAAAGGTCACATCAGAGTGAAATTTCATTTACTCAGCCCATAAAATGAACACATTTTCCTGCTCACATATAGGTGCCAAGACTTTTAAAGAAACTGTTTGAAACACTGAAGATCTGAAGGTCCCCAAGGAGTTGTGATAAGAAAGAGAAAAAGGCAGAGGGCGAGGTGTCGACAGCACATCTGAAATCTGCTTTAACCCCAGTGCCCAGCAGCCACATGAAGAACAGTTGTGGAATGTTAAACTAAAGCGTGGTTGAGGAGAGAGGAGGAGGTTCAGCAGTTTGCCTCCTCACACGTTCCTCAGCGACAGTGACAAATGCTGGAACGTTCAGTGAGGCTGTGTGAGGGGATCCGGGGCTTCCACGCCAGATGGAGGTTTTGGGTTCACTGCCTTGCTTGGAATAGCCAGGACAAGGCACTTGTCCTGTTCCACCCTCATTCTTCAGTGAGACAAAGAGGAAAATGCCACATTGCTGCTGTGAGGATTAATGTCTTAAAGGTGCTGAACTGCTAAACTACTGTGAGAATGGGAACCACGTATTATTAATTAATTATTAAAGATAGGCTGGGAGTGTTCACTGCTGCTGGATGCCAGTGCAGCCCCTCCATCTCTGCCTTGCCAGAGGGCTCTGCCCCATCCAGCCCTGCTTAGCTACACACACATGGCCTCTGGGTGTGAGTATTCCTGCTCAGACCTGGGAACCAAGCCAATGGAGAGGTAAGATCCTGCTCTGGTTTATCAACACACTGACAAGAGTAAGTGCTTGCCTTGAGCTCAAACAGTAAAGAATTCCTACATTGGTGTTTGGTAAATAAAAGCCAGCGTGGGAGAATTAATGGAGATTCAGGAGGAAATGAGAGGTCTTGGGGATCCTTCTTTCTGATTCCTGAGTGATGATGGGATATTTTGGGAGTGGACAAAATAGTAAAGCATTAACAGTCTTCACAGCTGAGAACAGAGAGAAGTGGCCCAAAACAACCATTAACTTCTGCTTGCACAGTTTGTTTATCGAGCTAATAGTCTTCACACACTTCTTTCCCTTTTTTTTTTTTTTTTTAATTTGGTAAAAGAAGTGCTCTGATTGTCCTTACCACAGCTGTGTTTTAGTTTTGTGTTACTTTTCAACTTTGGTGTTCTTAGTCCTCTACCAGGTGGCAGTCATCATGCTCTTTATTCCATGCTTCTTATTGATTTGGTCAAAAGTAATTAAAGAGATAATTTGTTCTCAATTACATTTCCTTGAATTTCCTGAGGCTGGAGACTCTGCTCTCCAGCTGTGTCTTCCCCCAATTCTTTTTTCAAATTAACTTTGCTCTCACTCTGAAATAAAACAGAATAACATGATCTTTTTTTGTTTGCTGCTTTTGGATTGAATAGAGAGTCTGTGCTGTAGCAGATATCGATCTGATAATTTTATTAGGTACTCCTGCCTTGGTTCATGAACTCTCATGTTTTTAGCATAACATTGCAATAAGAAATCCTGTGTTAGACTACCAGAAGTAAGAAACCAATTTTTTTAAAGATGTTTATGGATGTTTCTGCTTTCTGAGTGTCCTTTGTGCCTGAAGGGTTCTTTTCAGCACTTTTGTAATCTATTTTGAACTCTAATAGCAAGGGGGAAGTGAGCAGTATTATGGTGCAGATGAGGTTTTCTTCTTTTCTGTTTAACAGTGATTGCATTAATTTTTAGTAGAATGGATTTTTGGCAATTGAAAATGGCTTTGGGACATTTGGTATTCTGGGAGATTTGGCAAGAACATTCGTAATTTTGACTTAACTGGCGGAAAAATATCTAGAAAACATTAGCTAACACTGAGCAACATTGTCATTGCCAGTAAGCAACCAAAAATGTGCATAAAGGGGTTTGGAAGGGTTGCAAATATCTAATTACAGGCACAATGTCCAAAGACCACGAAAAGGACAGAAACAGAAGACAAAGATAGGTGGTACAGAGAGATGTCATACCTAAAAACAGAAGGAAATTTTTTTTTTCCTTCCTTATTTATACTGACTTCCAAGGTCCCATTTTAAAATTTTTGAATCATCTGAATGAAAAGAGTTTACAAAGACTATAAAGATGGCAGATCAAATTATAGGGTTCAAAGTTACTGTAGGGTAAATGCCCTGATAGCAATAATATTGCAACATGATTAATTTGATCCAGTTATTTTACAAAACTTACTAGTCTTGCCAGAACTAGTAAATAATCCCTGGAGACAAGAAAATGAAAAGATTTCTCACAGGAGTATGAGAAATGGAAGCACATAGATGGAATAAATAATACCAAGCTATTCAAGATGGTTTTGGTATGAATACAGGGATTTTTCTGTACTGGTGCTTTCTCTGATATCCATAATATCAGAATGTTTTTTCTGATAGTCATAATATCAGAATCCTTTGTGGATGCTTATGGAAGAGAAGAGTTTTATTTCCCATTCCAGGCACAGGAAGTAGAGGCACGATGAGCTGTGGAATTCATTGCAGTCAAGAAAAGGCCTCTGCTAGCTGGGATAAGGTGCTAAATGTTTTATTTAGGGTGTCAGAGGAAATTCCTGATAGAGATGAAATTGAATCTATTTATTCCGAGTTTCCTCCTCATGCTTTCACTAGCAGGCAACCTTTGTCTGACTTCTGAGCTGTCTCCTTCCATTTGGCTGATGTGTCTCCGCTGACAGTAACATGTTCATTGGAGTGCAGAGGGACACCCAACAGGACAAGAACTGCTCTACTCATTAAAACTGCCAGGGAAAAACAGTGGGATGAGGCTCCTTTCTGTGGGTGCCAGCACGGAGCAGCAGCGTGGAAGCTGCTGCAGCAGCTCTTACCAAGTGCTCCCCTTGGCAACTGAGATCCTCAAATGCAAAGTGCTTTGCATTATTGATATGGCACAGCACAGCCTTAACAAATCAGGTGTCTTGTCTTTGTGCAGATTTAGTTGTGGCTTTTTTTCTTTTTTCCTAAGCACTAAAGTAGCGTTGCTCTGAAAGAAATCTACATTTTCTGAAGTCTATTCCTTGTCACGTCTTTTTGTCTTGGAGCCTCTTGTGTTTAATTGAAAATTCTCTTATGGTCCCGATGTCTGTTCTGTGTTCCCACTTTCTAGTGAGAGGGCAGGATGGGTCAGTATTGAGCAGCTGCAATAAAAGAGGAAATAGGGGAAAAAGATTCCTGGGTGCTCGGCTAGAATACTGTATTTAAAATTCAACATTTAGAATCTTGCCTGCAGAACTGCAGCAGCCATCTCTGTATGTGGTGCTTTACAAAAGCTGCCTAAACATTTTCATAAAATCAAAAACCAATTTTTTTGAGGTCAATCTTGCATTTGGGTGACTAAATGTTGGCTCATGATGAGGCTATGCTGATTTATTTTCATCAAAACACATTCAGTTTGCAAATGTTATCATAACACTCCTGGTTGAGCGATATATTACCAGGAAGAAGAGTGAAATAGGTGCGTCAATCTGCTAGTTTTGACACAACATATAAACTTAATGAGTTACCCAGAATAAAAAAAAAAAAAGGTCATTAACTCAGAGGAAGCAGGTTTTTTCACCAGCTTAAACAAACAAACAAAAAAATTGGAAAAAATCTCAAAACTTACAGAATGACATCTGCAAAGATGACAGGTGCGTGACATGGGGATAATGTTAACAAAAGGACGGATTTGTCAGAATTGAGCAATTTTTAACCTCCAGAATGATCTAGAAGAGAAAGTGGAAATATTTGGGAATTGTTAGGGTGAAATCTAGAGTCTACAGAAGAGGGGTTTGATCCAAAAATAGTACAGGAGCCTGCAGTTTTCTTCCTGGAGGTGAGGAGATGACGGGAAGGGCTGTTTGAGGAGTGGAGTGGCCGATCGGAGGGCATGGAGCTCCACCTGCTGCAGCAGCACTGCAGCCCGGCTGCCTCCTCTCACCTGCAGCTGCCCCTTGCACTTCTCAAAAATCACCATAATCATTCCCACAGAAAACTTTCACATCATTTCCTTATGCAATCTCGCTTCGTGATGATGTCTCATGTATTACTTTATGATTTTTTTTTTAATTTATTGTTTCTTACACAGGGAGTTGTACGAGCTTTTTTTTTTTCTTTTAGATCAGGAAATGATCGCTGCAACAGGCTTAAAGCAAATTAGATGAGCTATAATGAAAGTCTTCTTAAGTTGAAAGCGCTAAAAAAAAAAAAAAAAAGAAAAAAACACCAACAGCCAAGCTGCAAAGACTGTTCAGATTGTCACAATAATGTATTGTTGAGTTTAACAAATGAGACACTCCAGCAGTGTTTTCTGGTTTTATAACTGCGCGGCAAATTAAAAAGAGAGAGTTCTACTGTTCCATAATTACGTCCCGGTTTTTAAGCTCGGATTGCACCTTTCCAATTCATGACGCTGTAATGACAGATAATATTGAGGAAAAGAAGCTTTTCCCTTCTGCTTCCCGGGAGGAAGGCGATGGAATCGCGCCCTCAGGGCGGGCATGCACTGAGGGAGTGAGGGATCCCTCCCTGAGGGCGGCCGGGCGGCCGCAGCTCTTCCCTTTCCCCAGAGCCTGGCAGAGCTGCCCAGAGACAGGGAAAAAGGAAATGTTGCGGCTGAAAGAACAAATTTTTTATCTCTGTGGTGTTAAAGACTTTAAATAATTGCGGTTAAACGTCTCCAGCCCCCGTGGTCGCTGCTCTGGTGCTTTCCCGCCATTGAAACCTGAGGGCTCCGTTCCCGGCCACCTTCCTGCCCCTCAGAGGAGAGCGAGCCTGACAGACTTAATTTGTTTTAATTGTGTCATCAGGGGACAGCTAATGGTACCTGCAAGCTGGCAACACTTGGCTGCTTCTGGAAAACAAAACCAAGTAGGTGCCGTGAACAGAGCAGACTGGAAATTCCCTGTTCCTGGAATATCCAAGTCAGGTTTCTTTAATATTTTTTTTTAAATACAATGTGTAATTAAAAAAAAAAAAAACCAAAAAAACAAAAACTGTGAAAAATGCCAATCACTTGGTTTTTAAAATTTTAGAAGTTTAATAATAATAAAATGGTTATAAAAATAATATAATTAGAGTAATGAAGTTTAGAGTTAGGACAATTAAAAGACAATAAAAAGCAAAGAATTAGGGACGTCTGGATACTCTTGGACACTAAGTCTTGAAAAGCATGTCTTGTGAACAAAGGAATCACCCTTAAACCAATACACTTTTTGCATATTCATATATCCTTCATGGTTATGTATACATTCTATTTAAAACAAGAAACTCTGTCTGTTGTATGTCAACTGTTTCCTTTAACCCCCACGGCATCTTCAAGTCCGAGCAAGGCCTGAAGAAATTAGTTTCTTCTGATAAGAAGCCATAAATTCCTCTCCTTTGGAAGATTTATGTTTTCGTCGAAGCGAGTATCTCATTCATAAAAAAAAACTCCCCATACATACATAGTCTCTATTTTAACATTATGTTGGAACCTAAAACTATATTTAACACACTACTTAAGAGAATTAATACAGCATAACTCTCTAACATTACACATATAATATTCATTGCAATATTTGCAAAAAGCCAATCATAAAATAGCATTTTTCACACCAACCAAACAAAAACACCCAACAAAATAACCAGTCCTGTGAGTGTCACTGTGTTCCATGCTGTTCCTGGGGCAGAGGGGATGAGAAAGCTGGCACAAGCTGATGGATTTTGGGGGTGTTGTTACATTTTGTGCTGTGGGATGGTGCTGAGCAGGTGCTGTTCCGGATTACAGACATGCCAGGGAAGACAGCCTTAAGGAAATGGTAACTGAAAAGGAGAAAAAAGATCAAAGGGTGTTCAAATACTTCAAATTTATTGGATTTTCTACTGAACTCTCAAAAGCCATGTCTCCTGATACAAGTTGAATATTGCCCAAAATATGAAAACTTCCGTTTTTAAAACCAATTTGCTTCTGAAGCAACTTGTCTGAAGGTGTTCCATCCTCAAAGTCTGTTCCATCTATCTGGCACCTTTCTACCTTCAAAAGTACTGTGAAATTCAGAAGGGCTTATCAGAGAAAATAATTATTTATCTTTTAGCATTATTTATGGGTAGATCAATTGTGTTCTTGAGAGTACAGGAACAAAGTTACAAACATTTACGGTTTTATGCTGGAAATAATTTTTAAGTGCTTTGTCTAGTAACTAATTTCTAAAATCCAGTCTACTTTTGAAAGCCTATTTCAACAGATTAAGACATTTAATATTCTAAACCTGCTTTTTATTACAAATTGTTACAATAAATAATTTGATCCCTGGGGAGAAAAAAAAAGTCAAATTGTGATTATTAAATTTATGTAATGGCAAATACTTAATTTTTATTTTCTGTACAGTTCAGTGTAAGAGACTTTGCCATGCTGAATGTGTCCAGTAATCTCCGGTTGGCATCTCCAGCAGGTGAAGGCTGGGTACCCAAGTCACTTCTCCTTACATTTTGAACCTTTGTTTTGCTGAAATCGTAGACAGGAACACGATTTTTTAAAGTTTTATGCCTTCTTAAGTCAAGATTCCCAAAAACAAAATGTTAAAATGTTCTCCTCCTTTTTGTTAGTTTTTTTTTTTTTTTTTTAAGCACCTGAATTTTCTCAGGCTTTATTCTGTTATGCAAAAGTTACACAGGAGAGCAAGTGTTCCAGACACAGCTCTGAGAGTGCTGGGCCCCCTTTTTTGTGCATTTGCTCTACCTCGAGTTCATGGACACAAATTCTGGGGCCCTGGAGCTTTGGATTGCTTGGAATCAGTGCATGAGCCCTTTGATCTAAAACTAGTGCAGGAAGGAATTACTGTTTTCATGGTCTTTTTAGCCTGAACTCCAGTCACAGCTGAGTGATCTGAAGTCTTTTTTTATTAATCTACCTATATAATTTTTTAATAGGCAGGAATGTGTCTTTTTTTTTCCACTTGAAGAAACTGATGGTTGAGGGAGTTCCAAAATTGTGCTTCTGTCTGACTTGAGGGCTTTTTATGGGTCTGTGCCTTCCTTGAGGGTGAAAGCACAGACCCAGAATAGAGGTTTATGACAGAGTGTAGCTTCAGGGAAAAGCAGCTACCAGTAAGTAGTTTTCTATTCCCAGGTTTGGAAATTGGATATTCTTTTAATGTCAGACACAGTCATCTATATAATAGTCTCCCAAGAGAAAAGTTACAATTCTTAAGCATTTAAGCATAACAATTTATAAAGCATACATGCATTTTGCACAGGTATTTCCTATGTGAATCTATTTGTGCACCAAAGACACTTCCTGGCATACAAAGTTTTTCTACACCAGACTGGTGGAGACAATTTTGTATCTCAGTAGAAAAATCTATTTGCACCACTTGGTTTTGAAAATTATTCGTAAGTTTTGTAGTTTGTTAATCCATGAGCACTCAGAGCAGCCAGTCTTTAAGTCCAGGCTATTGAACAAGCTCTTCTCCCTGCCTGGTATTTTAATGAAGGTCGTGGTTACTCAACTTCCTGCAAGGTCTCTGTCAAACTTGAACTCAGGCTTGTTTCCATGCTGGTGAGATGACATGATGCTCTCACAGGTGATGACCAGCTCAGAAAATATTTGGTGATTGAAACCGAACCCTGAGACTGCACATACCTTCTCTGTGCTGAGCTGTTCTTAATTAATGCTGTAATGTTTATTTTCAATTTGGTGACTTTCAGTCTGATCCACAGGAACCAGGGAAGACGCTCTTCCCCTTCAAAGAATTGGGATTGGATCTGAGTCAAGGGAAGGAACCCAAAGCACACAGAAACTTTAGTCAACCAGGGATGTACAAGGCTGTATATTCCTTTCCCAGAAACCATATTCTATTGCCACTAGACACAAGAAACATCTGGTCCAGCAGGACATTTCTTACGGTCTCATTGAAATAAATAAATAAACATTAGAAACCAAGCAAACTATACAAAACACCCACATGCAGGGGGTCTGTCAAGTTTGGCAGAGTTTACTCCCATTTAGGCACTGGTACTCTTAATATGTAAAAATGTGTTGTCACCCAGATGTCACCATTGCCACTGCAGGCGGTGCCTAAACTGACAGCCCCGAGGCTTCATTCTGCTTTTCTGTGGCACTCACAAGTTCTGCTGTGCACTCCAAACTTGCCTACAGAGACCACTCACTCTGTTTTCTGGGAATTACCTTAAACAGTTGCTAAACTGCAATAATAAGCCTCGGAGTAGGTGACTCCTGGGTTTTCCTAAATTTTTCTGGAAACTTCTGACTTCCTTGATGGGAGTGTTAACCTAACAAAAGAGATTCATTTGCAATTGAACAGCAAAGAGTACAGAATGATGATTTACATCTGGCAGGGTTTAGTTACAGCCTGCTGCAAATAAAACTGACAAATTACTTCTGCCAGCCCCAGCAGGGTACAAATTACACGAGTGTTTACAAGCTTCTGAGATTTTAAGTCTTTGAAGAGCATTCACTAGGGGAAAAATGTTGAATTAAAGCGAGCAGAAATAAGACAGACATCTACATAAAGACTTAATAATTAGGTTAAATCTAAGCAAATGTGGCAGTCAAGACAACGTGGGATATTGTATCAGCATAAGTTGAAGAAAAATTAAGCTCTTGCATTGTTTGAGATTAACTGCATAAAAGTCAAGGAAGTTAAACCAGTTTCTTTGCATGTACTGTTGTAGAGAAACCTGAGCTTTACATTTCACAATAAAATTAAATTTAAATATTCCAAAATTTTTATGTGAGAGCAGTTTCTACATTTTATACTATTTACTTGTGGTAACATTAGATTTCACATACTTCCCTTTTTATCCTTCTCTGTCCCCAGTTATTTTTATTATTCACTTAGTCAACTGGATCAATTTTAGTGGATTTTCCCTTGATAAACTTAACTGAAAATAGTAATAAACTGTAAACAAAATAATAAATCCAATGTATTTTGAAGGCTAGATAAGCCATTTTAGTAAAGCATGACTTGGTTTTGCCATAATTGCACTGTTAGTTATGTTTGCCTTCAGTCATTATTCCCTGCTAAATTTCAGAGGGATTATCCCCTTGAGGACAAAGTAAAGTTCTTTTGATGATAACCTGCCAAAGATCACTTTACTTCTTGATCTACAAGTTGCAGGTGCTTGGAGCTTGCTTTTGGTTGCTTTGCATTCTTTATTTTCAAATGAGTAGGAGGAGAAATAGCTGCAAGTGTTCTGTAGGATGCAAATTCCCCTCATTTAATTGGTATTAAAAGAGTTACTCAGCTTAAATAGTAACACAATGATTTGTAGGCATTTCAATGAAGCAAGATGGACCATTCATATAAATGCAAGTTACAGGCTTTTTACACATAGGTAATATTTGTTCCTACTATTTTAATTGAATTGTTTCTCCTTTTAAAATCTTATTTCCACTCTCTTAAACTTTTACGAATGCTAATCTGATAAACCTTATGATGCCTAGTACTGAAGTATGTGCAGGCATGGTCCTGTTCATCTCTGCAGCACTGATAGGTATTAGGTGGATTAATATTATTGCTATCGGGGCTAAATTATGAAAGTCAAATTGGGGATGTAAGATTAATTGTCATTTTACAGCTGCAACTGGAACTTTGGGTCTCTCGGGGAAGTAAATAGCCAATTCACCTTACTAATTGTTCTAGACTTCAGTGCTGCCTCTGCTTCTCTGATTTTATTTCTAATTTCAAAGTTTACCTACTAAATTAGAATCTCCAGGGAAAGACTTTTAGTGAGCTGCAGCCCATTACTCCAGGGCAGGGCAGTTGTGCTCTCTAACAGCTGGACTGTTTAGCCTGATTTTACTGAGGACATTTGTTTCCTGGGCCACATTATGATAAATGCAGACTTGCCTTCCACTGACTTTTTAATGGTGATGCAATCTGCAAAATTATGTTAGATGTATATTTTTTTAATGATGTGAATAGATTTGATCTTAATGTGTTTTGATGTCATATTTTAGGACATATTTAAAGGACTGTGGTCCTTTATGTACATTATCAACAGAATTGTCTGTTCAGTCATGACCTGACCTGTCTTCCAACCCACAGAAGACCATGGTTTTTGTGAAACTGTTCTTGCCTATAAAATCTGGGTTGCAGAATCCCTTTTATTCCTGATGCAGAAGATTGAAAGCCAAATTTAATTTTTACATCCCAAGCAGAGTTTGAAGGGTTGGTAAGTAAGAAACCCCCCACCTGTTAAACATCCTTTGGCCATCTTCTTCTAGTCCCACAAATTGAACTCGCAGCTGCATTCAAAACTAAGTTCACATGCCTGGGTGGAAACAGTTTAACAATGAAAACATGTTAGCCATTCACATTAAGGGTTTGTTACTTTGCCTACATCTAGGAAAAAAAGAAACAGTAAAAATGGCAAAGAAATCAAACCCCACAGACGTTTTAACCAAATATTGAAATAGGAAGTTGCAGGAGAAGATATTTTCGAATAAGAAAGACTATGCTGCTGGTTTGGATCAAAGGCTGTGTCAGCAATGCTTCTTGTAATAATTTCAGACATTAAAAAAGGAGAATGGAAAGTGCAAGAAATAAAGAGAAAACTGGAGTTTTCTTCTCCAGGGCAGCAACTTTTAATCTCAATAAGGCAGTCAGGCTAGCAGAGCAGCATGCTAATACTTACTACAGAGAGTCAGTGCATACAAATGACCTTTGTGGATTTGGTTTTTGCTGCTTTTCCTCCTGATTGAAAAGGACACTCAGCAGTTGTCTTAATTGGATGTTAATTGATACATATTCACAGGAAGTAGAGTCTGTGATCTTGCAGCTTGTTTGTATGAAAGAATATAATGGAACGAAGTGTGAGGAAGTTTTTTTAATGATCACAGTGACATAGCAGAGTAGTAGGAATTCTAAAATTACCTCAGAAATGTTTGAGGAGTCATTACCGGAACAGACTTATCGACATTCGTACGGCTTTAATATTCTGCCTTACACATTAAAAACATAATTAAACTAAAGATAAACCATATAATTATGACCTCATGCCTCCTGTCAGTAATATTCTCTTACACTTTCTTGAGTCCTCATGATGATATAAAAGAGGATGATGAGACAGGATGCAAACTATTCATCTTTCAAAACTATCAGTCACTATTGCCAGGTATGAAGTGTTCCCTGATGAGCTGGGCACAGTCACTCCAGGAGACCCCTGTTCCCTCCTGGATATCATTCCACCCCCACACAGCATGGAAACATGGAAAGGAATTTGCTTAGTACTTCCCAGTGTTGGATTCAGTGGGTGGAACACAGTGTGGCAGGAAAAGACACTACCTTTGTCTTGAGCATTCAAATATCTGTGGCTTTGAGCTAAGAATTATGTTTTCATTTCTATTGCTATTTTAACTAGAACTGAGTAAACTCAAACAGCACAGCCCCTTCAAAATGCCATTGAGCTCTGAGGGAGATCCTGTCTTATTGCTTTGTTCCAGTGACACCTGTAAATGGATCCAGAAATAATGTTAAGTAATCCCTGCTTGCATGAGGATGTGTTGTATGAGAACCAAGAAAGTAGAAGTCTTTCTAATTAACAAATTGCAGAAGCATGAAGAGCTGCTACACAGCAAGAGATACTACAAAACTATTGGAAACTTGTAGTGCTTAATCCATAAATAAAAGTAGGTTGCCATCAACCACTTCTGAGACCCACTCAGCCCACCAAGACCATGCAAGTGTACTGGACATACACAAAAAATAGTATTTAAAATGAAGCATAATGCTTCAAATGAGACTGGCTGAAAACATTTTTGTGTGTGTGTGTAAAAAGGAGGCATGAAAAATGATAGAAACTGGAAACTTTGCGAGGACAGTCATTTAAGCACAGGTACAGTGTAAAAATGACAAGTTGTGGTCATCCTCAGTGTCTAAGAATTGACCCCTTTGAGCTGCAAGCCCAAAGGGGAAGTGTCTGTGTTATTCCATGAGCCAGCAAAGCCCTGCAAAGGGCACGTGGAACCTCTGCATGGAATTAGTTAGAGTCTGAGAGAAATGCCTCCTGTGCTCCTCTTTCCCTGGGCTGTGCTGGTTAGATAAAGTGAAATGTCAAACTGCTGGAAGTTCAACAGTGTTCAACCAGCTGCTTTTTCTGGTTTAAATTAGGAACTGGATTGCTCTTTAAAATGGTTTAAGTTTCCTGAAGGCAGATCTCTAAAAGTCACTCTGCATGCAGAAAGCCCAGCCTCTCCTAATCCATCCTTTCTGCCTGGAACAACAGGCTGCCTGTAACCTGAAGAGCAGCTTCTCCTATTGCTTTTCCTGAATGTGGCTGTGGCTCTCCCTTTAGTACAAAACCATTTCAATGTGATTGAAATGGCAGCCTGTACTGACAGACTTTAATGTGTTCTTTTTGGAGTACTAGTTATGACCTTGTCTGTCCTTACCTGTGAATCTGTCCCAGTGCTACTCTAACATATGCAGACAGAAGATGTTTAGTGTTTAGGAGTGTGATAAGCTGGCATCCCTTAGTGCATATATTTCCTGGAATGTACAGTGGAGTCTATAGGAACAGGCAGGAGAGGCAATGTAGAGTTGAGAAACAAAGAGAAAGCGAGGCAGCGCTGAGAAGGTGAAGTGTTTATCTGCCAGTTTTAGTTTCCAGTGTATTTAATACTTTATAATGTTAGTTGCTTGGAAACCAGTGTTTTGTGCCCTTTTGCTGCTTGGCAGAAATCACTCTAATTGGCATGTTTCTAGCACTGTCACTGCTGGCAGTTTGCAGCATTTCTTTTTTTCTCCAGAAGCAAAATTTTTCTTTTACATGAATGATGGCTCACATTAATTAGACAGCAGTCATGGGGAAAGACGGCCATTTAAGTGTATGGATGTATGAACCATTATCTCTATCATCAATCACTGGGGAGACTGCTATTCATATCAGCATTTCTGCCTTTCCAGAGGTTGTTCCTTTGAGTCTCAATTCCTTTCCTTTTAGGCAAAAATACTTGTTTATGTTTGAGATTTCTTGAGTAGAAATAGTTCATCCATATTAGATTTCACTACTTATCTAAACAGAGCAGTGTAATTCCACATTTCTGGTACCCCAATGACACATTGTCACTGGATGCTAGAACAATGCTCACATGTAAAATGAGGTTTCTATTATTTAGCAGTAAAATGTCATTGCTCTGTAAATACCTTAATGTAGTAAAGCAAGACATTAAGTAATGAGAATTGCTTTCTACTTTCACATGAAAATCTTGAAACAGCATTATTTCCTGGTGGAGGACCAGGGTCCTCACTGAAATTCCACTTAACAAGTTTTTATTGGTAATGTGAACATAAAGTCCTTATTGTACGTTATTACAGCTAGAAAATGGAAACCCCAGAAATCACCACATGATTTTTTTTATTATTATTTTGAAGATGTGGTAATTAGCTTACCCACAGCTTTTTGAAGAAAAATTTAAAGCAAAGCTCTGAAATCTCATGGGTCTATTTTTCTGCCCTTTATCAGAACAAAACTGACTTTTTGGTGCTGCTCTGGAAGTACTTCACCCACTCACCTTTGTTTATGTACTCCTCCTGAGACAGGTTTTTTTGTAACTCCTAGAAGCCAAATGTGTTTGGGCTTCTCAGTGTTAGAGAACCTCTTCATTTTCCAATGAGAAATTCTCATTTCACAACAGAAGCAGCATCTGTGTTTTAACATCTTTGTAGTTAATTGAAAACCACTCTGAGACACTTTAAATATGCAGTACTACATGAATGCATCTACCTGTGACATCTCCTGTCACAGTGTGGGTGGTGTTTTGACTGTTGAAGATCTTTATTTCCTGCCACACAACCTTCTGTGACTGTACCACAAATTTGCTCATGTCTTATTAGAACTTGTTTCTTGCCTTATTTCCTGGTCAGATTTCCATGGATAATGTGCATCTTTCCCATAATGCAAATTCTGGTTTTGTTTTTTTAAATAGACACTTGAGTACAGAATACTGTACTTATCTGCAGGAGAATAAAATGGGAATCAACATCTGAAACAATGTGGGTATTCCAGATGGTTTGTGTGTCTTCAGACAGATGTTGATGTGGTGCTACTTGAGTTCCTTGGCAGAATCATCAGTGTTTCAGCCTGGTAAATGATCACAGATGTCTGAGTTTCTGGGGGTTGGTACCTGCATTTAATAGATTTTTAATGTCGTTATCATCTGGTCTTCACCGAATTAAAGAAAAGTGGGTGAATGAATGTTTACCCATTTGGTTCTTAGTATGTAATTCTTCAAGCATTGAATGGGAGCAGTCACCACTGTGTTCCTGATTCCTTGTGTGGGCATCTCTAACTTAGCTGTGAACACTACCAAACCAAAATTTATAATTAATATGCATTAGTATTTATATTTGAACTGTGAGTACTTGCAAGTTTTTCTGTCTACTTGCTGAGCTTTTAGAGCATGACCCAAATGCAGAGCTCAATAGTAGGACTTGCTGGCTCAGGCTCACTGCCATGTAAATTCATCTTCAGGGCTTTTGGTAATTTCAGAAATAAATTTCAGGATGACGTGTGTGTCCTGTAATAACTCACTGAATAATTTTTAAGTGAACAATGCCCTAATTCTCTTTTGCAATGAGACTGCCTTACACTGCTCAGGAAAGGTGATAGACCAGTCCTAATATAAATAAATTTGGGACATACTGGCATGGATATAAATTACAATGTTAAATGTAATGCCCTGCAGTACTGAGTGAAATGGTCAGCAGCTCCAGTATTTGCTGATAAGAGAATGGAACTGGTGTAAATCAGTATCACTGTTGACAGTTTATAAGAAATGCAGGGTTTGCTCTCCTATTGTTCTGTGCATGCTCTGTAAATAAGAAAAGCACTGTGTACATATGGATTTTCTTTTACCTTGGCAATTCCTGCAGTTTCACAATTATTTGCTATTTAGCTGTTACAGCACCTTGTCAGAAAGTTAAGGGACATGAAAGAATTGTTTTAGCCATTAGACTGCAGCAACAGCTCCAGGGGAGTCTGATGTGTTCTAAAGCAGATACAGTCAACATTTATTTTGGGGGACTGGAAGGATTAAAAAAAAAAAAGTGTCCTATTAAAAGTGAAAAAGCAGTGAGGGCAGTGGTGTGTAATCAATTGAAATCTGAATAATGCAGTGTTAAAACTTGTGCTCCTGCAGAGAATTGCTGTAACATACTGAATCCTTCAGCTTGTCAGAACTTCCATTTTACAATATGTTCAAAAAAACCAGACCCACCAGTACTATGGTGCCCCCAAAACTATGGAAAGGTGTGGATTTCAAGTTTAATCCAAATTAAGTCAGCATCCTGCTCTCCCTACCTCCTTCACTGGATATTGCTTCGAAATCTTTAGGGTCCAGGTGCTCAGTGTCCTCATTTGAGATTTGTGATGGGATCACAGCTCATGATGTCACAGCTGTAAATGATGCAAAGTGCTCATTTAGAAGATTTGTAGTGGGTTTTAATAGAGTTTTAGTCTGCTCAGGAAACAGTTCAGCTGTATTTGCCGTAGTTTCAAAGTTGTTGCCTCCTGCCCTTTCTGGTTTATAAGAAAATGGATTGTTGTACTACATTTCCTGCCACAGAAAATACTTACTGGCAATGGTTGAAGTTGCAGTGTGAAATAAATTGCACTTATTTTTCACCTGTGAAGCCTCAGCTCCTCTCCAGTTTCCACTCCTGCAGCAAGTCAGGCAGTGCCCAGCAGGTACCTCCCAACACCCCCAGCAGGGGCTGGCCTGGTGCCCAAAGAGGAGCTTTTATGGGTTGAGCAGGGAATTGCTGCTGATGCACACTGAAATGCTTTTATGAAAACAAAGGAAATGGCCCTTAGCCTGTGCTCACAATGGCTCTCAGAGCAGTGACACACAGGTTTCATTTATATTTACAATTGGCTGTAAGCCTCTGGAAAAGGCTGGATTCTTCCTAACAGTGTTTGGAGCAGGAGATGCTCTGTCATTAACTTTGTTGATATAAAGGCTGATTCCATTAAAGTAAGAAAATTGAATAAACCATTTTATGAAATGGTGGCTAACAGTTTCCATGATCAGAGAAATACGTATGTATACATTGCTTGATAGCTACCTAATTACTTTATTTACTGCTTGAAATATTTGTTCACCAGGAATCTTCAGCCTCAGGGAGAGAATCAAGCTGGTATAAATTGTCTGCAGCTCCAGCCTCGGGGAATGGGGCAGAGGGAGATGAGCAGGAAGAGTGAGAGGCTGAAGCACCTGGTGACACCAGGATTGCATCAAACAGTAGAGCAGCCAAGGACTTTGCAATTTTCTTCCCATTTTCCTGGCTAATCTGTTCAGGTTGGAGCCAAACCAGCAGAGCTGAGCAAGGGTTTGGCATCACATCAGTCCTTTAATAACCATCTCTCCCCTGAATTTGTTTTTGCACACCCTAGATCTGACATTATCAACTATAAAATTTTACCTTCTGCAACAAATACAATCTTATTGTGATTTGTTTGAAGGCAGTGAAGATGACCTGGGGTACTTAAGCAAGTAGAAACTATGTAAAAAAAAAAAAAACTGGTAAATATCTAGCTTGTCCTTACTCTGGTGAAAAAGTTTCTGACATTACTATCACAGCTTCCTAATATTTTGCTAGCACTTAAATAATAACTAAGACAAATTTAGTATTTCCTTTTATTTTTTATGAGTAATTTCTTAATCAAAGGCACCAAGAATCCAAAATCTTAGCAGTAAAAGTTCAATTCCCCAACAATTTAATGGTCAATTAACTGATGACCTTGAGTCTCTAAAGGATTTTCAGAGTCATTTAGTAAGTGCATAGTTACACCAAGTACTGAAAATACACTTGGAACCAATTTTCTGTATGTGCAGTACACTGCTGGGTCACTCCTTTGTGCATGTCTTTGACCCTTATCTGTAATAATATATTCCTGCAGAGACGACTGGAGTTATTCCACAGTACATTATTACTGCTCAGAAAACTCTTTTAATGTTCACGCTGATAAAGATATTAATGTAGTAGAATTAGACATATCCTTTTGTCTGAACGGCACTTGAAAATCTGTGTTGTGACTACAGTTGACTGAAGCTCAATTACTTTAATAAATGTATTCCAAATTTCACCTTGATTACATTTGCATTTTAATGAAGGATTCTTGCCTACTTGTCAAATAGGCAGCCCAGTTAAATTTATTAAGTTATTGTATAAACAGGGTATTGTGATGCCTGAGTTTAAATTGATAAATATTTGATGTCATATTCCAGCAATATGTGGTAAATCTACAGTGTAGAAGAGTGCATTGGTTATCACTGTATTTTAATTTTGAGTTTATTTTACTGGGGGTCCTTAAAGAGCCCATGAACATTTAGAATCATTCATAAATACCCCAAAAAGATGAAATTATGGGTAGGTATTTTGGTGTATTTAATCCAAATAGTTATTACAGCTCTTTTATATCCTGCATTGCTGTTAAATGTTCTGTTTTATATTTCTTTTGCTGTAGCTGAGAAGGAAGGAGGGAGTAAACTGCTCCCTTTGTGATCTGGGGAATTTGGTGCCTGAAATTACAGAATCACAGAATGTGCTGAGTTGAAAGGGACACCCAGGGATCACAGAGTCCAGCTCCTGGCCCTGCACAGGGCCATCAGCAACAGACCCTCATCATATCCTGTGCCCAAGAGTGATGAGCACCTTGTGGCCTTTGGGTGCTTTAACTCCTCTGGTAAGAAAAGATAGTTATTACTTGTCAGTAAAATAAATGAGGCCCAGCTTTCAAGCCTGGATTGTGTTTAAAAGAATCAATACAGTCTGATTCAAAAGTCAGCAGCACATTCACTAGCAGGGATGTGTCCTGTAATGTGGGGTAAGATGCTCCTTAGACTTGGATCTGCTGCTACATCCTTACTACCATTTTACTCCGAGGCTGCAGAATACCTGTGTGGCAAATCCCTTTTGCTGCCATCACCTTTGCTTGTTCTATTTTTTTTAACCCCTATTATCCCACAGGCAGCACAGCAGAGTAATTTTATTTCCTTCTGCAGTAATACTTTGCCTGTTCCCTCCAGCTCACTGACAAGCTGCACTGGCACTTTCCCTTTTCCAAGGGAATCAGCCTCCCAAGTGCATGTGGAATTCAGCAGTGAATAGGCAGCTGCAGGCCAGTGACAGCTGAGCTCACACAGCTAGTCCAGTACTGCTAGAAATTAGAAATTAGAATTAGACAGTGTGGTTTTGAACCAAGGACTGGACAAAGTGATGCCAAGCTTAAGAGATTCAATAGTTCACCTGTGTGATGCTGAAAGAGAGAAGGGAAATTTCTCCCAGTTCTTACCGGGGTATTGTTGTCCTTTGTTATCATATTGCAGAGGGAGACACTAATGCTGAACTCTTGAATATAGAAGAAATCACCTTTAAAAATTAAGTTGGTGGGCAACAGAGAAATCAATCAATTTAATAGTGTAGGATCCGAACACTACCCAAGTTGTGATGATTTTTAGCAGGCATCACCTCAGCTCTGTGAAGCAAGGTGGAGAATACTTTCATATACTTGTTCAGGAATCACTGAAGAGGAAGAGCACACAGAAAGCAGCCCAGCAGGTTTGGGGCACATGAGAAAACTGAGTTCCACCCAAATATTCCTCTGATGTGGAGGAGTCAAAGGAGCAAATAAACATGTAAGTCAGCTCAGAGGGTTTTGGGTGATCTGAGGGCAGTGATTTTAAAAAGCAACAGTTTACAGTTTCTGTCATTCCTTGCTATTGAGGTAGTTCCCTTGGATGGACTTGAAAGGGATGAAAAGTGCTTGAAGTAGTTTTAAAAAGAAAACCTTTAGAAGACAGGAGGAAGGTGAGTGAACTCTGGAGAGGTTTCACAGCTACCTCAGAAATTAAAAGAAAAAACATGCCATGCTTTTGTTTCCCCAGTGTGGGACCCCCACAGCACAAGGAATAAAATAGAATTATACTCAGCAGAAGTAGCTGGGTTTCTTCATAACTCCACGCCTATCCCTTACAACCTTCTTCAGGTGTTCTCTCCATTTGATCACTGAATTGACTTCAGACCTTTGGCTCCCACTGCACCTCTAATGCCCATTGTAACACTGGAGTTGTCCTCCACCTGCCAGCCCTCAGTGGGTGAAGATGAAATCCTTGTTCAGCAGGACAGGGAGACTCTTCTGGAGGTTACAGACCTTTGGAGTTTTAGTGCATCATCCATCTCCAGCAGCCTTTTCTCATCACTTTGCTGTGGCTTTTGTCACTCCCAGGTACAACCTTCCTCTCATGAACTGACTCTCAACTTGGAAAACTCACTCTCCGTAGTCATCAGAGATGCCATCATGCTCTAGTCATGAACTAAGACAACAATATGTAACCATTAATTAAAAAAGAAAAAAAAAAAAAAAAAAGAAATTAAATCTCTCCTGAGAGTACAAAAAAAAAACAAAAAAAAAAAACCTACAGAATACAAACAAACAAAAAACCCACAAAAACCTCAAAAACAACCCAGATCAAAAAAACCAATCAAGTAGTACAGGCAGGCTGAGTAATTCTCAACAGAAAAGTATCATATTTACTAGAGTGACACTGAGTACCCAGCATTCTAAATGGTCCCTAATTGAACAGCTAGGAAAGGTGGGAAAGGAACAAAGTATTCCTGAGAGACAGTGTGATGGAAGGAGAAAACAGGTCAAAGAGACTCATGCAGTGAATGAGCAGCACCCACAGCCTGCAAAAAGCTCAGTTTTCTGTTGAACTGCTTTGGCCAAGTCTCTTCTCACTGGGATAAATATTTTCAACTTAATCTTTACTATTCCTGTGCCAACAACATGGTAACCCAGGAAAAACTGAACAGAATTTAAAGCACATCTTGAAACTCTGGCCTCAGGTATATAATCCTACCAACTCCAGTGGCATGATTCCAAACAGAAAACAAGGATGGAATGCCAGCAGTGTGTCAGTATCTCTTCCCAAACAAATCAGTCACATTATTTCCTCTGCCTCCAAATCTGATTTCATATAAATGCTTAATTGCTAATAATAAGCAGTAGTATAAATTTGTGAATACAAATAATACTGTGTTTATCATTTATAAATGATAAGCATGTTAGAAATAAATGAAAATTATATGTCCTGGTAAACATAGAACTATCCAACTTTCAATATTAATAAATGCTAATAAGTGCAGTCATTAACAATTTAGAAATGCATCTAAGTATTCTTTGAAATGCTAAGAAGGGGAGGAAGTGTGATGAAAACAATATACAGTTTTATTTTTCCTACCTTCATTTCACATACTACTTTTTTAATTTCAGTCTTTCTTCTTTCCCACAGGAGACAGCCACATGAGAAAGTCAGGAAAGAAGAAAAAAAAAAGATGACCTTACAGTGGTTTATTGCTGTTTATGCCAGTGTCTGGATTCCAAACCACCCTGGAGCAAAAAGGTAAGTTTGAAGGAAGATTCGTGTCCTGTCCTCCATGATAGGACATGAGTGAAACCCACAGCAACACAGACCCATCACAGGTACACCCAGAGCTGCTGTTCAGCTGCTGGAATTGTATTCTGAGAATTCCAGGACTTGGTGGTGATACAGTTGTATTTTCTGACAGCAACTGTCAAATTTTAACATTAAATGACTGAATACTGAAGAACACCTTGTATAAGTACATATGCAGATGCACAATCATATGTCATTTACCTTGCTGACATTCACTCAGCAAGTTCTAAAGTGCATAAAATGTTTTATGTGGTGTAGCATTTTAAGGAAAGACTGTGAAAATTAAAATTCAATCAGCCAAGGTAAAAGGGGGTCTATGAAAGAGAGAGAGAGAAGGCAGTGCTTGTAGCATGTTTGTTTCTCTGTAGCTTGGATTAGTCACTAACACACACAGTCTGGTCTGTTCTAAGTTCATTAACCCAATTGCTCAGCAAATGTATCTTTATATATTTACATGGAACAAGCTGAATGCCAAAGATAATCTTGGTTTGGAAAAAGATGAGCTCAACATTTAAAATTTGCACAATGTTTTTACTTAAATGCAAAACTTAGAAGCTCCTGTAGAATCCAAACCCCCAAGAATCCACACCATAATGGGATAAATGTCAGAATTCTCCTAGGTTTGAAAGCACAGGGCGCATCATCAAGATAAGCCCATTGGAAATTTCACATCCAAAAATATTCCTTGAGGACACAGAGTTATGTATCAATACTAGAAAAGCCCTGAAAGGTGCCTAGAACACATTGGGACAATTAAAAGCTCCTGCTACAGAAATAATTGGATGTGTCTGTTTGAGCCCACATGGTGCCAGCTGAGTTTTTTCCCTGATTAAAATGTAACATGTTGGTTTCTCCTCTTTGCAGTGAATGCCTTTCCCAACAGTTCTGTGCCATACACCAGCTTTTGGAAGCTTTGGCTCTCAAATTCAACAGTTTGACCTATTCCATACTGACCTGCTGGAATCCATGGGGAAAGAGTGAGGTGCTGAGGATCTTTTGTCCTTTGTATGTTGTTATTTCTCTTCTTTCAAGAAGTAATAACCATTTCAGTGGAATGTTATTAATTTGGTGCCATGCATCATAAATTCTGGATTGACTTTGTCCCTGTGCAGTCAGCAGGGAGTGGTACAGTCAGACCAGCAGCACAGCATCCTCTTCTCTTATTGCAGCTTGTAGAGCCAGGAGAAAATACTGAGATCCCAGCCAAATCTGTGTTTTCTTCCCTTTTTCTCTTCTGGCTAATAAATATGCAAATTAAATACATTTAGTAATAAATGTATGTATATTCCCACAGCCTTCCTTTGAAGGGTTATCCCACTGAACTCTACAGGAATTCCATATACATTATCATTATAGAACAAAGCCAGCTATTAAGTGATATTTAGTAGCTGATTTTATTCTATCAATTATGTATGACAGTGATGGGTATTTTGTAAAAGATCTCTTGCTTCTGAACTTTTATACTGCCAAAAGTAAATAGTAATTTAGGTTTTCAACGTTTTTTTAGTCAATACAATAATATTGACATAACGTGTATTTAAATTATTCATGAGTGATTGGTAAGAACAGTGAGCAGTTTATGCTCTGACTTGCAGGGTAAATCTCTCCAAAGCTGTTGTGATTTCTGTCTGTGCTCTCAGCCAAGACAAAATGTGTCTATGTATAACAGAGGCATAAGAGTAGCATTATGTAGAATTAACCTGAGAAATTGGAGGACAGAAGCAGTCCTGGTGTGTGTGGTGAATGGCTTTTTGACCCCTTTACGTATGGGGACCAACCAATAGACCAAGATAAAGGAGAGTTTGTCAGCAAATCTCCCAGGTACAGCCTGGCAGGAAGGTATAAATGCACAGAGCCCTGGATTTTCCCCAGGTTTCCCAGTTCTGCAGCTCCTGGTTGCAAACTTCCTTTTGCCTCTGACCACTTGATAGACCTGACAGAGTCTTTATCTGTCGGCTCTCAATGCAGTATAAAACTAGGTGATCTTAAATCTTTTTGTTTCTTCCAAGTCAAACTGGACCAGAAAGGCACGTTTGCCATTTAGTACTACTAATTACCTTTTAATTGATATTTATATTATCATTATTAGGCTGACAGCATGCTCTGCTACACTCTAAATTACCACTCAGGAAGGAGCTCTTGGAGCCATTTGGGAAAAGTTCTGGGACTGTTCAGGAGCTGTCCAAAAGGCAAGAAGAAACCTAAGAATGAAGAGGAGGCTAAAAAGAAAGTATTTATGGAAAAATATAAATATTTTGAAGTATTTAAGTATTTTTAGGTACTTAAGAACTTTATCAGTTTCTGTCCTTCCCATTCACCCGGGCTTGTTTCGCAAGTAGTAAAGTTTGATTGAAAAAAAAAGTGGTGAGATATGGTAGAGATCTGAAATGACTTCCACATGAGAACCAGTTAAACAGACTGAGGCTCTTCAGGGCAGGAGAGAAATGGCTGGAGACAAAGTTATGACAGATCTCTCTAATGTCATGGAGTGCATGGGAAAAAAGTGATTAGAGAGTGGTTATTCACAAGTTCCCTTGACACCAGATTTATTGCACACCAAATTAAATTATCTGGCAGAAAATTTAAAGCAATGGGAAGTGTTTTCAAGCACGATTAAATTTGGGAACTCATTGCTACATATATTGCTGGAAGTATATTCAAGTACAAATACAATTTGACAGAATTGAAGAAAAAACAATTAATGGGTTATATGTACAGCTGCCTTGTAGCCTCATATCCCAAATTCACAAATCTTCATGTAGCTCATACAGACATATTTTTGAGAGCACACACAACCCTAACCCACATAGGCACACATTTATATTTCAAAGCTGAGAAAGAGATTCTGTAGCAGGCAGATAATCTGTAGATACAGCTGAGCGTGACTCTAGCAGAAAGATTTCTTTTAAGAATTCATGACTCAATACAAAGCCTTTTGTCCAGTGGTGCCTTTGCTTAGACAAATTGGATTTTTCAGTGCTTGGTGGCTGAGTGAGGAGCTGCATTAGTGCAAAGGTTAAAATGTTACATCATGCTGACAGAGGTAAATGTTGAAGCTGCAGTGGTGGTGGCTGTGGTAGAACAACAGGTCACTGCTGAGGAAGTGCTATTTATCACTCAGTCCCCACCCAGTCAAAGGTTTTACAGAGCAGATTAGAGTTCTAAGCTTGCTTTCTTCACCCCATTTTTAGAAAAATTAAAAATCTCATTTTCCACAGACAGGGAATATGTGATCCAAATGTACAAAATGCAAGCCTAATTTTTCATGGCTCCTGTGTAATGAGCAATGTATGTGTGCAGACCAGTTCAGATGACACACATTTCCTTCACAATGCAAAGCAAAATGTGGGACTTCCATGAGATTAAACAATAACTGGATTTTTTCCCCCCCCAAAGCTTTCCAACAGTTTAGCTTTGACTTCTCTGTAAAAAATGTATTTTGTAAAAGAGGATATAAGTATTTGTGCAAAGGATCTTCCTTATAAAACTTATTCCTGAATTTGGGGCTTTTCTTTGAGGTTGATCAATGCCTCTTCAACTGATTTATCACTGTTAGATCTCTGCAGAACAGGTAAATATAGTACCCTATTTCACAGATTATTAACTAAGGCATACCTATCAAAGTCGGGTTAAATTACTAAATCCTTCTTTGCTTTTTTCTCTTTTCTAATTAACATCTGACTAGCTCACAGCTATGGAAGTTAATATTTCAAAAATATTATTATTAATATAGACAAGCTTTATTATTTGTCTTCAGTTCCTCCAGGTGGAGATGAGTGAAAGGACTGGGCTCTTCCAAACAGGGCTCTGACTTTTACCATGTAGAAATAGCTTGGGCTGCTTTTTAACACAGCCACCATTCAGCAGCCATTTCCTCTTCTGTATACAGTGCTGCCCAAAAAGATAGGAAAAGGACCTTTTGAATTTGGGGATTACAACTTCAAGGTGTTGTGTGCTCAGGGAAATGTCACTTATTACCATGTGGAACACACCAAGCACCTCAGAAGATGATTTAGGATTTGACAGCTAACACTGGGATTTCTGCCAAGGAGTCTGACAGGTGTTTTACTGCATGACTGATTGGAGGGAATAAAACAGAGAAAATGGGTGTGTCTGTCTCTCCAGGGGATTGGCACCAAAGCAGGAATGAAGCAGCAGTGGGAAGGACAAAGATGTTAATTTGAAGGAAAACAGTGAGTTAAATTGACTTTGCAAGAATGGAGAAGAAAAGCATTCACCTTACAGTGGAAGGCAGAAACAGCAAAGGGTATTTTTGGAGAGATATCTGCTTAAAGAGGGGGAGTCTGGAAACTGCAGCCGGTGAAGGGCTGCTTGAGGGTGTCTGGAGTGGTGGTGGATGCTGATAAGGAGACACAGAGATGTAATTAGATACCTGATGGTGTTAAATGCATTAAATTCCATATGACATTTAAAAGAAGAATGGCCAAGTGATACAGTAGGTTTAGGAATTCACCAGACTTGACAGTTATGCCACTAGCACAGCATGGCACTGAAAACAGACATAGTTCATTCAAATCTACCTTATTTTCTAATACACTAGTTTTATAAGTATCTAATGTAAAAAATATTTAGTGTCTTCTATTTAATGGCTGGGGTTTTTAACCAGCTGAAGGAACAAAGCTTACCTTTTCAACAATGATTAATGAATTGGGTGCATTTGTATTCGGGTACCTATCTTGAAACCTCTCTAAAAATCTGCTTTTCTTTGAAGAAACTTTAATTTTCAGGAATACTAAGTAGCAGGTTTCTTTAGAATGTCTCATTCAGGGCAGCATATGTGGTATCTTTGGAAGGGAGAGAGCAATCACTACTGAGTTGGCAAGATTTTACAGAATAGTTTTTGTCATCCCTACAGGTAAAACATGAAGAGGTGTCAAAAGGTGTCCATAAACAAAGAGGTGGTTAAGAAGGTTGGACTGCAGGTATGTTACCTGATGGGTTCCTGAATGACAAGGGAAAGTAATTCATCAGAACAGAGTTTATGCCTTTTTTCTTTTTTTTTTATTCTTTTTCCCCCCCAACAACCTAATTCAGCATTCACTAAATTCAGATAATATGTGCATTTTTTTTTTTTTTTGCATGGGTGGCAAAACAACCATTTTGCTGCTGTGCAAGCAGTATGTACTTTCTGGAAAATACTCCATAAATCTTGCCTTTGCAAATGGAAGAAATCTTGTGCTCCAGCAGCTTTGTAGAAAAAGCAATATTCTATCTTATTCCTGTGGAATAAGTGCTTTTTTTTCTGTAGTCTCTCTATAATATTTCCAGTTAGCATGAGGTGTGTTCCCTCATCACTCAGCTCTGTGGTGGTTTCCACAGCTATAAGATCAACATGACAAACCATTCTTACAAACAGACTTTGCTGGAGGGTTTTTCCCCCCGCTTGAGGTCAAGAGAAATAAATTTTATACTGGGATAGCTCCATCAAGTGTGTAATATTAAGAGGGTTTTATCAGCACCTGTAGAATGTCTCACATCCTGGAGAAGGCACAGTGTACATTATTTTAAAGGTAGTTATGTCCTAGGCTTTGCTGCCAGAAGAGCTACAGAGTGAACTTGCCATTCATTAAGGACCATGAGAATGTAACATCAGGGAAGCAGAGGCATCGAAGGCAGGGTGAGGGCACAGAACTGGTTCTGAAGCACATGATGTGCTGTACAAACTCAGCCCTCTCCATGCAAAGCACTTGGCATGCAAATGTCAGGGAGCATTTTCTGACATGTGAGCAGCACAGGCCACAGAAACCTTGCAGCATTTTAGTACATCCCAAATGCAATGTGAGATCACTTCCCTGCCAGGATGTGACTGGACTGAAAGATGATAACAATCCAAATTCAGTATAATTTACCGTTTTTTAAATACATCAAATTATTTCATAAATTTGAGTTTTAAAAACCCTGCCTGTACATTATATTAAATTTTGATTTTTAGTGAGAATAAGAGGTCTTGCTGTATGTTCTGAGCAACACCAGTGCTTGCCACAAAATGGTTACTACAGGATGTCAGTTTCTTGCTTTAGCTGCCCTGAAAGCTCTTCCATTAAAAGCAAATCCATCTCATTGCCAATATGAGGCAGAAGATCATGAAGAAGCATTCTGATCCTTACACGACACCCCTTGAGAGGTAGGAAGAGATTGGTTTTTTTAACTCTTGTAATACAACTCAGCTTCCTTTTGACCAGATTTTGTTTTCAGGCCTTTTAAATATGAATTTATGTGATTTGACATTAAAATAAAAATATAGGAATGATGATGGACGGTTCTATGACTGTGTACAAAATATACATTACAGGTTAACTATTTACAGCAGCGTTTTGGGGTTATTTCTGAATGACTCTTCTGGGCATATATGTTGGATAGATTTACTCTGGACCTTGTAATCCTTTTCACAAAAAAACTGAATAATAAATTCAGCCTGCACACAGTCTTCAGTTTGAAGACTGAAGATTTTCTTAACTACAGCCTAAAGTTGATATAAAATGTAAACACTTTTATTATATTTGTAAGGGGATGTATACAGGGCAAAAGCTAGTAGTAATGCCCACAGGCAGAATATAGAATATGTTCTTCACATTCATTGTTTTCTGCCTTTCTTAATGTCTTCCCAGTAAACTCTGCAGAAGTATGACCATGTTTAAAACACAGATTGGTTTTGGGTGGTTGGGCTAGTTTGGTGTTTTGCAGCAGGCAGGAAGGGTGATACTGTCAGGAACAACAGGCTCTGAAACAAATGAAGTATTTTGGAAGTGACATGGAAAGATTAAGACAGCTGGGCATGAGAACTGAAAGAGAACGTGATGAGGAGGCACAGAACCCCTGGGTAGCTTTGGCTTTGCCAGCACAGAACAGATGTGTTCAGCTCCCTGTGCCAGCCCTGCCCTGCCAAGGGCTGCTTGTGAGGACTGAAATCTCTGTTCCTGCTCCGACAAGGCTGGTCACCCCTCTCGTGGAGACACAAAGCCATGGCAGAGGCGTTGCTTTCCCCAGGCACTTGTCTGGTTTACAATGGGGCTGGTTTTTCCATGCTCTGCCTGCCAAGGAAGCTGAATCACAGAGGAACACTTGACTGCTGCATGCTGCTTGTCTTGGCTCTCTCATGAAGTGAGAAAAACAAACAAATATGAGCAGTGTAGTGTAAGAATGCACAGAGCAGAACTTCCCTTCTCAAAATAGTGCATGGAGGGGCTATAAAGGGCTGTGTGTGACATGATTCTAGCTACCTGGATAATCCAGCCAGGGATAATAAGGATTTGGCTGTACATCTACACCAGCAAGACACTTCTGGGTGTAGAACTGGCCCTGCTGAAGCTGAGAACCGTGAGTTTCCTTTTCTACTGGTTTAATCAGGAAATTTCTCACCCCTTTCCTCCCATCCCAGTAACATATATCCTAAACTGGTGGGAGGCAGCTCTTTCTGATGATGTGCTGCCAAATCCTCAGCCTTTGCAATGGAAGCCACAGCCCAGTCATGCACAGACTAGAAAGGTTTGAAACATCAGTCTTCAGGACTGTCAAAGCAGCACTGCAGAATTTAGACAGAACATTTAAAAATGACAGTCTTTTCACAAGAGTTTTATTTTTATTGTAAGGTGTAATTCTCTTCTTGTATCTCTGCATTCAGAGTGAAATGGTAAAGGCTGCATGTTGCAGAGCACTTACATCAGTGAGATTTATCTCAGCACATGGAGAGAGGAGAATGATGATAGCACAGGGAAAAGGGATAGTAAAGACAATCAGAAAGTGTGTTAGAACAGGCACTGATTGTACTGGAAAATCCATAGAGGCCAAACAAAATAAATAGAGAAAAATGAAGAGGACAAATCTGTAGTAAAATGAAAGCATTTGTTGGGATTTTATTATTTCCTTTCATACCCAAGTTTGTCATCCAGAATTTGATGAACAATGAAGAAGCCCTGATTTCAATGCTCAGCAAAGGGAATTGGTGCTTAAGTCCAATAAAGTAAAGCTGTTTGGCATTATTTGCTTTAAAGGTGCCTTCCAACCCCAAACGTTCTATGATTCATTCAGAATTACACTGAGTGGTGCATTCCCCAAAGAGCCGTTTTTTCTGTGGAAGTTATGGAGGCTGTGAAGTGGCAGAAATGCCAGGCAAACTCCAAGTCATTAATCAGAAATGCATTTGTTCCCAAAAGATTCTCTTTTATTGCTGTTCTTTCTGCTAAAGGTTTCCTGCATTGCTTGCCTGACTCCCAGAGTGTGTGAAGGGTGACCATTATGTACAGAAAAACTGGGGAAAAAAGGAAGAATCCTGATTTGAAAATTCACCCAGACACCTTTTTTAAGGTTCTGGCTGCTCTGCAGGTGTTTTCTCCAGAGCTGCTGCAGCTGTGGAGGTGAGAGGAGCCCAGTTCTTGATTCCCTGTGTGATGAGGGTGGGGAGAGCAGGCACCTGTGGGTGAAGTTCCTGCGCTGAAAAGTTACCAGATTAAATAATTTAGGATCTCATTAAATGAAGATTTATCTCTTGCAGTACACTTTGAACTCTTCAGAGGAAAATTGTTATGACAACCATTGGCTTATTAATCAATATCATTTGATTATTATGTCATTGTTGATTTATTTACCACCTCAGTGTAAGTCACATTTACTCAGATTTTGTAAATTGTCATAGACCCTGGAATAGGACACATTCCTGATACCTTTTGCTTCAGCAACACTGAAAATAAAAAATCCTGCTCCTTCTCTAGATCTTGTCGTTCTGGGAGTTATTGGCCGGCGAGGAAGGACATAAGGAAGGGAAGAGAGCACATTGGCAGCGTCACCTCGTGCGGTGGAACCGGGCACCTCCGACCAAAATGGCAACGATGCCACCTCGTGTTTGCTGCTCTCATCACAGCTGTTCCCCTGACTGGGCACCGAGAGAGATCTCTCACCGGCAGCACTTTATTCTGCATGTCACACATATCGAGTGTTACCATACCTTACAAAGGCAAACTTTCAGCACCCAACACGTCCGGATCAGACTCTCTGTATTGTCTTGATGTTTTATAACGTTCCTCTGACAATAAGAAGCATCTACTCAGTACAGGTATACTGATTTCCATATCTAAACAGCATTGACTTTATCTGCTCTTTAGTTTTGCTCTCCTTTGTACTAAAACAGTTCAAACACAGGGTAGTTGTAAGATTTAAGACAATTTTTTTCTGCATTAGTTATTTTATTTTTGTTATTCAGGTGTGTGGAGGGAGTTGGCATTGAGTTTATTCTGGAGTTATTTCCTGATTATGGATTAATTCTTGCCTTACTAACATCAGTATTGAAACACCAAGCACCATTAGATGCATTTCCCAGGTTTCCAGCTGAAGGTACATTTTACATTTTCCCCTGATTACCTCAGCATATGTTTGCCATCACATTGCAGGGAAAGGCAGTAGAATGACACACCTGCATTTGTAGACAGTGATAAATATGTGATATTTATGAACCTGTCTGGGCTCAAATGTGTATTTCCTGATGGTCACGGTTGCTGGATGCTGGAATTGGTGACCTAATGATTTTCTTAACTGATGATTTTAATGAACTGCTTCCCTGCCTGTCAAAGCTTCCTGAGGGCTCACCGGGGAGAAATGCTGTTTATCCTTTAGCCACAGTAAAGGGAAACAAGTCCAGGTGAGGACAGTGACTCCTGATGTGTAATATTTTACTGATTAATGGATTTATTTTTTCCCTTCTCAATATCAAGAGGTATTTGTTTCTCAGGGAAAAGAACCAAGAGCACAGATTTCTTTGACTTACAGACATTAAAGATAAGTAAGTTCTTAAAGTTCTGTTGTGCTCCTGCTTTTCTCTTTCTATATATGGCAGTGATAAAGGGCATTTGTACAGGTAAAGAAATCATACTTTCCCCTGTCCATGCTTTTATTTTCCTCCATCTCAAAATCCAGTGGAAAAGCTTCCCTCCACAAGCTCTGTGGGCCTGATCTGGTGCTCAGAGAAGTCAGCTGCAGTGATTTGGGCAGATAAGCACAATCAGGTCTCCTGATCTCTGAAACCTCTATTCCAGCATTTGCTTCTATTTCTTTTAACTTCCTTGCAGTCTTCAGCAGGTTTTGAGAGCCTCCAGTTCTGCTGTTCTTCTGGGATTGTTTCACCATCATCTGGGTCAAGTTTCATTGATAGGGCTGTTGTGTTACCCTGTGGCCAACAAAAAGAAATCTTAATTTAGCAGCCTGGAAGCTCCTGGTTGAACTGTGGTTACACAGGGTGGAATCTTCATCCTGGTCCTTTCTCACTGTATGGAACTGCAGGCAGAATTTGTGAAATTTCATTAATAAATGAAATTTATTTATACATTACATATAAAAAATAATGGAAACAAAGTGGCTTGTCCTCAGCTGGAGGGCACGAGCCACACTGCCAAAATCCAAACTTTATACCAGCTGAGGAGGCAACCTAATGTGTCTGCCTGCATGTAAGATGAGAGGATTGTGCCAAATGTAATTAGCTAATGTCTGAGCAGCTCTGTGAGCTCCCAGAGCAGGAGACCAGTGTGAATGTTAGGAGTCTCTAATGGTTTTGTCTCTTATGTATGCTTTTCTTTGATGATGGCTCTTCTCTCTTCTATTGCCACCAGGTTTCTCCTCTAAAAAGAAAGCAGATTGTCTTTTTTGCTTCTCCAGCATCAGCATAATGAAAAACTTTCTGCTTCTTTTACTCTGAGGTGGAAAAGAGCTCCTCTGGAGCAAAAAAGCAGCTTTCCTTTTCCTGCTTCCTGAAAAGTTTAGCTTCCTCAGGCAAGATCCTCAACTCTACTCAAGTCTTTATCTGCCAATTTAAAGGACTGAAACAGAACACTGAGAGGTTCATACCCAGATAAAACAGGATTTGGACTTTTTAAACTTTGGAGAACTTTTTCCTGCAGATATCTTGGATTCTCCCAAATGCTTCCATGAACAGTCCCACAGTCTTAGACTCTCAATTTCAGCAGAGCCTTCCAAGGGAGGTTCAAAGTAATGTTTCACACCTGGAGATGCACCAAGAGTCCAAGCAGCTTGCTAAAGGTCACCAGAGCATATGGTGGAGCTGCTCAGATCAGAGTTCTGTCCCATCCTGTTCTGACCCTCCACAATTTCAGCTGATGGAGCAACCTAACAAATTCCATTAGCCAAAACAAGCCATGAAAACTTGGGTTGGCCACTTGCTTGGAGGGGGTCAGACAATGAACTGTTTCCTGCTGTCCATTCCCAGTGTCACTCAAACCCCTCCCTCCTCAGGTATCACTGTGACACTGAAATAAGATTTGCCTGGGTGTCACTGGACAGAAAGCTCTGGTTCCATGAGAATTTCCTGGATTTGGGGCTGGCAAGTGTTACAGGAAAGCTCATCAATTAAAAAAGTAAATAATGCCTCTTTCAGCACTCACCCTTCCCTTCTTCTTCACAAGGGTTCTGAAATTGTCATCTCTATTCTCTTTTCCTAAGAAAGATTTCACCATGGTTGAAACCTACCATCCTATTTTATCAACAATAGTCCCTTTGTGTTTTATACTGGACATAAAAAGCAGCATCTTATAAATAGGGATTATAAAATAAACATCTCTGTCTTGGAGATAGGCTGTTTTATTGGAAAGAAATGTCACTGGAGGAGTATTCAGAAACTGGGGTGCATCTTCTTAATTGGACTTTCAGATTTATATATCACCACTCTGTTCTGCTGTCTTGTAAATTAATGGTACCACACCAGCACGTTAAAAAGATGGAATTATATTTAGCCTGGCACATTAATAACAACAATTCTTTCTGCTAAGTTTCAATATATATCACTGTTTTAGCATTGCAGAAGATGAAAACTCAGGCTTGCTTACAAACTCCAGGGTATTTGGGATCAGCTCCAGCTCCTGTTAAGGTCAGTAGAAAGATTCTTGTTTATCCTGATGAGTGTTGATGACTGTAAAATCAGAATAGATTATTATCACAAGTGCCATGGCTGATCTTGTAACCAGCAGTTTGATCTGGTAGCTGGCTCTCTGTAGCCACAATCCTACACACAGAATACATCTCCCAGTAGGAAAACTGACCCACCACAACAAGAAAATTATCAAAGGCAGACGAAGATGGGAGATGGGACCAAATGCAGCTGGGAAGAATTCTCAGATGCCCCAAGTTTAATTTTCTTGATTTTGAATCAAAAACAGCTGATCATGAGAAGCTGGGAGAAGGTACCAGGGCCTGAAATTCCCTGAAATTGCCCTGTTTCTTGTACTCTTCTTAGTCATCTGAACATCAAAAAGGGGCTGTAGATGCATTTTGATCTACCTGATGTAGTATAAGTCAGATCCTTGTTTATTCTGCAGTCAAAAAGGGAAATAAGGGGTGTATTCTACCAGAAGGGAAAAACTCACTTTTGCACAAAGTACAACAAGCTTGAAACTCTTTCCCCTCAGAACGTGCCTCCCCAAGGAGCTGGAATGCTCCAGCTACACAAAAACCTCCTGCAGGCTTTGGGCTGATGGCTGCATCAGTCCCACACGATAACATTATTTTTAGCAGTGTCAGTCCTGATTAACAATATCCATTTTGAAGATTCTGATTTTCCAGTGTTGATCCAGATTTCTGCAGTGCACTTCACAGGGGCAAGATGAGACTCTGAAGTAGGGAAAGGCTGAAAAGAAATCCTTTTCTCTTTGTTAACATTTTTATTTTTTTCTCCTTGGCAAATGGTTGTTTCTTCCCCATGTAAATTGTACTGCTTGTTATTAGGGTGGATAAATTTTAGTACATTACATTGTAAATTACACCCAACCATTACATGGTAGATTTGGTCATTATGCCATAAATTGTAGTGGATTTTTAAAAGAACTCGTCATGGTTGACCACTCCAGCATCTATCTCATTTCTAGGACCAGGTAACTGTAACAATCATCAAAATATTGAACACAGAGAGTTTGTTAGAACATTTCTCAGAATATTCCAGCAAATCCTTGCCTTCCAAAGGCTGCTGCTCCTTACCTGTGGCCCTTCAAAACCATGTTACAGAGAGCAGTTGAAGCTAAAGGAAATACACATATTCTGTAATGAAAACTTTGCATTAAAATAATGTCCAGCTGGTCCCATTTCTTGTAGGAAAAGAGGAAGAACTGTGACACACATAATGTAAGTGGCTGAGAAAAAACCAAGCTCTTGCTCCTGTAAAAAAAACCCCAGACTTGAGTACTGCAGGCTTCTGTAAAGGATCCAGGGCGTGAGCAAAGGTTGAAAGATGTTCAACCTTTTTGGAAGTCCTCTACAAATTCCACAAGAGAGTTACCAGATTTTCTCACACATGAAGTGTCAAAGGAAAATACTGAAATTATTACACAAGACAACCATTTGGCATGGAAGCTCTGCGGGGACTCATGCAGCATAGCATGGCAATTCTGTCCCAAACCAGAATATTTTGGGATATTATTTATCAATCTGATGTGCTGGTGTCTGTACCGTGGCTTGTCTTGGTATCAGAGGACAAACATATTGAATCCATGCATTTGAACTTTTTCTTTTTCTAATTGTGATAAATGTATAAATTAGGAAAAATCACAAGGTCCTTTTATGTTTACAAGCAGGTTATTTCCTGGTGGGTTCCTATCCCACAAAGTGTCTCACTTGCTTTTTCCTCATTAAATGATCTCTGATACAATAATTACCTGAGCCCTGGGCCATGTTCACCAGTGCACCCGAGGCCACTGCAATTACATTGAAATAAAGCTGGAGTGGCGTTGATCAGCCAGATGCAAATTTGATGACTGCTCTAATTACTGTATTTAGGAACCCTTAATGAAAGAAGAGTACGGGTGTGTATGTGTGAGAGAAGGAAAGATGCCTCCTTTGGGATGCTCCACAATGGGAAAGTGCTAGGTATATTAAATATTTATAGAACAATTAGTATTCAGCTCCTCCCATAAGTTCAGATGTGAGTCTAGATCCAAACTGTGCCTAATGGGTGTATTTAGCCTTTTGTTCAAGACTTACCCTGCTTGTAACATAGCTGTGCACTGCCCTGCCTGTGTTTTCCTGTTTTTTGTGCTGTGTGAAGCTGGAGCTGACCCAGAGAAACCCATGAAAAGATTCCAGGCTGACTGTGGAGTGGGAAGTAATTAAATTAATTCTCTATGTCATATACCTTTATTAATGGAATAGGAGATGAGACAATATTAAATAATCCCAAAATATTTCCATAAACATTTGAATTCGTGAAAAACATTCAAAAGAGGAGTCTTCCAATATTTGGCTCTACAAATGAGTTTGTAGTTTCTTTAATGATACAAATACCACTCAGGTTGACAAAACTCTTCAAATTCTTAAACTAACAAGTTTGTTATAAATTGTTTTCATGAACTCCTAGTAATGGTTTTAATGGTATTAATTAATGGTATTAATTAATGGTCAGTAATATTTCCAAAAGGCTGAATTCACAGCACTGCATTGCACAACCACATCTGAAATGAATCCTCATAGCAGGAAATCTGAAGAATTCTATGTCCAATTTTTAAAAAGCCTATAAATGAGGAGGTATCTGCTATTGAACCGCCTTGTAGTAACTCTCCACGTGAATTCTGAAGGAAATTTGATTGAGCTGAGCTTTGATGCTCTGTTTTCAGAGCATTAAAGTGAGGTAAGATAAAATCCTGTCCTTTCAGTACTACAACAGGCTGTCTTGCCAGTCACAAGGAGAAAAGCTTTCAAGAACATGAACTGGTTTGCAGGGAAGTGGAGCACTGAGACGAAACCAGGGCTCCTCCCAGCACAGCACAGGTCACCCACAGCACAGAGCAGATGTCCAGCACTGTCTGAGCTGCTGGAACAGATCCCCTGATGTTGTTCTCTGACTTCATCAGACAGGTCAGAAGTCAGAATGGAAAAGGACAGATCATGGAAAACACCCAAAGGCGTCTTCACATGTGTTTGAGCTCTTGCAGGCTTGCACAGTCAACTTATTTATTGACTTCAAATTGTGATAGCATTCCAGAAGGTAATCACTGAATGAAAAAGCAATCTCAGACTGTGAAGGAAACTTTCATTTTGATCTGAACATTTCACTGGTTGCATATTTTTTTACCATGAATAATTTACCATAGTTAACAGCTCATCACAAATCTTTGGTGTTTCCAAAGCCACAGCCCTCAGCTGTGGCCCACAATGAAAAATGGGAATCTGCATCTGCAAGGATAAAACTGCAATGTTTGGTTTAAACTAAGAAAAGCATTTCTCTCACAATACCTGTTACAGCATCAGTGTACAGAGTAGAGCCCCACAGCCACTGCTGAGTCAGTAACACTCACAGAAATACAACAGCAAAACCAGTCCTGATCCGTAATTTTTAAGGAATGGAATGTGCATCCAGCAGCTTCCAATACTTAATATACTGCATATTAAACTCTGTTCACTTCAAAAGCAGGAACAAAGAAGTATTTCCTTTGCATAGTGTTGACAACTAATTTGGTTCATATATTAATTTGGAATTACCAAATGAGAAATAGTTTAAGCAGCCTCCCAAACCTCACCCTTTTCATTTCTCCTCATGCTTCAGTTTAGTGCTTTCAACACGTCTGAGCAAAATGCTTCTATCTACAAACTTCACTTTACAAACAATATCATCACCTGAAGAGCAGCTAAAAGATACCAAAATATGGCTAAATGTTGGAAGATGGTGAGAGTACTTTTTTTCAGGTAAGTAGAACTCAGCTTGGAGCCTGACGTGCCCTTTGCTGCTACTGTTTCATGTCTGGACATACATGTTAGCCCCAAAGAACCTCTGGGCATTAAACTGCCATTTTTGGCCTTTATGTGGACTTGTGTGCAAGCACTGGAACTTTCTGCCTTTGAGAAGAGTCCTTCCAGCCAGGGAAACAGCAACATGTGGTGGAGAGACCATATTCCACTGTACAAGGAATCCTGCTGGCAAGCCATAGCATCTGAAATCAGGAGACCTTTCCAAAAAAAAAAAAAAAAAAAAAAAAAACATTTTGCAACTGTCATGTCTCTGGCCCATCTGCTTTGCCCATCGTGATAAGCAATTTATCCATGATTTTGCCTTACTCATACCCCTGAAAAATCGCTGCTCTATGCAGAGTGATCAGTTTCTCTTTCAAGTTTCAGCATGAAGTGCAAGGCTGTAAGCAGCAATATCGGGTACTCTGACTCATTCCCTTGGAAGGCTATTTTTATGATTGTTCATGGAACTATATCTTAAAGCTCTCAGGTCACGTTCTTAAATCATTTTCACAGCTTTCTGCCCAGCCGTCCCAGCGCAGCGGTTTTTCCCTCTGAGGTTACACCTTCTCCGAGGCTCCCGGGGCTGTAACTGCCCTCCCTCTCTGCAGCCTGCGAACCCAAAATGTTGGCTGAGGACCTCCTTCCTTTTCCTCACCTCGGTAAGCGGCTACAAGTCAGTGCCGTTTAAAATTTAATCAGTCTCATCCTAACAGGCCATAGTTCTTGGATTTTAACCCATCTTCTACACAAACCACTAAATTCAGCCGCACTAACTGCCTCCTGACAGAACCTTTATCTCAAGAACCTCTTAATGAGCTCTCATTAGCACAAATTGGCCCTGAATATCTCACCACTTCCTATCTCCTGCTTTCTCTGCAATCCATTAGCATCTGTTAGCAGCCTAGTTTGAACAATTAAACTTCAAGGTTTCTAGAAACACACAAGAAACACCAGGTTCTATTAGATCTGTGTCTTTGAGACACCTGGGAAGGGATTCACACGGTCCTGCTTAACAGAGCCCAAATTCTACCCGTACTTCATTGTCGTCAGAGGAAGATTTAACTTAAGTTGTTTATGTCACTGGTGACTGTGCCAGTCTCCAGATCACTCTCTTGGAGGTCCCCTGGAAATGCACTAAAACTCAGTGTCTGATGTTAAACAGGAAGAATCTACATCCTTTCCTCACAGCCCAGGATCACGTTTCTCTGGCTGATCTCTGCACACAACTTTGCCTTCTCCTCAGAGCTGATTTGCCCCAGCTTTTTGCTGTCCTTGTTTATGTCCACCTTGGATGGCTCAAACTGCCCTAAGCAGCTGGATTTTCACAGTCAGGAGATAACAGGTTCTTATTTAACTGTGTTTCAACCACCAGCAGGCAGACTCAAACTCCAAGCCATTACAATGGGTCCTGAAAATGTGCTCGTGGATTAAAGGCTTGAGGGACCCTGGAAGATGCTGATCCCTGGCAGAGGATATGGACTCCATCCCTACTGAAATCAACCCCAACAGTAATTTTGTGGTGTGATGTGAACTGTTTTTTCTGCACTTGTCTGGTGACTGTGTTTAAAGTCCCCTGAGAACAAGCAGATCAGAGATTTTACAGCTGCACAGAGCTTGTGCTTGAACTTTAATGGCTATATTGGCAAGCAGATGGGAGCTGGCCTTTCTTACTCTTTCCTGAATATGTACCATCTTTTCTTTTGACAGTTTGATAGATCAGCAGATTCTCACTCTGTGTTACATTCCAGGCATGCATCTGAGGGGCAATTAATGTCTATGAAAGTGAAAACACTGCATCTTTATTCCTTATGAAAGTCTTTACTGTGCCACATCTTGTAGGGTAACATCCAGAACAGGGAAACGGTGACTCCATTCAAGTCTATTGCAAAACTCCTGGGGATAAAATTTTCTCATTCATAAAGCTGTAAGCACACCTTGCTATTTTTTTAAACTTTAATTAATTAAATGCTCTCAGGACGAGCCAGTGAGAGCAAAATCTCAAATTCAGCCTTCATCTGACCAAAAGTCTCCATTTTGCTGATAGAGGTGTGAAGGTTTTTTAGGATCACATAGCAGAAACAGCCTGTTCCTTTCTCAGTGTAGGCTGCCATGTCATTCCTCACCAACTTGAAAACTATTATGGAAGTAGATCTTTATTTGCTTGTGGTTGGTTTTTTTCCTCACATGCTAGGTTTTAGGCATAATATTGATTTCCTTGCTCCCTTTCGTACATCCCCCAAAGTGGGTTTCATCTTACAGATGTCATGTTCAGTAAGAATTGAATCATTAGCTAAAAAATTTTACCATAATGCTTTAAGTTCGTTAGTTTCTGCTGCTCTTCAATGTCTTTGCTAAACTCAGCAAGAGGCTGGCGTTAGGAGATGGCAAATTCGGTCCAGATGCGAGGAAATGGCTTTGCGGGTTTTACTGAAGCTGCTCGGACACTTGGAAACGCGAGGTTAAGCGAGTTTAAACGCAGCACGGTTCTCCTGGGGGCTGTGCAAACTCGGCTGAAGTCCTTTGACTGCAGGCGCTGAAGAAGTTCCCAAAGGCCGGACCAGCCGCGGCTCTGCGGCAGCGCCGGGGGCGCTCCCGGGGCCGGGCGGGAGCAGCGCGGGGACCCCGCGGGGACCTCGGCGGGCGGGCTCCGCTTCTTCCCGTCGCTCCCCCGATCCCAGCCCCGCTCCGAGAGCCGCGGCACCCCCCGCCCCGCCCGGCCCCGTCCCGGGGCGGCTCCCTTGGCTCGGCGCCGCTCGGTCCCGCCCGCCCGGAGCGCTGGGCTTTCCGCGCCGCCCGCCCGCCGCACCGCAGCCCCATGTCCGCGCTCCCCGCCGGCGCCGACATCAAGCGGGCTCTGGAGAACAGCCCCGAGACCAACATCGAGGATGAGCTGCCCGACGGGCCCCCGCAGCCGCGGCCCAAGAGCTACCTGCTCCTCAGCATCCTCTCCTGCTTCTGTCCCGCCTATCCCATCAATATCGTCGCCTTCGTGTTCGCCGTCATGGTGAGTAGCGCCTCCGGCTTGGGCTCCGAGCGGCCACCGGCGGGGAAAGGGGCATCCAAAGCCTTGGAGCCGCTTGCCCCGGGAGCCTGCGGACGCTGGGAGCATCAGCAGGCGCGGGCAGGGGGTGCGGCGAGCTATCCCAGCAGCGATGGAAAACGTGGAGTGAAAGGCAGCTTCCAACAAGTCAGTTGGAAGTCCAACAAACAGTTTTCACTGTCAGGTGCCGGGTTTATTCCAGTTAATGGGTTTTGTTACATCAACTCAGTCGCACACTGAACTGGACACAGTATCTGTGTGAAGTGTCAGCCTGAAACAAATCAGATTTGGTTTCTGCTTTAGCTAATCAAATATAATAGGAGTGCCTTTTTTCCAGTAAACAGGTTCTTTGATCCTATTTGTTAGAATAATATAGACGATGATAATGATCGCAGGTTATTGACAATTGCCCATGGAAATTGAGTATCAAACAAACTGAGAGAACAGCCTTACTCCTACAATCCGAAATTGATACACATAGTCCTTAATAACACAGCAATCCCCTTAACTTCCAAAGGATTGTTAGAATAGGATCTCCTTCTCTAAGTAAAAAGTTGCAGACTCAGATCCAGAGTTTTCTAGTTGTATACCTGATTGGTGTTATCAGTAACACTGCAATGTATTTCTGTTGTTTAGGAGCTGAAAAAGGTTTAAAACATGTTGTATATTTTCATCCTTTTCTCTGACAGCCAAACTGAGAAGGTAAGAAAAACATGTAGTTATTTCTTTTTGCAATTAAGTATAAGAATAGCTAACTATGTCTAAAATATCCCAAAACACACTCTTGTAAAGTGCGATGAGTAAAGATTGATGAGAAATCACATTGCTGAAGTTTGAAAACTGCCATTCCAAAGCCATTGTTCAAGCCTCTTTTTTTTTTTTTTTTTTAATTTAAGTATTAGCTATCTTCTTATTATTTTTTTTCTTTTTCCTACTGCGTTTATTTTCTTTGTTGTTACCTTCACTATACAATATACTCCTTTCCTTCCTTTGGGAAGATTTGGTTCTGCTGGTACTCGGCATCCTTTCTGCCCATGGACACTGAGGGTGCTATATAAAGTAATGAGAGCTGATGATCTGGGGCTGGGAGCGTCTGTTCACTGTGACACTGCTTTCACCAAGGTGCTGGGGCTGTACAGAAGTTAACTGTCAAGGACAGAATTTGGCCTCTAAAGATTTTTGCACCCCATATGGAGATATCTCCACCCACAGCCTGGTTGAAGTTCATGCAGGCTTCTGGAGTCAGGCATCAGGAGCTGTTAGCAGGGGATATGAAGGAACCAGGGTGGGAAGAGCACTTCCTGAAAGCTGAACAGCCTGTCTGCAGGTCTCAGCTGCCCACTCCCTTACAGGGGGAAACAAAAATCAGACCAATAATCTCCCCTGTTGGGGAATAGCTTCTGTTTGAACAGGATTCTACCTAAAACCTCTCATTTTCTATAAAAATAACATGTCCAGCTTCTTGTCCACAGCCTGACCCTCCTGCTTTTCCAGGCTGCAACCTGTAACTGCTGCATTATCCTCAGCTGCAGGTTCTGCATTCTAGCCTGTGCTGGTTTTATTTCCACTTCTGGGAAATAAAAGCACACTCCCTCCCTTTCTCAGCTGGAGTTAACACTGTTAGTTCTGTTAACTGTTAGTTCTCAGCAAAGGGTTAACACTGAGATGTAAGAGTGGGTTATTTTCTTTTCTTACAGAAGATACCTTTACAGTCTGCAGTGCTTACCTGAGACCTTGGGTCAGATTTAAAGACACAAATGGATTTTCTACAAATTTCACTTCATAAAATGGGCCTAAAAGGAAAAGTCCTATTGGCTTCTAGAGGGGGCAAGGTTCAGCACCCACTGTACCTGTGTCAGGACAGAACCTGTCCTCCTTAACTGTTCTAAATTCAGACAATGTTTTCACTCTAAAAGTAGAGTCTGGTTCTAACACACCCCAAAATAAGTGACAGATTTGTCTTCAGTCTCTTCTGTCTCTTCTGCTGCCCCATTTACAACTCCAGCACTGGTTTCCTCACTTCTTTCTCACCTTTGGAGGCTCAAACCTCACCGTTACAGATCTTACCTCCTTTAGACTAAGCCTTTTGTAAGTTCTCCTTATGGCAATAATAACTTTCCTTGTTCCTTACCTGTTTCCCATGGCAGGGGTCAGAGGAGAGCTGGTAGAAGGGGCATTCTTGGCATCTCTGCGTTGCCATATTGGCACTACAAGAGCCCCGCTCCAACGAGCCATTGGCCACTTGCAGAGGGAGCTTTGCTCAGCATTTTTGGCAAATGGATTCTGCTTTCTCCAGGACTCCTGACTGTAGGATCACTGCTCTCAATACCCTTCTGCAGCCCCAGATGCCATCAGTTCTGCTCCTTGGTGCTTCCAGCAGCTGGATCACTGTGAGCAGTGATCACAGTGTGTCACGTTGCTGTGTCATCAGTTGGCTGACTCAGCCCCAGGGACACCTCCCTCGCATCTGCCCTGTTCTTTCCCCTACAGGTGTAACCACAGGCAAGAGTTTGGGGGCAGGTACCAGGCTGGGAGGCTTCTGTGGCACAGGAGATTTCTCTGGTGTGGGGCTGGGGGTGGGCAGTGTCACTGAGCTCTTGGGCTCCTTAATGCAGTGGTGGACCCAAAGAGCTCTCAGTGAGCTGTCAGCTGTGCCTGAGACATGGCTGGGGCAGGCCTTACATTTGTAACAACCTCCAGTCTCTCCAAAGCTATTTCTCACTGATTTTTACTCCAAACTCCCTCTTTCTGTTGACACATTTTTGTTTAATCATTTCCATGCTTCAAACAACATATGTGGCCAAGCTGTGACAATCTTGGCTCGTCTTCCTCTGATAGTAACAAGTTCTTTGTCTGCATTTGTTGCTGTTGAATTCAGATGTCTTGTCTTTATATGGGTTTCCCTAAGCAGAGACAACAAATTAGAGGGTGGTGGAAGCCATGGGGGCAGGAAAGGATGGACCTTTCTTTCTCAGGGAGCCACCTCTTCTAATTGGGATCCTAATGAGCCATGTGCAGTGTGTTGGCTGTGGCCAGCTCAGTGACCAGCAGAGTGACCAGTGTTTCTGTAGTTAAAAAGTTTACTTGCAGAGTTTATTAATTATACATCCCTTGTTAGGTAGCTTGTAGGTACCTGGATATCTAACACCATATGGGACAGCCTGTACTCACATCAGGAATATTAAACAGCATATTTAATATTCAGGAATAATAAACAACAGGGCTCAGCACCTGCTGTTAAGGCATTTTTGCATGGCCCTTGTCTTCACAAACTGCTAGGGTTTTGTTTTTCCTCTGCAGCACCCTGCAGAGCCAACTCCCCTTTCACATGTCCTGCTCAGCACCTGCCTGTTCTGAATTGCTCCCCGAGTCCCCCCTCTTCTTTGTGTTTCCCTGTGAGCTGTTCCTACAGTGAGGAGTCACCCTGAGTCAGCAGGTCTCGTTCTTCCTTAGGTCTGAACTGGAGAGTGTCTCCTCTCCAGGCACAGCCAATTAAGGTTCACCCAGGCTGGCTTAGAGAGCCTAGAAAATGCTGATCTGAGAACCTCAGTCTGGTCTGCCCAGATCTGTAACAAATGCAGAGAAAGATTTCTGAAGTAACTGAGTGTTCTTTCTGGTTTTGCCATGATCAGTGCTCTTGGAGTGTGGAACAGAAAATAAACATAAAAAGGGATTAATATTTTATAGCTAATTCAGCACATTTCTGTTCACATGAGGTCAAGTCACTTTATTGTTGAACTGAGAATGTTTTATAAATAGAAGTGTGTGAACCTGGTGAAGTCACTGAGATTACTCAAGTAAATAAACAGCTGCAGAACTGTGGCTTTAATTTACATTATGACTTCATAGCCAGCGAGGTAGCAGAAACCTGAGAAATCATATGGTCTTAGGGTGAAAAGGGCTGAAATTTGTTTTAAAAGTTGGACAGACCAAATGCTTCATACAGATGCTGTGTTCTCAATATATTGCCCAGCCCTTGGAAGTAAATAGATGTAACAGTTAAAGCTTTAACAGTTGATGTTGTCTCTGTCTAAAGCTGAAAACTGGAAGCTTGACCAGGAGCCCTTTGAAGGAGGTGGAAGTAATGAATTTCAAAACATTTTGCATCAGACCCCAACCATTCCCTCAAACCTCTTATTTTTTTTATTGAATGCTTTCTAAGTTACTTCATTTAATTTAAACCTCTTCATAGAGAAACTTTGGTCTCCTTCCTGTCTCTCCCAAATCCTGTTCTTTATCATTAATGCTGTTTTCCTCCTCTTCATCGTGGATTTATATTAAAATGACATTATTTATTAAAGTTTGCACAGTGAATTATTTATGCAGTACCTGCAGAAATCACGTGGACATTTTCCAGACTTCCTAAATACATTAGTAAAATGCCCCAGAACTGCAAGCTGGTGCTGTCAGGTCTTGCTTACAACTCTGTCTCACTTTTGAGACCACAAGCGTGGGGAGCTGAGTCAATGGTGTCTGCAGAACCCCTCTGCAGATGCCATGCAAAGGGAGGCCTTTGATAAGAGGGGAGCACAAAATCCAGGGCCGGGGTGTCTGTGGTGCTTCTCTGTGTTTCTCCCTGCAGCCACAGCGGCATTGGTGGTTGTTGGCAGAGGCAGGACGAGGTCAGTCTGCTCAAAGCCAAGCTGAGCTGTGTTTCTCCTCATAACCCTTTTAAAGACCTTTCCAAATGTACTTTGGGAAAGCTCTTCTGCAGCCAGGACTGCTGAGGACAGTGGAGTGGCTTAAGTGAGAGGACTGTGCCACCCACTTTGAAGCAGGATCAGGGCTGGCACTGTCCTGTTTGACCACGTCCTTGTGTCCATCTCTCATTTCCATCTCTGCCCTCTCTTTCCCCATTATGTGCTTTCCAACCTCAATGAAATCTGGCAGCAGAGCAGAGGTATTAGTGATATTCTTTGGGGACCAAACCAGAGAAATGTTTAGGCATGTGGGCTTCCAGGAAGGGAAGAAATGTATCAGTGCTCTCTTTAAGGACATGAGTGCATCAGCATCTCAGCCTTTTGTAGATTCCAGAGAATAAGTACCTGCACTTATCCTTGAGATGCAGTTCTAGGAATGCAGGCTGGGTTGCTTTGGGACTGGCTGGGCTGGGCTGATGCTCCTGCAGTGCTGACAGCACGAGTGCACCCAGCCCATTAGCTCTGCGTGCTCACTAATTGACACAGCACACACATCATGCCCCTCATTGCTTGGGAGGAATGGCTCTACAGCAGTGCTTGGTGTGCTCTGAACTTCATCCCTTTCCTGCCCTCCGCAGTCTCAGTTCTTCACTCTGTTGTTCTGTGTTTGCTGCAGAAAGTGATTTATAGCTGAATCACTTTCATTATAGCACTTGGTGATACCTCATACAGTCATCTTTTAGAGACAATCTGAATTATTTAGTCCAGGGAGCAGTTAATTTGATCAGGTCTCCATATCTCTCCCCCTACTCTTCCCATTTCTCTGATATCTCCTGAAATATATACAAGATACTAAAAACCACGTTGTGACTAATCTGATCCCTGAGGAAGTATGCTGAGCTCAAGAGTGAAATCTGATCAAGAAATCTGGACTCAGTGTTATGGTTTATGAACTCAAACACTCGTGATTTTACAAAAGAATTCTTAGGAATAATGCCCTTTTTAATGCTTTGATAGCATCTCACTCTTGGAAAAAAAATTCTACAAACTGTGTTTAGACTCATGTACTACAGTACTTCCATGTGGTTCACTGAATCTTTTCCTTTAAAAATAGTTTGGTTAAACCAAAAATTAATTCAGAAAATTTTATAGTCTGTCTCACAAAAGCATAGAAGGTCAGAGTGGTCCTATCACACATTGCAATCTGAGCATGAAATGAATGTAAAGCATAGAGAGAAACTCAAGTCTCTTGAGATAATAGGGAGATATCTCAGGATGGATATGATAATAATTATCAGTGTATTCCAGAAATGCAAAGGAACTTCTAGCCCATGAAGATGGCACTCAGATGTTTTGTTCAGATGACCTGTATTTCTTTGGTTTGTATTTTTCCCACCACTAGCAAACTACCTATTCATTCTTCAAACTTCGTTTGGAAAAGTAAAATACTGGAAAAATAGGAAATGAGTAAGCTTTTTAAAGTTTTGCTGAGACTTTCTCTAAAAATGCAGCCTATTTATGCTTTTTTTTTTTTTTTATGCTTATAGTCTTGTAAAGAATAAGAATTTATCTCACTGCTGGTGAAGTGGCCAACTAATAATTCCCATATTCTACAGAACTATTTCCAAAGATAAAAGCCACTGGTTTATGCAAGTGGGTGGATGTTGGTTTGACAGCTTTTATGCTGGTGTGTATCATATGAACAAAGCCCCACCACTGGACAAAAAAAAAAAAAATATCTGTAGCTTCAATGAAAGGTACTGAAAATGAGCAGAACAGAAAATTGGACTCCCTGCTTACCTTGGCAGCAGACATTGATTTGTTCTGTGGGCTCAGATCTGTCACGCTGCTTTGCCAACAGGTTTGTGTTGGAAAGGAAGAGCTGTGATTCCCTGTTTGCCCTCTGCAGGCTCTGAACAGCTACAACCAAGGGGACATAGAAGGCTCCAAGCGGCTGGGTCGCAACGCGCTCTGGGTGGCCGTGACCTCCATCATCATCGGCGTCGTCGTCGGCATCTACTGCGCGGTTCACTTCACAACGGTGAGCAGGGCCCTCACAGCCCTCTGTGCAGGCTCTGAGGGCTGCCACAGCCACCTCTCTTTATCTATTTAGGGATGCACATGGGCTTTCCAAAGGAGTTTTATCATAATTTGCACTTTAGAAAATTCTGTTGTCTGTGGTTAAACACAAGCGGCTCTGTCTTAGCAGCAGGTGGTTTTCTAGAAACTCTTGCAGCTCCAATTTGTTTTTCCAATTTTGGCCAGTTGCATTTTGGTTTTTCTCCTCCTCAGCTTTACCATCTTTCACATCAAGTGACCTGAGATCTTTAAATTTCAGGTTACAGAGTCCCCAGGTGCTAATTTTCAGTTTCTCGGCCTGGCCAACTGATCTTTTAAGTCTGCAAGGAGGAGACAACAGTCAGTTACTCTTCTACTGTTTGACAGTAAGACAGATGACCAGAACTGTATCAAAAGTGACCACAAATGTCACTGTGACTTGTGTCTCTGTGGGGTAAGGCCCTTTACTCTCCATGCTGTGTTAGTGTCCTGCCCTCCTACACCTGCAATAATAGAAACAAAGCTCAACAAATGAATCTCTGGGGTTACCTAGATGGATTACTGGAAAAGAGGACAAAAGCAATTGAGGGTATTGATAATCTTTCTTAAGGCTGTGCAACATGCTCTTTTCTCCACAATACTGAGCACTTCCCATTAAAATAACCAATTTAAATTAATTTATTATTGACTGGTTTGGTTGGAGGGCATTTCAGTGCACTGTACAAACTTATGCATAAGCTATAAACAGAGAACACCCCATTTACCACTGAAATGAAGACATCTCTGGAGAGTGGAATGCAGTAACTGGTTAAACATGTACAGCATTTTCATACAAAATTTGAAGCACAACATATTGAGCTGCAGGGAAGTTACTGGACAGGGGGTCCAGCTCTGTGGGATATTATTAGATGGTGCTGCAGACTCTAAGTGTCCTGTGCATTCATTAATTTTCTGTGCATTTTGCAAGCATGAGTCTTGGTTCAGCTTGTGTTCAGCTCATTCAGCGCTGGCAGATTTAAACCCAAGTCCCTTCAGGCTGGGGGTGCCAAGTTTTGTAACTGACAGCAGCAGTAAATTCTTCTGTTCGCCTCCACCACCTTACTCATCATTTCTCAGGCAAGGAGAGCAGCTCAGTTATTTTTTCAAAGTAGGGGAGAGAAGGGCAGTGTGAGGAGTGGCGGACAGCCCTGGCCTGAAACACTCACAGTGACCAGGCAGCAGTAAACCAGTGTAATACAACTCTGTTTTTCTTTTGAGGACTTTTTAAATTGGTTTTGGTTCTAAGTGGAAGCAGCCAAGTGCCTGGGAACCCTTGGAACACTTCTGGGATATTAATTTCTGTACATAGTTTCCACAGAGCTTTATTGGCCAAATGGTACCATGACTTTTGTGAGGAGTCCAGGTTTACTGGATTCACTCTGCTCTCTGCACTTCCAGCCTCTTTACTGCTCCCCTTCTCCCTCTCACTTATCACCCTCCAAAGAGCCTTTGCTTCTAGGAAAAGATTTGATGGTAACAACAATCTTTTGATGTGAAAATGAGTGAATAGAAGCACCCAGCTGGTCTTTCCACTCTCCATGCTTACCTGGGTCCCTTCTGTTGCCTTATGCTTGGACGTTTTTACTTTATACTAAATTGTTTTATTCTGACAATCCACTGCTGTGAATGGCTTTGCACACTCCATTCAGTGACCTCACACCCATCTGTGCCTTTCTCATGATTATTTACTGACAGCCACTTTGCTTCTGCTGAAGTAAAGTGATTGTAAATTAATTCTATGCTAATTTTAATATATTTTTCAATATTAGTAAGGTAGCACAAAGTATCCTTGATAGAATAATATAGCAGATTTATTTGATCACCATTAAGCACAGATTTAATGTTTGCCTGACCTACACATGCATTTTTCCTGAAAGTTAGACTTCAGCAGTATGTATGAAAAGCTTGACCCTTCCAAGATTCATTCCTCTACTTTATCCACTTGAAATTAATCAGACACCACAGTAGCCAGTTCTTCCTGCTGACATTCCTTGTGGCTTCTTTTGGTCTTCAAGGGATAACAAGTCTCACTGTGAATTACCTCTGGGAGATACTGCTGCCAGTATCAAAGATGCAAAGTGTACTGAGAACTCGAGTTCCCTTCCACAACATGAAGCCTCTGAGAAGCACCAAAAGTGAGACATCCAAGTCAGGCTGGCAGGGGGGAATCTCTATCGATTGTTACACAACTTTTCTTACAGGTACAGGAGCTTGAGTCAGGCTCAGCTGGCTCTGAAACCTCCTTCAAAACAACTCCACATGCCTCAGCCAGGAGAAAAATATCTAGTCAGGTGTGTTGAGGGTAGAAATGATAGAAGTTGCAGAGGGAGGAAGAGCAGGAAATTCTTGCTTTGAGCAAACAATGATTTTATACAGCCAATAATAGTCCAAAGTGTACCTCCAATAATAGTGCCAGACTTGGGAAGAGGAAGATCCTTTCACTCTTCAGAAAACCTCTACTTCCAGGTGTCCTCATGTGCCTTCCTTGGATTGTTCAACCACAGAGCAACAGTAGCACAGGAATAACAGCAGCCAACACCTACGTCTGCAGGGAAGAAATAGCCTTGACTTCTCATTTTGAAGATTTACTCAGAGCTAAGTCAGCTTGGAGCTTCTCCTGCTGCCTTGCAGAGTCTCATTTGTCTCGAACACTGGCATGTTATCTTTAGCAAACATATATTAAGATATGTAGTGATACATATTTATATCCTGGAACAGGGCCCACCCAACACTTGGGAACCATCTATGTTCTGCAGTCATGCCCCTAAATGTAGGCAAGGGGAAGCCATCACTTGCATCCCTGGAGCTGACAGCCCAGCAATAAAACTTGTGTGTCCTGATCAGTGTAAAGTGGCGTGTCCCTCACCGTGCTGAGGACTCTGAGTGCAGAGCTGTGGTGCGTGTGAAGTCAGGGCTGGGCCTCATTCCACACTGGGCCAAATTTATTCTTATTCTTCCCCATTTGCTTTTACCTTCCCCTGTCAGCTTCCCCTGTGCCCCTGCCTTGCCAGTCCTGAGTGCTGAGTTTCATTCCCAGGGTTTGTTCAATGTAACTTTAGCTGGTATTTGTGTCACCACAGTCTGGCCCTGCATGTGTGCCTCAGGCATGCTGTCCCTCAAGAGCTGCAGTGAGAAATGGGATGTATTTGCCTTCCCTGAGGGACACCACTGTGACCTGAGGCAGGGCAGGGCTGTGTGCCACAGCCTGTGTGTGCCATACCCTGTTTGCTCCCACCCAGTGCCACTGTTCTCATCATGCTCCTCTCAGAAACCTTTCCCCAGACTTGCACATGCTTGGAGTCAGCCTTCCAACCTCTAAGCATTTTGTTCAGCAACAGGTGGTGATTTTGTGATACAGTGATACAGTGAGGGCTCTCAAGTCATTTACAGTCTGTGTTTTCAGAGCAGCCTCAACGTTTTTGAAGCAGATTCCAAAGTCTGTTTTGTTACGGGTTTTGCTGACACGAAACACCCTCAGATTACATTTGCATTCTGCTGGCAGGGTTTAGGGAAACAAAACCCTGGGCTGGATCCTCCTTACTTAAGTGAAAGAGATCCTAGGTATCCCAAACCCTATTCTTAACTGGATCTAAACGTGTCATATTCTTCTTCATCCTGCCATGAAGCTCAGAACAATATTCAGCTCCTCACAGCACATACCTGTAGACCACCTCTAGTGCCTAAGTGACACTTTGCAGAGCTGTTCAGGGCTGAGGTAGAGCTCACATGAGTTTTGCCACCCAGTTTGAGCCACAAGGCATTTCATATACAGCCCACATCTTCTGTGCTCCTTACTCATGGACTTCTGCAGTCTGGACAACTAGGAGTGAGCCAAGCAGAAATATGGAGGATGAGTGAGAGGTGTTAGAGAGACGTAAAAACTTTAGTAGACTGAGACAGCAACAATTTTGCTCTAAGAAAGCCAAAATGTTGTGACTTTGGAATTTTATGCAAACCATTATGATATTTTAATGCATTCCTAGAGGAGCCTGAACTTCTGACCCCTTCTTTAATCTCACTTGATTTAGAACTTCACCCCAGGGAAGCCACAGAAATGCCACCTGTCAGCATGGCTTCCAAGGAACACAGAGCCAGCCAGGCTGTGAGGAGAACACCAGCTTGCACTGCTCAGAATCAGAAGGGTTTTAAATCAAGCACATGTGCAGTAATGCAGCATTGGTAATTCCAGGTAGAAGGAAAAGGAGTAAGTGTTTAGACTGTGCATCAGGGACAGTTTCCTCACTGACTTAAAAATAATTCTTCAGGAGGAAAAGGAGTGCAAGATTATTTTTAGTATCTCGGCTGTCCTGTTCCTGCAGCTCTCAGAAGCCTTTGCAGGCATTCCACTCAGTGACTGCCTGTCTTTCAGAGACACAATAAGCTAAAGACCAGCACAAGGACAGGGATTACTCAGCCAGCCTCCAGATCTTTACATTGGCCATCCTGTCCTCCGTACCTTGTTTATAAAAATGAACAAGTCAGGGTCTTGTGCTGCAGGGATTGGCCTGCCAGTAAGGGACAGAGCTCCAAGCCTGAAGTCAAGGCATTCCTGTTCTTTAATTCTTGGTGTCTACCCAGCCAGGGAACTCATACTGCTGCTTTTCTATTGTAAGGGCACATACTGATTATTTCCTTGATCCTTACCTTGTTTCACTGGATTTGTGAAAACACAGGAGCCTAAAGTCCTCAACCAGTCTCTCAAAGTTCCCTCAGCTGGGAGGCTGAGCAGTGGCACAGTGTGCAGGTGCACAGACGATGTGGTCACTTCAGCCTGACTTCCTTAGCAAACCACATGAAAACATCCTGGTCCAGAAACAGCTGTTTCATCTGTGCACAGAGGAGGTGTTCCCACAATGGATTCGACCCAGTGGAGCCATGAGTAGCATCCAAGAGACAGCCAGCAAAGGCATTAATGGTGTCTGCAGGATATATTTACTGTGCAGTGCCTCGGGTCCCAAATCCCTCCTTGAGGAGCTGCTAGAATGCAGCTGCCTGATGGAGGAGATCCCTCAGACTCCAGCAGAACCCAGAATCCAGGGATAGGTCAGGGCATCCATGGGTATTGTCTGAGAGCTTTCCTCTACACAAGAATTTGAGGGAACTCCTCAGATCCTTCCTCTCCTAATGCAGATGCCCAGCACAGGTTTACCAGTCCTTTTAAAGCATGTTGAGTGTTACTGTTGGATTTACCAAGTTCTCCACTGCTGGAGTGTTGTTCTTGTCTGACTGCTTTATTTACCACTCCAAAGAAGCAGAGATGCTGTTGATCTCATTAATCTTTGTCAAATAAGAGCCCATTTCCTGGCAATGAAAGTCCCTGATTTGCATTGATTCAGGTAACCCAGTTTAAAAATTCAGTTCAGATTGACAGATGACCAATGCCATTAGAAACTCAGCTCTTTGACTCAAAACTATTGAGCTGCTAGTCTAGAGGGATGTTTGTTAAGAGAACAAGTGCTACTAATGTGGCATAATGTATCCATTAGATCTGTAGAATTAATAATTCAAACTCACAGGGCAAACTCTCTGTCTTCTCCTTTAAACACACATATTTCTGTGTCCTTGCAGCATGCTATCTGAAGACCAGGACTGCACTTGGATGATATCAACATGTAAACCTCTGGAGGGGGAAAAAGAAGAGATGGAAACCATTCCAGACTGTTAGCTCTGACCCTACAAGTCTGCAGAGGCATGTTGCTGGTGAATGAACTGATAGCCCAGTTAGTTAATCAGCATGGTGTGACCAGGTTTTCAAAATTATTTATTTATAAGACACCTCAGTATAAAGCAGCATTTTCTCTTTTACCCTAATGTATAATGAGATCTTGCCCTAAAAAAAAAAATCCCTTTTCTTTCTCTTTTCCATGGAATATACACTGGATCTGTGATGTTCCCTGGCTGACCCCAGCCGGACAAAGCCAACGTATCCAGACTGTTTATGGTGCACAGTGTAAGATCTGATGCACAGCCCACTGAAGCTAGTAGGAGAACTCCTGTTACTTCTGGCAGATTTTGGATCAGGCCATTAAGGATTTTTTCATTGTTTTAAAATAGTCTCCCCATGACACAACTGTACCCATGGGTTTGTGATTTTATTCTGCTCTGTGATTTTATAATGCCGTGGGCGCACTCTGACTCAGCAGCTGCTTTCTTTTGTCATCCTCAGCTTTTAGAACTTTACCTTGGATTTTTAAACACCTGGGACCGATTTCAATAACTTGATTATTAAGAGAGACTCTTCTTCCATAGCATCCATGTTTTTCTTAATAATTTATTTTTGTTTTGTTGTCTTTCATTGTTACACTCCCTTGACTTAGCTCTTGTCCCACATTAAATTTGCACTGATCATATTTTCCTCTTTAAACCTCACATATGTAAAAAGTCCCTATTTTTTTATCTGACAAAAGATCTTCTTTTTAAACAGATGTCCTTCATCCCTTTGTTGTTGTGCTTCCAGCAAGGCACATAGTTTCATTGTGTTCTGCTTTGTTCATGTGGGTTTTGTTTAGCTCATCCTCTCACCTCTATGACTGGTCTGTGTATCACTGCAGATAGAGATGTACAGACTTTTGCACCTCTGCCTAGTTACAGACACACTTCCTGATCCTTAGACACTACTCAGTGAGCAGCCTCAGGTTCCAGAATTGATGGCCTCTAAATTACTGCAGTTTCTTGATAACTTGTGAAAATTTATGGGACAGCTGTTTTTACTAGCTGGAAACTGTTTCACAGAATACAATTGTTTTGTCATACAAATATTTCATGTTAAAAGGAGTGAGCTCTGGTGAGCATTAAGATGTGGCTGCACCCTCAGCAGTTGCTGCTCTGCTTTATTACCACACCTTCAAGCGAGCTGTGCCAACTTCCACTCCCTCTCCTTGCACCAACATCAGCCTGGAGCGACTGCCCAGAAATCCAGGGGGTTCTGCAGGTGCAGGTAAGAGAAGAATCATCTGTCAGGAGTTCAACAAACAATAATAATAAAAAAAAAAATCCTCCCAGAAACCTTTACCTGTTAAAGCATATGCCTGGAAGTAGCATGTATTTTTTGTGCCTTGATATTATATTTTCAATGTGCTTTTTCGCTTTCCTTCCTGCCAAATTCTGTTTTTCATTGAAGTCAGTGAAACATTACCTCTCCTTAATTACTACAGTATTAAACTTCACAAATACTGGTGAAGTCAGCTGATTTATTAAACATTTACACTGATCAGATTTGTCCACATGGGAATCTTGCCACTGATTTTGATGATCCCAGGAACTGGCTGTTCTGTGAACTCTTCTTTGGTTTTTGAATACTATTTTAATGGTCTGATATGTCTTGTGGGACTTTTAGTAGCCTGCCTTATTATCAGATATGATAGAAATGTCATTGACAAATGGAATAAAATTACTTTTAATTCATGTCTATTCTGGTATGTGGGAAGTGTCTTTCCTAAGTTTTGTTGCCTCTTCTACTGGAAAGAGTAATATCCCTTTTTCTAACCCCTTGGACAGTTTCAGAATGAAGTGAATCACACTAAAAGGAGGTTTCCAAAGTTATGTGGGCATCAGAGGATAGGGATAGGCAACTTGAAGTATTTTTTTAATTGCCTGACAAGGGTTGAGATAAATAGGAGCTAGACACCCAACTTGTTCAGAAGCTTTTGAAAACCATACTGGAAATCTAACTTGCATCTTGTTTCTCATAAATATCTTTGAAGTCTCACTCTTAATATAATTGAGAATTGAGCCATTGTACCTTCAGTGCTTCTGAAGATAAATGTTGGTACCTTACAGTGCTATTGATTGGTATAAAAATAAAGGCTTTATATTAAACCACTTAATGTGACAGAGAGGAGAGAATGCAGCAATTCCTCTAATGTCCTTAGTGCTTCTGTGTCGTAGGTAATCTTATTTTTGCTTTACTAATGTATTGGTATTGGTTCTCTTAATTTATTTATATTTACATAAATTTTCAACCATGTTTGGGAAGTGCAGCTTGTGCTGGAAAGAGGTATGGTTCTTGTACAACCACATTGTTCTGTTGTAGGCGTGACAGAGATATCCCAAAGCAGGCAGCAAACACAGGGAGCCTAAATGACATTTTAGTGCCCAAATCAGCAAGGCCCTAGTGCCAACGGTGGGTATGGAAGGCAGAATGCAGGTGTCTGACTGAGGAATTTGTGTCTGCTCCATATTTAGAGAGGTATGTATAGAAATTTCATTATCTCTGACAGCTCTGGAAATTACCTGTTCTTCATTGTCATGCATCTAGGTTTGGATTTGGTCCATTATTCTGCATTGGATCTACCTTTTTTGGTAGGAAAAAAACCCTGTTATATGATATATGTGCTGAATGATGTTATTTGATGAATAAGAGGAAAGTAGGAAGGAGTACGATGCATTTCAACTCAACATCTGTGTCCTGGGTGCATGAACAGAGTCTTCCTTCTGCAAAGCTGCTTCAGGCTTCCATTTTTTGGATGCAGTGTCCTCGCACACTGAAGGCACCAACTAATGCCTCAAGTCCAGCTCCCTTTTCTTTGCTGCACATATTACAGGCAGAGACAGATGGAAACTTGAAATTGCTGGCCTCAGCTCCTGGATCATGTTGGCACCTTTGGCTTCTTACAAGGCAGCTGCATTCTGCAAAACAGCCCAGTGCACGTATCTTGATATGTAATCCTAGAAGAGGCTTCTAAATATAAATGGGGGTTCTTTGCTGCTGTATGAAGGGGGTCAGCCAGACACTCAAAATGTGGTGTAAGTTTCTTCAGATTGCACAAAAGCCAAATAATCTCCAGGATAATATGAAATTAAATTCTTGGGGTGCCTCCCTGCAGGCACAGCCAGGGGCTTACAGCTTTCACCTGAAGATCAGCACTGGCTCTTCAATTTCTGTGGTTGCAACCAGGATAGATGAGGTGTGCACTGTTGGAGCAGAGAAGGGATGCAGTGGTGTGTGAGGGATTTCTGCTGTGCACTCCCAACTTTCCATTTGCCAAGCACAATGGCATGTTCTGCATGCACAGCAGGACACGTGTCCCTGAGATGGGACTGAGCCTCTGAGGAGGCTGCCCAAGCTCCTCTGCTGCACTCCCTGCCAGCCTGGCAAAGTGGGCAAAATCCACAAGTGACCCAAAAGGAGGAGGGGGCCTGGAAACATCACTCAGCCGCTGTAAAGATAGAGTAACAAATTCAGGGCCACAAGGCATAGAAAGAAATTCACCCAGAGGGTTTCTGCCTGTAAATTTATCCTGTCTTGATCCCTGGGGTGAGTTCTGCTCTGCTCCCACACAGCTCACTCTCCACAGCACACAAGCTGCAAGAAGCACTTGCTCATATGTCCTTTACAATGTGATTTATGACATGTGTGAATCTGATCCCCCAGCTCACGTCTGAGGATGGCTCCTCTGAGTTTGTCATCTCTCGCTGTAGGGCTGAGTCAGCTTCCACACCACTTGCAATGACTTCTCTTTGGCAAAATAAGCTTGCATCATGTCAAGGGAAAATAACTTTGCCAGATATCAATGGATTCTCAGGACTTTGAGCTACATAGCCTGAGGCTGAAGGCCACCTCATTTCTTTTCTGACACCTACTCTGAGGTAAGAGAAGGGGAAACTACTGGAAGTGAAGTATCCAGACCAGGCTGTGTGGTCATGGTGAGCCATGGCAGCCTCATGTTCACATTTCAACCGCTATTCAGTGGGGGCTTAATTGCCTTTTGATTTTAATCAAATAATAAGAGAGATAATCTAAACAGTGGAAATGAGAGATTCTGGCCTAGAGCATGGTGTTTGGTGAGTGTCATCCCTGACTTCTGTGCCTGAAAATCTTGTAAGGTCTCTCCTCACCCCATCTAATCCAAGACATGCATTCCCCTAACACAGGTCTCTCCTGACCTCAGACCTATCCTGTTTGGTCCCTACTCTCTTTTAAAATGAGTCAGCTGATAGAGAGGGACGTAAGTGATATCTCCAAGGGGGTAGAGTGACTCAGTAGCAAAGATGTCACTTCACTTGACCCCTCAGCCTGTACAGCACCCAAAGTGCTCTGTAATTATTCCCAGAACTTTGACCAGCTCTGCTGAGTCTCATCATTTTAAGAGCCAAGAACCAAACTGCCTTAAAATTAACTTCTGACTAAGAAGATTTAATGGTCAGGCCAGGTCTAGCTCATGTTTACTAAAAAAGGTAGGTGTGAGGGAGGGAAAAATGAGCTGAGCTTTGCTTGTGGCTACTGACATGGCAACTAAAAGAGATCACACAGCTCTTCATATCCTGCAGGTCTTTTACAAGCCTCTACTTTTAAAACCTCACATTGTCCTAGGAGGTGGTGTGGCACAGTCATGACACCAGATGAAGCATTTCACCAATTACTTTTATCTTGTTTTATGGGCTGTGAAGAGTCTGAAAGTAGAATGTGTCTTTTTTTTTAAAGGGAATTTCTTATTCAGAATTAGTCATTTGTGTTTTCCCTGGTCCTTTTACCCCAATAGGGGCAGAGGTAGAAAAGATCTTTTGTAGTCTTCCTTTGGAATGTGGAGGCTGGCTCAGATGGGGTGAAAGAGGGGCAGTTTTTATGCCCTTCAGGCTGCAGAGCATAAAAGGAGGCAAAAAGTCACAGATGCTGTTAAAGGCAGGAGCAAAACTCCGGGGTTCCAGAGAATCAGTGGGAGGCTGAGCTCTGCCAGGCCCCTGTGGCTGGTCTTTAGCGAATCCCTCACTTCCCACATCTCTGCATTAACAGCTGGGAGGGAATGGGGCTCCCACTCAGGCTGAGGGGAGAAAACAACTCTCCAGTGAATGCAAGGACCGTGCACACAGACGTGTGTGAGGAGGTGGGGGATGATTTAGTTGTTCATGGTGTGATGTCATCCAGCCCTCAATATTCTCAGGGAGAGCACCTGACAAAGTGAGTTGCAGGCTGATTGCTCCAGGAGTGTGCTACACCCACCAGTCACGGGGAGGGGGACAAGAGCCAGTCCTGAAAAGGGAGCAGACATGGGGAAAACAGGGAGGAGAAGGCAGCAACAGTGAGGCTGAGATGCCTCGTCCATGGCCTGTGTCCTGTCCACAGGCCAGCAGCTCCCAGAGGTTTCAGCATGGAGCACACCATGGATGGTTCATCACCATGGAAGGAGGAACCATCACAGTTTAACACCAGACTTTAAAATGAATGCTTGTACCTACCACAGACTGGTTACCACAGCCTCGTGATCTGCTAGCAGTCCTTACCCTGCAGTTTGTTACTACTCTGTGGTTCCTAGAGAACAAAAGACATTGCAAATGTCAGGCGCCAGATGAAAGTACCATGGCCAGCAGTGGGTCTGTGTGGCTCTTGTGCAGATCATCACAGTGATCCTGGATGGGCAAGTGATGGGCAAGACTCGGCACCCTGTACTGCAAACAGTGCTTCCCAGGAAAACTGGGGAGAACAAAACAACCGGGGTTGGAGACAGGGAATTTAGGAGCACTAAGCTGTGTGAAATGCCAAAATAACAGCAGCTGCATTTTATAGCAGTGTATAGGGCTGCATTTTACAGCAGTGTACAGTGTTACAGGCTGTGTACAGGGCTGGGCCTGCACACAGTGCCCCGGCAGCCTGTCCTGGCGGGGTGTTCGACTCCCAAAGGCAAAAAGGGAGCAGCTGTTCCCAAAACACAGCGGGAGCCAGCACTGCACTGCCACAGGCATCCCGGCAGAATTCTTCCCACAGGGTTACTGTGTGTGGGTACTTCCATTTGGTAGGAATCCTTCTGTCTGTGTGCGGGTTGCTCCTATTTGTAATGACAAAACCGCAATTTATCTGTAAAGAGAACGGTGACACACCTGCAGGCCTCAGTTCTGTGGCTGTGAGGGAAGGGGGAGAAAAAACCAGCAACAGCTGGGGAAGAGACAAGGGTAAAACCAGATAGTGTGAGTGGGAATGCTCTGAGAAACGTGTCAGTGTAACTTCATTTGGGAAACATTTCTCGTTTAAGGACTCAGCCTTCCATCCGCCGGAGCTGGCGGTTCCAGCGCGCTGTGGCGCGGGCTCGGGGACGCGCCATTGCCCGCGGCTGCAGCACCGCCCTCAGGCGCTGCCCCGGCACGGCGCTCCCGGCGGGCTCGGAGCCGAGCCCGGGCGGCGGGCGGGCAGCGGGCGCGGGGGGAGCCGCCGTGGAGGCCGGGGCAGCGCGGAACGGCCGCGCCGGGCTCGGTTCCCCGCGGCGGGCGCGGGCCGGGCCCGGCGGAAGCGGAAGCGCGGCGGCGGCGGCGGCGGGAGCGCGGCGGGCGGTGGGTGCGGGCCGGCGGGGCAGGACACGGCCGGGCCGGGCCGGGCAGGGCCGGGCAGGGCAGGGCCGCTCCCGGGGCTGCTGGACCGGGCTGTGCCCCCGTGCCCCGCGCAGGTCCCCGGTGCGCCCCGCGGGCCCTTTCCGTGCGCACCCCGGCGGGGCCGGGTCTGTGCAGGCGCCGCCGGTCCCGGGCAGAGCGGGGCTGAGGGAGCGCGGCGGAGTGAGCTCTGCCCCGGGCGTGGGCACAGCCCCGAGGCTGCCGAGCTCCAGCAGCGTTTGGGCACCGCTCTCGGGCACTGCTGGGAGTGTTGGGTGTCTGTGCGGGAGCCGGACCGGCTGGTCCTGTGGGGCCCTCCAGCTCAGCACAGTTTGTGGTTCTTTGGTTAGAACCCCCTTCGCCTGCTCTCAGCATCCTCAGCAGGGTGAGATAACGTTATTCTAGTGAGGTCACGTTTCAGGCAGGCTGCTTTTGGAGCTTCCCACAGAAAGTTCTCGTGGTGTTCAGCTGGGGAGGTGCAGCGCTGTGTGCACGGGAGGAGAAGGCAAAGGACGAGCCCCTGGCCTGGGGAGCACAACAGCTCTGTGCTGTGTGCAGGGAGCTGCGGGGCAGCTGCACGGGTGGCTGAGTGTGATAGAGGTGCTCCTGTATAGAACTGCAGCACATCATCAGCAGCAGCGAAAAACTGTCACTTGGTGCCTTTGTGCAGAGTATGCTGTCACTTTACAATGGATTAATCGAGTTTCTGAGGCTCTTCAACTCAAAAACCCAGCCCAAGGCTACTGATGAGTTTTCTTTCCTGCCTGCTGGTGTTCCAGCTGTGGGAGTCCATGTGCTAATCTGGCTTTCCCTGCTCTTTTAGAGCCATAAAAATGGGGAACACGAGCAGCGAGCGAGCGGGGCTGGAGCGCCATGGGCACAAAGCTTCCCGAGGGGACAGCTCCGGAGGAGCCATCAGTACCAAGGAGGGGGACAGACCCAAAATCCTAATGGACAGTCCTGAAGATGCAGACTTGTTCCATTCAGAGGAAATGAAGGTATTGCTGATTGTTCTCCCAGCATTGTGTGCTTGGAATGCTGTGGGGCTGTTTGTGAGCTGTAGGGATTTTGTCATTGAGTTTACACAAAGCTGTCCATCCCCTTTCCTTCCCATGCCAAGGAGAGAGTGAACTGGTGTTGAAGCAGGTCTAATTGGGGCTGGAGGGAGGGACATTATTTTGCCTTCCACTCCTCCTGCAAATTTGGAAGGCTTCAACACCTTTGCAGAATTTGTGCAAATGAACTTGTGAACAGTATTTAGAAATGCAGCTTGTATTCTGCATCTGGCAAACAAAGGTTGTAGTAGACTTAGAGAATCATGCCTGAGGGCAAAAAAAGTGTTTGGTGCAACACAGGTTGTCTGAGCCTGCCAGGAAAGAACCTTTTCTGATTGAGACATTGTGCTTGTAGGCTCCATTGGAGAAAGAAGAATTTCTAGCTTGGCAGCAAGACCTGGAAGTGAATGACAAAACCCCCACTCAAGCTCGGCCAACAGTCTTCCGCTGGACTGGAGGAGGGAAAGAAGTTTATTTATCAGGGTCCTTCAACAACTGGAGTAAAATTCCTCTGACAAGGAGGTAATGAAGTGCTGCTGCAGCGTGTTCCCCATGGACTGGCAGTGCTCAGTGCCATGAAGAAGGTGGTCAGCTCAGAGATGGGATTGGGCTGGATTTTCCACTATCCTGCTTCTCTCCTCACGCCCTTGGTGACAATCTGACTGCTCCATTCTTGGATGGTACAGGGTGGGAGTTGAGCTGTGTGTCAGTTCGCTGGGCACAACGCACAGATAACCCCAAACAGTCCCTGCTGTGAGTCTGTGCCTGGAGCAGGGCTGGGCAGTGGAAAGGGGAGCTGCTTCCAGCTCAGTGTCTCTGATGACACATCCTTGCCATGTCAGTAGCTTTTGCTCAGCTCAGAGGGTCCAGAGGCCTGTTGGAGCAGCATCAACTGTTTCTCAGCTTTTTTGAGGTGCTGCTAAAGCCTTCTGAAGAATCAGGGAGTTCACAGCCCAAGGAGTTTGGAAATTGCCAAGCAGCATCTCTTCAGACCCAAAGTAACCCAGAAGTATTGAGTTGCTGCTTTTATCTGCTCATTGTTCATTTATTTCATGGGCATTTGGGAAATGCAATTTATGATGGCAAATACTGAAAGGCAAGGAAATATGAGAAAGCTGATCTTGTTCCATCAGCAGATAAATGAGGTCTCATGTGCTAACAAGTAACATGAAGATGTGAGAGTGACTTGACAAAAGCTCAGTGCCAGTTATGGGCTGTCAGGAGTGTGGGGGGGTGTCACTGTCACAGAGGAAATTATCATGAGCATTAATCATGATTTGATTCTTTACCTTTGGATTGCACCAGAGATTCTTTGCCTGTTTAAGGTTTTGCATGTTGAGGAGGCTTGTGCTCTGTGTCACAGTGTGTGTCACAGTTTAGAGACCAAGGTACTTTTCAGAATATTGCAGGGCTGATTGTTTGTCTTAAATTGCAGTCACAATAACTTTGTGGCAATCCTGGACCTGCCAGAAGGAGAGCACCAGTACAAGTTCCTCGTGGATGGGCAGTGGACGCACGATCCTGCAGAGGTAATGTTTGCTGTGGGTCACTGTTTGTTGAGTGAGGCATCTGAAGAGGAGAAAGGGGCTGTTCCAGCTGGTGAGAGAGAGGTTTCTGATGGCTGCTGGCCTGGGTGGCAGCATCAGCCTGAGCTCAGAGGGCAGGGGATGCAAAAAGGGACAGGATCTCTTGGCCATTGGTTTATAAGTGATGCCAAGCTTTTCTTGTCCAGGGCCAAACTGCCTTTTAGAGCATTGCAGCACTGCTGGCAGCCCAGAGCTTGCTGTGCCTTCCTGGCCCTCTGTGCCAGCATGTTGCTATCTATTGCTGCTCTAGATCTTTTCCCAGTCCAGTAATTGTGCCAAAATCTGCCAGGCCTGTTTTTCCTCCTCTGCTATAAAATGAGCTTTAACCCCAGCCTGCCCAGCAGTTCCCCAGGTGCTTAAGGACGTAATGTCCAGAGCTGGTGTCACAGGTAACTCCAGGCCAGACCTGACCCCTGCCTTGTCTGGGGCTCTGTGGGCTTGAAGGTTGAGCTGGCATTTCCCCCTCCCAGCCCTTAACATCCTGTACTTCCTCTTAACCTAACACTTGCTGAGCTCTTCTGACATCTGTTTCTGTCATGTTTCAAAAGTAATGTACCTCATTCTTGGTAATGCTGATTGTGTAGTTCTGAGAATTTATTGGTCCCACAGGCTTCTTTTATTCTGATTTTTCTATCGTGTCTTTTGCCAGCCAGTAGTAACCAGCCAGCTGGGTACTGTCAACAACATCATCCAGGTGAAGAAAACTGACTTTGAAGTGTTCGATGCTTTGATGGTGGACTCCCAAAAATGTTCAGACATGTCTGGTATGAGCTTACTGGTAACTTTATGTCACACTTCCTAGAGCTGTTCAGAATTTCATTTTCCCTTTCTATCTGAGTTAGAGCTCCAGCAGAGATTAATCTCCACTTGTGTCAGGCCCTGTGTGCAGGAATCACAAATGCCCAAAGGAGGAAAGTGGAATGCACAGAGGAGGAAGCCTGTGACAAAGCAACGCAGATCTGATGAGGAGGAAGTCCTGGGTGCTCAGTAGCTGTTTGTTTGTCCCTGCTGTGTGCAGTGGCTGGGTTTAGGGCAGTTACTGGTAGATCAGTCTCTCTTTTACCACATCAAACCAATGCTGACAGCCTACACTGCTCCTAATTCAGTCTTCCTCTGCTAAGGAGGTGGCTGAGGGAGTCAGGAGTTGACTTTAGCAGGGAGAAATTAGGTGCATCTCCATGCTAACACAGGCTGGGGAGTATCCTCACAGTGTAGTATAAATTACCTATCTAAGAATAATAGAAAAATGCAATTTTTGCCTTAAGTTTCATGTTCCAGTGTAACAGGAGAGAGGTGGGATTTAGCTTGAGCCGTGTCTGAGGTCAGCATTGCCACGCTGGTTGCTGAGCTCTGTAGGGATGGAGCCCATGACTGAAGCAGTATCCTACACCCAGCTTCAGAAGACCTTTGAACCTGAGGCAGGAGGTGTGTTTGGGTGTGTTTTGCTCTGTGCAACTTTGCCCTGGACAAAGCCTTTTTCGAGAAAGTGTTATATAATTGTGAGGCAGGCCAGGAGGAGATTCTAATAGAAGCCTTCCCCACTGTAGCAGTGTTTCCTTTCCCTGATCAGACTTTGAAGGGCCCTTCCCACAGCCCAGTCTGCAGGGGGGAGCAGTTGCCTTTCACAGGTGCATCCCTTGGAGGGAGCCTTGTAAGGCAGCCTGCACTGTGGAATGTTTGCAGGAGAAGTCGTGGGTAGAGGTGACAGAGAAGTTCTGAAGTGCAGTTGTGCCCTCAGAGCTCTGCTGCCCAGAACCCCACAGCTCATTCCAAGTCAGACTTTGGGCACCTTAAATCCCCTCTTTTGGGCAGTGACTGATCCTCTGGCACTGCACTAGCTGCTGCAGTTGTACTTAAGTGCCATTGATTCCTTTAGGCTGCATGTACCTATAAAGAGCAGATGTTCTTACAAAGTTTTTAGGATTAAATATTTACCATCTCTCTGGCAGAGCTGTCCAGTTCACCCCCAGGACCGTACCACCAGGAGCCCTATGTCTGTAAGGCAGAGGAGCGCTTTAAATCTCCACCCATTCTCCCCCCACACCTGCTGCAGGTTATCCTGAACAAGGACACTGGGATTTCTGTGAGTACATCACTTTGCTTTGCTAAATAATGCCCTTGAGGGTGGGAACAGATGGGGAAAATCTGGATACAGGCAGGGGACAGCATAGGAAAAACCTTAGGATAAGTATTGTGTTGATAAGTTCCTTGTTATGTATGTCCAGATGGATTATCTGAAGTAAATCTATTTTTCTAGTTGACTGTCTTGAAAATGGCAAACTAGAATGCTGTTTTCCTCCCAAAAGCTTGGTCTTGTTAACTGTTAAGACCCCAGAAGCACATAAGGGTAATCACAGTCTGATTCCTGGACCTGGTGAGGATGCAGAGGGTTTACCCAGAGGGACCTGGAGTTGTTCTGAAATGGTGGCTGTGTTTGTGAGGGACTCAGCGTGAGCAGCAGTGATGTACTGGTGGTGTGGCTGGTCACAGGTGCTGTTTGCCACCTCTCAGCTGTGAGGAGTGAACTGTGACTTCTGTTGCTGTCATGCTGTCCCTCTTCTCTGCAGTGTGACCCTGCTCTGCTCCCTGAGCCCAACCACGTCATGTTGAACCACCTGTATGCACTTTCCATCAAGGTGAGAGGCCAGGGCTTGTCCTGCCCACGGGCAGCCTGGGTGTCTGAGCATGGCACACTCACTTCTTTTCCCTCCCCTGCAGGATGGAGTGATGGTGCTCAGTGCTACACACCGTTACAAGAAGAAATACGTGACAACTTTGCTGTACAAGCCAATATGAGCATCACAGTCATTTGTGACCAATTGTTCTGGGCCAGTGCAGTCTCAGAAAAAAATGCTTCACTTAACCAAATGTACTTCTGCTCTGTGCTGTAGCAAACAAACTCTGATTTCATATTTTTCTGAGACTTCCAGGTTCTCCTGTATTTGCCTTATTTTGTTAGCCCCACCTTGGAAGTTTTTGGAAATGGCAGCTTCACAGCAACCAGACAGGTGGCAAAGGTGTCAGTGCCCCTTGTCAGTTAGTTAAAAAACCACCAATTTAATTAGGCTGAATAATGTCAGGGCAGCAACAGATCAAAGAGCTTTAGCAGCGAGGCAGACTGGGAGTCTGCCAGCCCAAAGTCTAGAAAGTTCAGGATTCTTGGGGAATCTGACTTAAGCGTAACACTCAGCAGAAGCAAGCTCATTACTGCTTCCATTGCTCATCAAACACTATTTCAGTAGCAAGTTCCAAACTTGTCTGGCTGAAGTAAGTGTGAATATTGATGATCATTTTGTAGCAGCCTTTTCTGGGCAAAATCAGCAACATAATCATCACTACAAGCTCATTATTATTTTACGGTAGAGTGGGGTGCACTGTTTCTACTGTGAATAGCTCTGTAGTTTTTTCTCTTCACGAGAACTGAAATACATCTTTTCCCCTGTGGAATTTCTGGTAAAGACAATTGTTTTTAATGGCTGGATTTTTCTGTAAATCATAAATATGTTCTTGCAGTAATCTGCTTTTGGAAAACTGGTTTCTTTTGCTGTCACTGAGCAGGACTTCCTTAAGCTGAGAGAGGAAGGAGATGGATGGATTTGTTTGGGGATGAGTTCCTCAGTAACAGCCTGAGGATGACTCTAAGTCTCCCGTGTCCAGTGGCCAAACCTACCCCTCAGTGTCAGCCCCTGCAGAGTGCTGGATGCAGCAGCACTGCAGCCCTCTGTGCCCAGGGCTGGAGCCGGGCAACTTTTTATTCTGTTTCTGTTTTCTAAGTGATTCTAGTAATGCCAGGCTGCCTGTCTTTGGTGTTGACAGCCTGTTTTATCCCAAAACAAATGCAACATTAATGCAAACCTGCTGCCAGTGTGCCTCAGGCCTGCCTGGGAGGGGCCCTTCCCCGGCTTGTTTGGGTGCCTGGGGCAGCGTGACTGTGCCAATGATAACCAGCCCCTTTGCACAAGTCTCTGAGTGGGAACAGAGCTGCAGCAGCCAGCGTGGAGTGAGCCACAGTGGGAGGGTGCCTTGCCATCCTGGGGTCTGTTCACCAGCCTTGTTGCAATATCTTCAGTAGCTGAGTAGATCTGGGTCTAGTGCAATGGTTTTCTCTGAAAACTCTTTCTTCATTCTGTGCTATGGATAGTATTTGGTATTCTGAACTACAGAATTGCTTGTTTTCCACCTCTTTAGAAACAAATAAAACATTTTCAAGAGAAGCGGGTGACTTGTTATTACCTTTCCCACCTGTGGTAACTTGACCTTCAGTGAGTTTTGTTATTACATGTGATTTCCTGATTGCAGTTTTATGCCTTGGTGGGTTGTACAAGCTTTCCATTAAAGGATGCAGATTGAAACATTCTCCTCTTGCACTTGGTCAGTGAACAGGACCGAGGTGTTAATATTTATTTGTGTTGTAAAGTTTGGACGAAGGACAAGAGGCCAGTTATTTAAAAGCTCCATCAGCAGAGCTGCAAAGCTTGGGATGGGCCTTCCAGCAGCCACTTTTCAGCAAGTCTTTCAGACCTTTTTTCCCAAGTCTTCGTCCTCACCAGGGTGACTCTGGGGTCCGAGGCACACACAGGTCCAGCTGTGGGAGGGGACAGTCTGTATCCCTGCAGTGTCCAGTAGCTCCAGGGAATGCCAGGGCTGTGGTCAGTGTGTGGTCAGTGCTGGTACCTGCAGAGCACTCCACCTTCTTCATCAGTGCATCAGGTATGGTGGAACCAGGATAGGAACAGTTACTGTGTACAAGGCTTGAGGATTTTTATTTTTGATTTTTGGTTTGTAGCCTCTGTCTCTGTTTCAGCTGGCAGAGGGCTCAGTACAGGGACTGCAGCTGCCACTGCACCATCAGCTTTTGCAGCCCCTAAGTTTGGAGGGCCGGGAGGGAGCCCAGGGTGGGGGCCCAGGCTGTGTGAGGGGCTGCAGGAGGGACCCTCCCTCTGCTCCACCCTTCCCTGCCCACGGGTGACCAACCCAGGTGCCCCCAGGCCTCTCCAGCCTCCAGCAGCAGTGAGGGAGGTGAGCTGGTCCCTGGCACCAGTGGCCTCAAGTGACAGTCCCAGGAGCCACAGATTTCCTCAGGTAAGCCACTGCCACCCTCAGCCCCACAAAGCTCTTTCTCTCCAGCAGGAGGGTGGATGGTTTGGTTTTTGCTGGGGGGTGGGTTTTGGGGTGTTTTAATGTTTTTTTTTTTGCTAGGTCATTTTCTGCTTAACAAGTGAATGAATTAATCACCCTTCTTGCAATGGGATGAATCAAATCCCTCCAAAGGCAAAAGCTGGATCAAGAATTGGATTTATTAGCTCACATTCCCCACCCACAGCTCACAGTCTGTGCTGTTATGTTTATTCTTGGCTGTTGCTAGGAGAGCACATTTTTTAAAGGTAGATGCAGACACTTTAGTTACAGTCACTTTTGGGGACCCTAGAGTAAACCAGTACAGGACTAACAAGAGCTCCCTCCCCAACCCCCTGATTTCAGCACAGCATGTGAGGGCCAAGTTGACATGGATTTGTGTAGGGTTCTTGGGAATCAAAAAGCTCAATAAATTAATTTTTTTTTTACTCCACCAGTTTCTGGATTAATTTAGTTTTGTTACAATTCAGATCATGCATCATAGGACTGCAACAATGAGCTTTAAATAAGTATTGTTTGTGCACAGTAAAAGAAATAAAGGAACATTGAACAAGTCAGCATTTCATCATATACATCATTGTAGGCACAATAGATAAATCAAGCAGCTCAGGGTTGATGGAGAGCATGTTCATGGAGAATGTCATGTAGACCAAACTGTAAGAGGAGCCACTGGTAACCCACCCCCTGAGCCTCCAACAAGCCCTTTGTCAGGGCTGAGGGGGTGGGTATGTGCACAGAACCAAAAACACTGAACAGTAGGAGGACAAATTAAGTTACTGTAGGCAGCAGTGTGAATATTAAAAACCTCTTCCTGTGAAAGAATACTTCAGACCCTGTAAAAACTAGTTCAGTTAAAAATAGATGTATTTACATTTAAGTCTGATCTAGCAAGTTTTCCCAGCAGGTGTAAGTTGAGCTGTACAGTAACTGCAGGTTGTACTTAATCTGACTGGATTTGTGAATGGTCTTTTTTTAAAGTTGCAGCTATTAGGCCTTAAAAGCACCAGCATTTTACAGCAGTGGGATGAGGAACTGCCTCCCTCTGCTTTGCTCCCAGTACAGTGCTGGGGTAAGTCCCAAACCTATCATTAGATCACGTTCTTGTTAATTAAGATGCCTTTTTTCCAGATCAAGATGTGTGGGGTCATTTACCAGGGCAAGACTGTTCTCCCAGATTCTCACAGATACCCTCTGCCCATCTCATGGGTGAAGCAGGATTGAGCTGTAGGTGCTTGCAGCTGACTGCTGCTCTAGGGAAGTACCTGGATAAATCCACCTGGGTTAGTGCATGTGAACATGCTTGGGGTTTGTGAAGCCACTTATGCTACTGTTCAGGAAATAAAAAGAGCATTAAATGCTAAATATTGCCAGGGTTTGCTCTTGGGTCAGCTGTGACACCTGGGATTCCCCAGCCCCAGAGCCAGGTATAGGGCAGGAGCACTCCAGAGAGAAGGAAGCCGTCATTTCACCATGCCAGTCAAGATAGTTATTTGTTTTATTTGGTTATTGTTCAACAACAAAGTTCAATACTTTCCCGGTGGAGCTTTGAACTGTCCCTCTGGATCCCTCCCTTGTCAATAATAAAAAGGTAATGAAGAAAAATCCTGTACTTTTAGAGACCTAAAACCTCATTTATGCTAACAAGCCTCAATTGCAATTTAATGTTACAATATTTCTTCATGGGAGCGAGGAGGACTGAGGCGAGGCCCCTCCAGTGTCTGAAGATGGCTGTCCACAACCACCAGTAAAACAAAAAGCTAGTGTTGAAAAACGCACAGTTTACAATAAAAAAGTAGAAACCAATTCAATTCCCTTTTGTTACGAATATAAAGTTTCTTGTAAATATGTACAGTCCTTTGAGCTATTTCTATAGCAGGAAGCATTTCACGAACAAGACACAAGATATACACTTTCAGGACTCAACAAGCCCATTTCTGAGGTCTTGAAGATCTTCCATGAGATGCAAAGATTTAAAGATTGATCTCTGTGACCTTTCAAAATATTCAGACCAGGAGACAAAAACTTTCAGCAAATTTCCTGCCAAATCATCTGACTGAAAATAACCCAGCAGACAAGAGAACAGAATACAATATTCATGAAACTCGCCAAAGGACACTGACAAGGCATTGGAATTTTGATGGGCTTCTAGAACAGGTTAGCACAGGCTTGCAAGGGACTAGCAGAAGTTTAAGTGTGGTGCCAAGGGAAGATTTGATGCAGTTTTGCTCTTTCCAGTTGTAAAGAACATGGTTGTTCACTTAGAACGTTGCTATTGCGGAGTGAATGGTCAAAACCTGCTTTGAAAATCATTTGCTCTCTGCTTCATGTTCACAGCAAAAGAGAATAGGAAGCAAGAAAAGGCTCGAGGTCAGACACGGGGAAGCGAAGGTGTGTCAGCAAGTGCCAAAGCTGTTCCCTGTGGGTGTCCTGTGCCAAGACACCGGATCTGATTGCACCACAAGCTACAGCTCACAGGAGGAGCCAGCCCAGGCTGCTCCCCTGGGGAGCTGAGGCTGGCAGGACTCATTGCTGAAGAGACCATGTCCAGTGCTGAGAGGAGAACACTAGTGTGACTGTAATTCTTGTCATAGAATAAGGCTTGTTAACTCTTCGGTGCCAAATTTCCAGAGTAATTAACGGCTATTTTGCAGCGTAGTCTAAAGGTTTCAGTTAATTTACAAGTGAGGTACAATACACTACTCAGCAAAGCAACCTAAAAGGAGAGAGCCAGTGATGGTGCAGCAGCATGCAGTGAACTGTCATGCAGAAGACCTGGATAAAGTCTTACAACCCAGTAGCTTATAGGTAATGCACTTTGTCTCAGGGCCGGGCAGGGGGGTTGGTTAAAGCAGGGGTCTTCCCTCCCCATCAGAGCTGCTCTAAAGCAATTTTAGTGAGAACAAAATAACTTTCAGAAGTGGCAGGTGAACAGGCTAATCAGAAGAAATTTTTCATGTGTTCTGTGGAGAACATCCAACCACAGCTACTATTGAAAGACTCACTCACCTTGGCCCTCCTCCAGGCCATCAGGGACTCCCAGCACATCTCAGAACTTTGACCAACTCTCTGTTAAGGGGTGCTAACCACAGTGATGACCTGGGGTAGGACACGAGTCCCATTTCCTGGATGAACTACTAGGGACTAAAGTGGATACAAAAAGTTCATGAACTGCTTGAAAGAGTAACAGTAGTACAAAGTGCAAAAACAGGAGTGCAGGAAAGTGCAGAGAAATTAACTGAGCTGCGAACGGTCTTCGAAAGCGTCACGGCTCCCGCTGCGGAGCGAGCTTTGGCCCAGGAATGCTGTTTGGGAACTGGGCTGCAGACAGATGGAGTGCATATACTCAGTATATTTCCTTTTTTTCCTGCAGGTCAAGACGAGTAACTCTGTCTAGCTGAGACTTACACTGAAGACTGGTCCCAGACCTGGCAGGGAAATAAAAGGACAAGTTACAAATCACATATATTCTCTTCCAGGCACGAGGTGTGGGAGTAGTACATCCATCACCTGCTGCTGCCACAGAGCCAGGGCTCCTGTCATCCACAAACACTGATGAAGGCAGGCACTGCCAGCAGCACAGCAGGCTCCCACGTTCCCTGCTCCAGACATTCATTATTCCCCTTCAAATCCCCTATCACTTGCCAGTAAATGCACCTTTGCTTTCAGCCCATTCTAATGTCAAGCAGCTTTTGCAGTGCCAGAACCAGCCCAGGGCTGGTGGTCACAGGACCAGTGCATGACATGATATGGGCTCTGCACCAACAGAATTTGAGGAGCAGGGAGGTGAGATTTGATCTGCTCTTGTGCTTTCCAGTGTCACCAGCCCTTCTGCAGTACCAACAAGCCTTTCCCTGAGAACAGACACTTCTGCAGGCTCCTGCCTTACCTTATTGACTTGAGCAAGAGGAGTTCTGGCCCCACTCACAGGCACCCTCCCTCGGCTGCTGTCCTCGAAGAGCCGCCCTGGGGAGCGCTCCCGGCGGGTGCTCAGCAGCCGGCCCGGGGACTTCTCCCTCTCCAGGGGCCTCCCCGGGGACTTGTCCCTGCGCAGCTCCGTGCGGCCCTCGCGGTACCGGTGAGGGGTGCTGGGCTCCCGGGGGTGGCTGGGCCCCTCCGGGGGCCCCGGGCTGGAGGCCACCCGCTTGGTGATGTGCTCGTTGTACGTGGGAGGGCCTCGCTTGTTCGGGCTGCTGTCATTCAAAAATAATTGATGTAAACCGCTGAGTGACATAACCTTCCGTTACATTTTCTTTTAGCAAAAATGTAACTTTTCCCCCAGCACCCTTCAGGTGAGAAGCATCAGCCAAGATGGAAAATGCAGAAGTATTTGGCAGCTTGAGTATCCATCACATGAGCCACGCTGGAAAAGTGCCTTCATGAATTGCCAGTGTAAGTCATGTGTAGGGAACAGGCCAGAGAACCTGTTCATACACTTCATACACAACATACAGAGAACACCTCGTCATACACTCCAGCCATATGCTTTTTTTCTTATAAAAATACACTAAAATTTGATATGTCTTCGCACACAATTTTCTGTAGCTCAGGGATGTTCAGGCCAGGCTGGGATGAACTACAAGCCTCAATTTATCTGTATCCTGTGCACACAGTGGCACCATCAGCCCCAGTATTTAATTACCTGTGTATCACACCATAACTTCTCAGCACTATCTCCCTAAGGCTCATTATTTGATAGGAAGGGGCTTTTGCTTTACATCTTGTTACAGCCAAGTTGTGTTTAGTGTCATATTAACAGCATATAAACTCAAAAAAGCTTTGAAGCCAGAGCTCTATCACAACATCAAAGGAAACCAGCACAAGGTCACAAAGCATTTGTGGAGATTATCCACATCTTCCTAGAGCTGATGTTTGTTTCCTTGTGGCTGTTAAGCCATCAGTGACTCTATTCCAGCATTACAGTATGTCACCAGGCTCTCAGAACAGCACAAGGGCATCCCACCACACCAGGGTAAAAGGCATCCAGGGACTGAAACACCCCGACATTGTCACCACGACACCCCAGCATCCCTGTACCTGCGTGTGGCAGAGGAGCCTCTGTGGTGCTGCTGCGGCTGCTGCTCGTTGTTGGTCTCCTTCACCAGATTGCCCTTACAGCAGATCACCCTTAGCTTGTCTTGATAGGAGGAGGCCAAGTAGATCGCTCCCGAGGAGATTGCGGGCCCGAGGTACCGCGGGTTCGGGATCTCCAAGTGGGCTCGTGCTGGAGTTCTGGGGAAAATTGCAGGAAAAAGTCTTTACAGTGGCAACACAGTACCTTTTCCTGGCAAATCCATATATTCCTGCAAAACAGGCTGTTCAAAGAGATGAAAAGAGAACCACTCACCCTAGAGAAGCTCGTGCCTGAATCTCGATCACTTCAAGGGAATTGAAGTGGGTCACGAACAGATAGGGCTCCCTGTAGGCTGGAGGAGCAGTGCAAAGCAGGAAAAAACACAAAATACATTCTCTATTAAAAAACTTCTAAAACACAACAGCAAGCACAAGAGAGGCTGACAGCCCTGTGGGAAAAGTAAGGAATACATTTTATGTAATGACACAGACACCATCAATAAATGGGGAGATGCAAGTTTAAAGAATTGTTGCTTTGAAACTGTATCTCAAGGACTTTACTAACCAAAGTATCATGAAAAAGGCATTAAAGCCAGACTATTAACTGAACAAAATCCCATTAAGCAGTGCAAAAGGCCTGAGGGAGCCATGCTGCCCTCATATATTCTTCACTATTTCAGAAACTTAGAGCTTTGTTAAAAAGTCTACTAGCCAGTTGAATCAGTGTCAGTCCAGAAACATCAAGAAAATGGAACTTTGGTTACGTTTTCCTTTAATTGCTTATATTGCAGAGGGTTTGCCATCTGGATTTATAATAAGCTTAAATCGTGGGATAAAGCTCCATAGTTTCTGGAAGAATTGGGAAGGGAAAAGGAGACAGAAGGGCTGAGTACACAGTACCCATTCCACAAGGATGCTTCCTGGTTTCAATAATCTCCATAATCCAAGGGATTGTCCCTCAACACCTACCAAAAGCTAAGGGCAAGCGGTTCCATTTCAGGTCATCTGTCCTACTGCGTCTTCCATAGGAATCCACAAAGACACCAAACTCTGCCAAGAGAAGTCACATCAGGTCATGAACATCTGCCTGAATTTTATTCATTTATTTCTAAAGGGACAAATGCAGTTGTTCCCAGGTTTTTTATCAGGGACATCTTGTAAATCCCAGATTGCCATGAATTACTCTAAATGTCATGGAATTGGTTGGATGTAGGAATACTGCCAGGCCAAAAGGTGCTGTGGTTCCACATCTCTTTGTTCCCGCTAAACTAAGGTCATTATTTAATCTACAGTTGTGAAGGTGATGACATTCCTACCATCACTCACCCAAAATTATTGCAAGAGGGCTTCAGGTTTGTGCATTCCCATGACAGTGTACAAGAGGGCAAAAAAGGCAGCTATACCAAAAAAAAAAAAACAAAACACCCTCTCTTATTTAATCACCAGAAGGTTAAAAAGTCTCATCTGTCTGCACATAAACCAGACAAAGCCCAAGTCTGAGAGCCCCTGAACATCTTATCAGGGTAATCAAGCACCTGTTTGCACTTCACACACTGTCTGCAGTCCTGCCCTCAGGCACAGAAATCTTGTGCAAAAACTGATCCACTAGGCATGGAGAACTTTTAAGCCAAAGCAGGTTGTCCAAAATTCAACAGCACTTGGGTACCTTCTGCAGCTCAGAGAACAGGAGTAGTGCAACACCTGCACAATCATCCACCACTTACCATGGAAACACAGCAGATACTCCTCCCTCTGCCCTGCTGGGTTCACTTGGATGATACTGACTGGGAAACTGTTGGTGGAAGCAGCAAACACAGCAGAGGCCAAAGTGTGGTCATTTTTATCCAAAAACTCTGCAAAGAGAATGGAGAAATACACTTTGATTTGCACCAACATTTTTCCTAAACTGCTTTAAAAAAACTCTACAAAAGAGCATGTGGAGCCACTTGGAGCATTTCTCAGGAATTATCTCCTACCCTCCAGTGTGTACTGCTTCATCTCAATTTCATAGAACTTGTTGGTTCCAATGATGATGCTGTAAGTGGTCAAATGGATGCAGCTGCAAGGCTCAGAGGTTTCAATCTCCTGGAAAAAAGGACAGTATGGACAGATATTAGTCCCCTGTACCAGCTCATGGATAACACTGAGTCTGGAAAGTTGTATATTGCTACATTTATCTTTACAAAAGGGAGAGGAGCAACTTCAAAGACCCTAGCAGTCTCTCAAAACCATGTGGTCAAAAACTCTTGTAGAAGAATCATATCAATTCGCCTCGGGAAAGATCCTCTTCCTTTTGGAAGAATATACTGTTCTGGAAGATAGTCTTCTGCTCTGCAGCTCAGTTTTCCAGAGCAGCAGTGAGCAGCTCCCTTGTAGGTCACAGCCAATCTTCCTCCCTTCCTTCTTTGTACATGACAGAGAGATGTTGTTCACCAAGACCTGCCTTGTGACTGAAGAGCTGGGATACTCTGCAGGTTAGCCTGACACAATGTACAGATCCCCAGATCTTCTGAGGACAAAATTCCTCACATAAATCCTATTTTATCTGGCAGTATTGTTGGCAGAAAGGAAAAACATATTCTGGGCTTGCTGCCATCTTGTTAGGATCTAAATTCACTTCTCTGGATTACTGGAGATAAGGAAAACCTGCACCCTAAAACATTCCTTTCCATGTTGGGTATGTAAGCCCTTGTCAGAGGAAGGGCTGCAGACCCTCAGTGTTCCATGCTGTGACCAGGAGTTGGTATCAGCTGCAATGCTTGTAGACATTCCAGGTATTCCCAGATCTCCAACAGCCATGCCTTTCCTCCTGAGGAGGCCAGATCTGCATGGCTGTGCCCAGTGCTTCACTCCAGCAGCCTCAGTCACACTGGAAAATGAACTGGGGCCTGCAAAAATCACCTGCAGAACCTCCCAGGGAGGTGTAGTTTGACTGGAACATCCTTTAATTTGTGCATAGGATGAGAACATGAGTTTCTGGATGCCAGACTGTTTTAAGGCAGGCGGTGTTTAAACTTTTTGTCCCGAGGAGAGATCTGAGGGCATGATTACAGCTCAGTCCAATATCCCAAAAATCACAGTTCTGTTCTGCATCTCTCCAAAAATGCCAACTCTTATTAAAGGAAATTGCTGCCTACTCCACCTCGAGTCAGTGCACAGTGCAATTTGTTGTCATTTTAGCTAGCAAACAAGTTTTCTCATGCCCACAGAAAGGTTTTAGATGTTTGCTCCAAAGCAAGGGCTTAGAGCACTATGTGAATTAACCTCAGCTACAGCAGGGAGTTACTAAACTCACCTTTCTGATACAGAACTTGCTCAAGCTCTCGTTGTATCGCAGAACCACCACTTTATTTGGCATGGCTGCACAGATACAAAGACTGTTCTCAACCTGTAAGGAAGATAATAAGCATAGTTCAGGACAATAATAAAATAAATTCTATTGTTGAGCATGCGAAACGGATCTGAGAACCTCTTGCCACAAAAAGAACTTAGCAGAGATAAGCAAGTACATTTTATTAATAGGGTAATTATTGTGAATTCATGAAATAATGAAAAGCCTCTTCACATTCTCAAAAAAGAACGTGAATTTAAATGGCTTCTATGATTTTCTTTATGCTTGAAAGACATTAATAAAATATGAGAAGGTTTTGAGCAGAAAAAGGATTGACAAATTGAAATAGGTTAGGTCTACATTTTAACCCCTGGAACTTATATTAACCTTCACTTTGAAATGAGTGATGCTCAGTTTGTTACCAAAGTAGTCCATAGAAGTAATTGTAAATGAGAATTTTTGCTGTGGTTAAATGCTCCATACTAAAACCAGTAAATATTTAGAATTAAAGTGACACAAACACCTAAGGAAATTTGCTAGCCTGGAAGCATGACATTCAAGAACAAAGACTGGACAGAATTCACTCATTTAAAATCCCAAAACTGCAGTCAATACTGAGGAGGCAGTAGTACCATGTTCTACTGGATTTCTTACTATCTAGCAGTTTAAGCTATACCATCATAGCATCCTGACTAAATTGATCCACATTAGCAGAAAATCCCCCATTCTGTCTCCAGTTCAGCCTCTCTTCAGCCCATTCTTATATAAAGAAAAATATTCAGAGCAAGAATATAGACCTTGGATGTGTTGCCAGTGGAGTAAAGATGCTGATTTGTTAATATGAAACTAAGAGCAGTCTAAGGGGTGGTCTGAGGGCACAAGGGAGCTGTGACTGACTTACTTTGCCAGCAGCAAAAAGGTGACATCCTTTGACAGCCTCAAAGACATTTGGTGAGACATCAGGCTGGGCTGGGAGGTGAGACTGGGCTAGGGACTGCTTCACTTTCTTTACATCAACAAGACACAGAGCCCTTTCTTCTCCTGGAAACAAAAAAAAGGGTGCATTTCAGCAAGGGAGAACTCCCTATTCACTACAAAAGTCTTACCTAAGCAGCAGATCATTGTTACAGGCTGTTACTGTGGAAACAGTCACAAGGTACCATGCAGAATTCATTCCATATCATTTCAATTCAAACTGAAACAGAAAACTTACAAAAACCCAGCCCTACAACAGGCAGTAAATCCACCAGGAGAACAACCATTCCCTGTGTGGATTATTAGTATTGCTGAAGTCTAGCAGAACACAGTAATTGTGGCCTCATTAAGACATTATTCAAAATTAGACAGGAAGTTTTATTTTGCCCTTCAGAACTCCTTCAAGTACAAGATGTTTTAATCATGCTGTGCCAACAGAACTGGCAAGGGATTTCCAAGAACTGCCCTAATGAATTGCATTACAGCCCAAGGCCAATTCCTCTCAGAAGTCCAGTGACAGACTTAACACAGCCTTCTCATTATGTGTGAGATTTGCTTTGTTCTCTACTACCCTGGCACAAATAATCCATGGACATCTTAAACCCTTATCAGGAAAAAAAACCACAAAACTAGCAGAACGGGAAAGAATTTGTTTTTCATACCCTGCAAATGTCATATAGACACTTGATAATTTGGGCTTTCAAATGAAGATACAGCCTAACGTTCAGCATGCCTACATCCGTGTGGGAAGGATTAGCTCTGGAAAACCACAGATGGAGAGATTAAAGCTGGTGTTCCTTTCATAAAGAATTCTTAAATCACAACAGGAGTCCCAGTTTTTTACAGGGCAAGAGAGGGTAAGAGTTGGCCCTACGCCCCAGTGATCACATAGTGGTCCTCAAATAGTTAATTACATTTGTTATGCAATAATTAGGAAGATATGTTCACTGATTAGCACAACACTTTTTTAATTGAACTGAAAATGACAACTGACCTCTAACCTGGAAATGTTTTGTCCCTGGTTGTTCCCTCCCTCAGCTCTGAAATCAATTTCTCGTGAAGGTTTAACTGAGTGCTCATTCACATAATCCCTTACCAGCCAGCCTCACACAGGACTGTGTTAACCACAGCAAGGCATTCCTGCCAATTTGCTGATAAAAAAACAGACAAAAGCTGGAGCAAATCCAAAGGCAAGCAGGACCTGGCAGCACAGAGCCACTGTGGGGCCAGTGGGGACACACAGCTCTGTACCTGCTATCATGAGTAGCTTCTCCAGATCCTTGATGAGGTGAATTTGGAAGACAGCTCCCATTCCTGGGATGTGCGTTAAGGAGTTCTTCAGTACATTCAGGGCATAGAGACCTTCTTCTGCACCCACCAGTACTACCTACAATGGGGGAAAAAATAGCACTACATGAGGAGAACAAGGAGTGCTCCAACAGCAATTTGGGTGATGCTCTTTAGCAGTGAAGAAAAAATCAAACCCACAAACAAGTGCATAATTACACATATTGCAATCAAGATGCCATTTCCCTGAATCAATTATCCACTACTGAGAATGATCAAGTGCACATGACCATTACCTGGTCACTGAAGGGCATTGTGCAATTTATATCCAAACGGTCTTCACCCTCCAGCTTCAGCAGGGAGTTCCCCAGCAGTTTCTGTAAATGACAAAAATATTTTTTTCTTGTTGAGTTAATCTTCATCTCTTTATCTGTGAGTATTTTAACAATGTAAGGTCATCATTTCAGACAGGCAAAGAGCTAGGCACAGATTTCTTTTTCTCAGAAAGCTAAAAGTTGCAGGGATGCCTCCTATAGAAGAATTAGTAAACTTTTATCTACCTTAGACACAGTAGGGCAAACTGTTCCAAATTATCCTACATTCAGACAGAACCTATTGCTGTCTCTATCCTTTCCATTTTCCCCAACCTCCTACAACAGAACAGTGGAATTTTCCAAGGGGAAGGATTAAAGAAAAGTATAAATGTTGGTGGGAGCATGTAATTTTCTCAGATACAAAAAAAATGTGAACCTGAGGAAAAAAAGAGTATTTCCTGCAGTCAGATATTCCCTACCTCCAGAGCTAATTCTCTTATGCAATGCCACAGAATCCAACCTCCCTTTGCCAGAAAAAAGAGTTATCAGTGTAACTGTGTGAGAAAGGCTATCCAAAACCTCAACAAATCCGTTTAACCTCTTATTAGGAATAAAACAAACTAAAAAGAACATACCCACACACACCTCCCCCCAGCAAGAAACATAAAGCCTCTGACTCTCTAAGAATGGGAGGGGATGGCGTTTTTGCTTCTTTCAAGGTTTGCTCATTCCATGTGGTACCTTATGAGATTGGATTTAAACCATGTCCTAACTGCTTTTCCTTCCTCTGCTGGAATTACAGAGATATTTTGGGATTCTCTTACTACACTCCCCAAGTCTAAAGAAGGGTATTGTAATGCACAGCATCAGTCTCACAGTGAACTGGCTCCTGGTGCTCAAATCATAAGGCAGAAGCAATAACTTACCTTCAGTTAAACCTCAGTATGTCAAATACCGAAAAAATATTTTTCAAAACTCTGCTCCCTCCCAGAATATTTTATTATTAAATGAAACTTTCATACTCACAGCATCAGCCTCAGCTTTTTCTCTGGAAACTCTCCCACCTGCCACTATTGATTCCAGTGCTGTGACCCAGCGCTGTTTGTCAGGGAAGCTGGGTGCTAACAGGTAGAGTGTTCTACCAGGCCAGCAAGTGGTGTGTGGATGAGACTCCAATTTTAGGATATATGGCACATCTGAGATGTTATATAGATAGAATAAGACTTAGATTAGTTTTTGGAATATTGTCAGTGGACTTAAAATCAACACCTTTCAGCCTCATTGGAGAGAAGTTGTATTTATCATGACGTACCATGGCAATTTACACATTGGTTTCTCCTTTACAGGTCCTGCACAGGCTAGCTACTTACACCTAAATATTAGCTGGATGTATGCAATCCATACATACAAAGCTGTCTTTAACTCAACAAAAATAATTTCTTGCCTTTTATTCAAAAGAGAAAGAAATTCCATTGTGGGGGAAAAAACCCTCAAAACCAAAATAAAACCAGCCACTTGACTAAAGTTTTCCCTGTACTGATTAAGAAAAATCTGTAAAAACCGGTTATGGAAACCTTTGTTTTTAACAGTCTGTATCCTTTAATGTAACAGTCAAGACATACAGAATCTTATCCATCAGTTCTATTCAGTACATACAAATCAACACATCAACATTTTTTCATAATAAGAGACTGTATACACCCCACAGCATTTCTTAAGTTAATGGCTTGGTGGTCAGAGCACAATGGTGGCAGAAGTTATGATACATCACAGTTAATAGAGAAGAAATTTAAATAAAGCGAGTGTTTATGCTACAAATCTCTTAAGATTTACTTCCATTTGGGTTGATGACTATATTAACCACAGTTCTACCACGACAGAAGCAACAGCCTGGGTGTAACTAGATCTGGAGTGCTGAGCTACTCCCCTGATTCAGATGGAGGTAAATTACAGCGTTACACAATGAAAGCTCGAGGGAGAAAATTCTGTTCAGCCAAACAAGGCTAAGTGATGGCAAGCCAGATGAAATCCTTTTGACCTCATCTATGTAAGATTCTCACCTGTCTTTGCTGTATTGGTAAGCTCAGTAGCTCCTACAGCTCCATGAACAGTTACATCACCATCAGGAAGGCAGAGCTCAAATTCTTCCAGAGGCCTCTGTCCAGCTGCAGGAGAAGGGGGAGGCAGATTAGGAACAGACAAACAGGTAGTAAGAAAATAATTGCGATAGCAAAAGGAAGTGGATGCACACTGGATGTTTTCACAGCTGGATTATTATGACAGGCCAGCCCATAAACTGGCTAAGAGTGTAGAAAAAAATAATGTTGCTTTATCACTGAAGATTTTAGCTAAATTTGGTACAGCCATAGGGAACAGTAATCATCTTTAAGCCTCTCAACCCACCAAACAATATCTGAAGATTAAAAAATATGTTCTTGCTAGAAATTCTAAGTTACCTTCTCTTGCTTCTGCATCATAAATGAGCACTTTGGTTCCTTCCAGGACAATATACTTCCTGTCCCAGCCCTGTTGCCCACGTTTATTATTCCTGAGGAAAATAAGCACAAAGCCTTGTTGGACTTTCTGCTTGAATTCTATATAAAGCAAACATGCAACTCCTATAAAAGTGAAATTTCAGTGGTAACAATTGTAATTATGGTGGTGGTAATTGTAATGCCCATGTAATGGGCCTGTACCAATTATCTCATTGCAAGAGCCACAGTAATATAAGGCCAAATATTTCAGCACCTGACATGGACCAAGATTGCTGTTTATACCTTGGCACTTTCATCCACCCTTCAAGACGCAGACTGGTGCTTGGTTCCTTCAGCTGCAGGCCAGGGGAATTCATCTTATCCCGGCAGAACGCTTCCGAGAAGTGTGTGGCATATTCTGCTGGCAGCCCACAAGTAGCTGGCAAGCAAGTTGAGCATTTTGGGTGACACATCACCTGGCATTCTGACAAGAGGACAGGGAAAAACTTCTGTTAAATGACAAAAAAAAAAAAATCATGACACAGCTGCCTCAACTTCTAACACACAAATCCCAACTTCTCCAAGGTTCCCCTTCCACTCCAAACCACGATGTTTTCTCTAGTTTCAGAGTCTTCACACTGTGGTTTCTATCCCTGCTCTAGATGGCTGATGCCTTTCCTCCCCCCGAGCTGTGCTGTGTTTTGCCCTTACCCAGACATTTGGAGGCCTGCCTGCCGAAGTGCACAGTGTCCAGGCACACGGCACACTTGGTGGCCCTCATGTTGAGCCCCACGTTGAAGCGATGGGGGATGTTGTGGTGCATTCGCTCCTTCAGGCGCCGGCTGTACTCTGCAAGGGACAGAACTCATCAGCAGGGTAAAAACTAAATCAACAAAGAGATGGCATTGACAGGGGTAGATGAAGAGGAGCTGAGCAGGAGCCTACCCTCTGGCGTGGAGGATTCCTTCCGGCGGCTGGAGGGAGGAGCCAGCAGGCTGATGGGCGTGGGCTGGTGCTCTGGGGAGCGCACTATGGCAGACATGATGATCTGCTGCCTGGCTGTGGCCGGGGTGGAGGGGTGAGGGTGGTCGGATATTTTCCGATGAGCAGCTACAGACAAGACAAATGTCCCTGGTTAATGTGACCAACATGGCACTCTGGTTCCTAGCAGGGCTCTGTGTGACCAGTCTGCAGTTACAGCCCACAGAATCGAGTGTAGCTTTATTGTAACATCATAGCAGTGGTAATAATTAAACAACATAGGTTATTGCTAGAGTGGCACACAATTAAAGGCATGTTTTCAAACCAAAAATGTGTGTGCCTCCTTCCAGATTCACCTTTTCTGTTAACCCCTACCTTCTTCACGAGCAGATCTGAGTTCAATGCGTGTTTTCTGTAGAGCCTCCTCCAGCTCAGCAGAACGAGCCTTCTCCTTCTCCAGTGCCACTTTCAGCTCATTGTATTGCAGGGGAACCTGTGTGGGTAAAGAAGGGTCCTCTTTCCGCCGACTAAACAGGCCCTAGCAACAGAAACACACAGACAACTCCTAACTCCTAGCAAGAGATGGCTTGAACTAGGCAAAGTGACACTAGCTAGTGGCAGTCCGGCCAGAGGGCCTAATGGCAATTCTGTTATGTGTAAGGATGGATTTTTAGTTCATACTGGCACTGGAGAGAAAAATGTCAAGATATGGATTAATTTAAAGAGGAACGTACGTTACCTGTTAGTACTCAAACCTGGAGTCTCCAAAAGCATCTAAACAGAGGATCTCAAAATACGTGGTTAAAATTAAATTATTTCATTCAAAATGACAGAACAGCTTATGACAAAGATGTGACACAAGTCACATTGCCTGACTGCTCCGTCTTATGCTGTGACTACAGGACAACCACTCTTGATGCAAAATAGATTCATACACATATACATACTTAGCATTAAAAAAAACATGCTTAAAATTCTGTATTCCTACAGCCTCATTGAGGTGTAGATACTGGGTTTGTAACCTAAGTGTTGTAGGAATAACTAGAAAAGGCACAAAGAACACATTCTGCCTATTAAAGTTTGTGTTCACCAACTCAGAATGGTCTTAAATGAGGACAACATTTTGTTACACAAAGAAAGATAAAACAATATTAAGAATACACAGCACGTAACTAATTACAAAACCATTTAATTCCATGCCTCTCAAACCTTTTTCACCCACCTTTTTCTTTTTTGCTGGTTGGTCCATCTTTGCCTGCAGGAAATCAATGAGTTTAGTTTGCTGAGAAATAGTGCCCTCCATTTTCACTTTTTCATGGGAATAGAGAACCTGTGAATCACACACAGACGCAAGAAATTTCATCTTAACAGAAGTAACAAACAAACAACTCGATAGCAAAACAGAGCTAAAAAATACCCTCAAGAAAGTGTCACACAAACTGTAAATCACATCCTAAAGCCTCACAGCGAATGATGCAGAGCACTGCCCTGCTTCCTGACCCTCACCTGAATGTTTTCCAGCTGATATTCCAGGTCACTTCTTTCAGTCTTCAGAAGATCTGCTCGGTCCAGAGCCTCTTGCAGACCTTGAGTCAGGCGGAAGATGTGATTCTTCTGCAGATCCATTTGCTGCTGCAGCTTTGCCTGCTGTAGAAAGGAAAACAAGGGCCAGTGTTTTGGGTCTGTTGTCTTCTTGTTTGTAAGTAAAAGCTATTAAATATCACTCCTTGTAAAATAATCATCATTGCAGAACTTATAAATAAACACACAATTCTTCAAAAGCTGGAAAATTACCATACTCTAGAAGATTCCTTTCCTTTCAGAATGCATTGTGACTAAACAAGCATTTCTGTGTGTTTATATTAATCTGTAGCAACACCATTTTCTCAAGCTCTCTGTATAACCACCAGAAGCCACCTCTGTACTTTGTAAAAATAAAACTATAATCTTTACTATAAGCCAGGACAGTCATAGTCACATGAGATAAGGAAAATAGTGGCCAGCTGTTTACATCTTTGTCTCCAATTAACACCAGAGGAGAGCACATGACAAAATACTCCTCTTTCTTTTAGAATTTACACTTTCTTGACAAGAAGGTCCCTGACTAGGAAAAACATGAATGCTCCTATGTTACAAAGTAAGAGTCAGAAATCTTTCCTGGTGATGCATAAAGGAGTAGGCAACCTGTCAGTACCTCAAGAACACCAGAAGGCTCTAATTGTCCATAACCACCCCTGAAACCCTCCTCTGGATCCTCTTCCCCCACCACCCAGAACTGGTTGCCTGCATTAAATTCCCTGATATGGTGCAGGTGTGTGACCTTAGATCCAAATCCTGTGACACAAATTAATGATGCAAAGAGCTGTGAGAGAAGCCTCACCTGTGGCCTCCAGGTGTGCACCCTGAGCATGTTGGCTCCAGAGCTGGTTTTAATCTATGGCCCTTGCCCTTAGCCTGGTCAGAGCTATGCCTGGGCACAGACCTGGCCTTGCAGGCCTGACCTGGGACGTGCCTCATGACTAGAGGCTTCTATAGTGATCACTGGCACCTTCAGCAAATCTTCCCTGGTCCTCTTGTTCAGGTGCTGTGGGTCTGAGCCTGCAGGCTGCAAAGTCCTGTCCTTGCCTGCCACGCTGTCCCCCTTGGCTGCCATCTCCCCTGTCTCTGAGGAGGAGCTCACTTTTACTGCTCCATGACATGGCCACACACTCTGCAAACTTTTACGTGAAAACAATTCCCCCAACTTGATTAATCTCCCCAGTTATATAGAAGAAGGATGGATATGTAATTCTTATTCACACAACCTCCCCTCCTCAAGATGTGGAGCCTTCTGAAGTTCTAACGTGAATCTCCAAGGTTACCTCCTCCAGAAGCCTCTGCTTGAGCTCCCTTTCTGTCTCAAGCTTCTGCTGTAAACTGCGGGCATTCATCTCCAGCATGGCATGCTTCTTCTCCAGGTCATTGAGCTGGGAAAGAGGGTCAGAATAACATTGAACACTAATAAATATAGTTCCACAGTCTTAAATCCAACTTCACCAAGCACATGCTGAAGAAAAATGATACAATTAGCCTTTGGTTGCTGGGGAAAAGCCAGCCAAAAGACATTTTGGCTTGTTCAAATGCAGATACCAAATTGTTGAAGGACTTAATTCCAGGCATCATAGGCTGCTGCCTGCTTTAGTCTTTTTCAAAGAAAATCTGAGGTCTTTGGCTTGAAGATAGAATGCTATTCTATGCCCTCCAGTCTTTTTAATTTGTCTCTATAACATCTTGAAAAAAAAGCTGCTCAAGGCCACATTTCTAAAAGTAATATAATGGAAAAGTATTTAATCTAATTATGAAAGTCTAGGATTGAAAGTTACTTACTTTATCAGAAAGGCTCTCTGCTTTGAGTTTTTGTTCCTTGAGTGCTTGCTGCAGGGCCAGAATCTCTGCCTTGTGTTCCTTGACAGCCAGTTCTACCACCTGGCGAGACTCAGTAATACGCTGATCTGCTCTCACTCTGCATTAAAATGGAAAATAATGTTACCTAACTCCTTGCAGGCTTGACCTCTCCCTGGCAGGCAGTGGCATCAATAACTCTTTCAGGGGTTGTCTCAAATTCAAGATGTTACATTAGAAAGCCAGACTGTTTGCTGCAACACTTTTATATTATATAATCCTGTTCCTGCCCTGCTAGAACTACAGCCTTAAAAATTTCAAGACCCCACAGGAACAGTCAGGAGCAAAGACTATTTTTTCCATAAAATAAAATAGAAGATAATAAATCTAGACATTTTATAAATTACTATGATAAATACCACTCCCCTTGAATCGTTCACTTGCAAAGAAACAAAAGGAACAATATCAGTGATGACTATTAACTAAAAAACCATTTTTAGAACTACCTCACAAGATTTTATATTTAGCTCCAACTCCCATATCCTATGCTAAATATAATTTTTATACTAGCTTCTATAGAGAATTTTTATAGAAGTTAATAAAAGGGAAAGAAGGGAGAGAGACCTGCTCTGTTTCTCAGTATCCAGCATCCTCTGCAACTCTCTAACTCGACATTCAAACTGGGACTTCTCATCCCCTAGAACATTTCTCCACGCTTCCCACTGGCGCTCTTTCTCCAGGAGTTCATCATTCAGGGCCTCCAAGTCCATTACTTGCTCTTCCAGCATCGTACATGTTGTCTTCAAGGCCTCCATAGTCTAAAAATAAATCCTCCTATCAATTCTCACATCCCACATCAAGCGTGCACTTTCAGCTTCAGCCTTACCATTTCAATTACAGTACATGCAAATCGTCAGCAAGCAGGAGCTGGGAAATCACAGCCCATTTATTTCAAGGCTCCTGTACATTCACTTGTGATCCCTGATAATGTCAGGTCGATCTCATTATGAACATTTTGAGATTTCCAGGGCCACAAAATTAAAATGAGTAATTCTAAATGACAATGCCTTCAGAGCACAGGATTGCTAAATAAAATTGTGTAAAAACACGATGGGAAATACATAAAATTTCCATTCACTCAACTGCCCTGGAAGGAAGGCTTAAATGCCACTGCCCCAGGAAGCATCATTGCTTCGTATGGCTTTCCAGATGTAAAAGGAATTTTTGCCAGCTCCCACCAAGAGCTCCTGACCCAGACTTAGAGAGACTTACTTGTTTCTGGCTGGTCAGCTGCATCTCCCTCTCAGTGATCTCTCGGCGGAGATGATCGACTTCACTCCGCAGCTGCACAACCTCGTCGTTGGCCCCTGAGGCCTCGTCGAGTTGTTTGGATAGGAAGAAATTCTGGTTGTTCAGCTCTGCATTGTCTTCAGTGAGCTGGTTCAGCTGCTCTTCCAAATCTGAAATCACCTAAAAGAAAAATAAATTACATGTGAGTAAGAACAGGTTTTTGAAATCATCCATCCTTCTTCTGTATAACTGGAGAGATTAATCAATTCACACAGAATTATTTATTGACAAGCTTTTAAATTTTTTCTAATTAAAAAAAAAAAGGGCAGCATTATAGTCATATATATTTTTGCATTGTAATGTACTTGGATTAGGAGTAGAGTTTTGTGTCTTAGAGAAAATAGCTTTTTTTTTTTAAATCTGGTTCAGAGCACAAATATGCTGCAATGTAATTTATTATTTGAGAGACCTGTCATAGTTAAAGCACTGGATTGGGAGCCAGGAGTTCTGGCTGGATTCTCAGTTCTGCTGCTGACTTGCAGTGACCTTTTTTGACTCAGTCTCCCCAAAGTGCAATGAGGCTAAGCACTCTCAGAAAGGCTTTCAAAGTGTGGAAGTGAAGAAAACAGACCAAGAGGTGCAGTGGAGGCAGTGCAACCTGATGGATATCCCTGGGACTTGCTTATATTATTATTTGTAACACTGGGTATTACCAGAAAAGGCAGAAAATGTTAAGAAATACATTCTATCACAGTAACAGCATTATGGATGGCAGCTGGGTACACAGGAGGGAAGAAATCAGTGTGGTAACACAATATGGAAAATCAGTGACAAGCAAAATCTCAACAGGGCCTTTGCCAAAGTGGAAGCATCCATTTGTTCAGTCTTCATTAACTAAAAGCTTTCAACCACAGTCCCCTCCAACTGAAAGACAAATATAAGCAGTGGGCCAATTTCACAGTTGGTTTTATGAATGAAAGGCCTGAACACTGGGTGGATGAATTTGTACCTTCTCCTAACTCAAAACCAACATCACCACAACAGAAGAGAAAGAAACCTCAGTAATCTTGAAATCAGCCTAATAAAAAGAATTTCAGAAACTGGTAAACTCTATACAATTCACATTCAACTCTTAAAAATATGTTCTAGAGGCTCTTTCGCCTGGATGTCAAAGAAAAGTGAATAAGATACTTCATTAAATGGGAAAAAAATAAAATCTCAGAGCACAGTTTGCCACACATTGAAATGTAAATGTTCCAATTTCCTACACAAGCCAAGGACTTAAATATCTAAAGCAGTAGAGGATAGAGCACACAGCTCTTCTCAGCTCTCTGGAAAGATGACAACCACTTCTTTTTGAAGAATCTGTAATGCATATTTTGGCAGCCTTTTACCATGCCTCTCCTAGACCTAAATTAACAGTATTTGGTTTCTAAACTGTGAGCAGAAAAAGTCCAACAGCCATTACTCCCTGCTGGGTGAAGAGGAGTTCCTGCCACCCATATGTTCAGGGTCAAATCAAGATGATTCACACTTCAAAACACAACATTTCTGAAGAAATCTGGTCATGTGTTTGTTTCTCACTGCCCCATTCAAAAATCCACCTTTTCCCCTGCATTGTTTGCACCAAGCTTTCAGAGGGGGCAGCCTGTGTGGTAAGGACATGTTAGTGCCTATACTGCTACAGAAATAAGAACTTAGATTTGTTTATACAAGCAAAAAGGAGCAAAAGAACATTTGTTTTCACAATGTTTTACCTACTGCTCTTACAACAGCTGAGATCTCTACTAACTGCCAGATCAGAAACTCACTTTTTCTTCCATTTGTATTAATTTCATGTTTAACTACACTATATATCTAGGCAGTTTCAAGATATATTTTATACATTCATGGTTTCTTCTACGTCTATTTTATATACTAGTACACGTAATTTCTATTCAAAATATTAAGCTAGTTTTGAAATACAAGAAAACCAAGATGAGGGAAACAAAAAATATGCAGTTAATATGTCCAACTACTTAATTAATTATTAAAACTGGCTGTATTTCAAGCTGATTTTATTCCTTAAGGGCTGGAAGTTAGGCTCCCATTTTCTTTTATTCTAGGTTCTGAGATTTTGACTTCTTTCCCTGAATGAAACTAAAATTAAACTAGATCATATTATATTTCACTGCTACATTTTATCTAGTAGGATATTTCTGGAAAACTTCAGACAAATAATGAAGCAGTTAACAAAGAAGGGTTCCAGAAGATGTGACATGATATCTTTCCTTCTTCTAACAGTGTATTTACTGATAATTCCAAAACACCTTGACTTGAATTCCAACTATGTTATAACCTAGATAATGTAGTCTAGATAGATAGATTTTTTTTAACAAGAGAAAATTTGTTCCTCTTGGCACAATCTTCTATTTTTCATGAGGAAAGGAGATGTTTTTTAACACATCCAATAGCTATCTACAGCTATGCATAACCCAACAGGATTAGAGAGCTTATTAACACTACAAAGCCTAAAGAGTAATGGGTAATGCTGACACAGGAAAATGGGCTGTAGTGTGATATAAATGCTTGCCTTTGTCTTGAGGATCATCAAAAAAGAAAACACAGATCAAAAAACCCCCACATTTAACTGGAAATATTGGCTTGGGCATACATACAACCTATACCAGAATCCTGTACCTGGAAAGTGTTAATAGCTTTAGATATTTTTCTTTGCAGTTAAGGAAATCCCCAGGCAAAAAAAAAAACAAAAAGCCCCAAACAAACCAACCAACCCTGAGCTATTCTGAGGTAAATGTGAAGTATATTAAAGGAAAGTCAGTAAGAAAATGCTATTATAACCTTTAGAAACCCATTATATAATTAGAAAAATCTTCACATTTTAAGTTTATAAATTTACAAAACACTTGAAACCTTGGAAAAGCAATTCTAGACAGCCACTGTATCTGTGCCACTGCATCACCACTCACTGAGCAACAGGAATTTTCTCCACTATTTATGCACATCTTCATCACAACTAATCCCTAAACCAGAGATATCATCTAACTACATAGATTGTTCACTGCACACCACATCTAAGCACACATCTTATCTTTATCCTGATGGAGAGGATTGCATCTCATTTTTAAATAGCATAGCATAGCAGCTCTTCAGCAGAAGGGGCCATATCCAGCATAATTCCCTCCCCACTGAATAACCTGAGGAAAGCAAAGTATTCCTCTAGTGAGGCTGTGCAGATTCACAGCTATTACCCCTGGTCCTACAAACCTCTCCAGCCATGGATTAAATCAAATATCAGCGCAACAAACAGTCCATGATGATTTGGTTTGCATACCAGATAAAATGTACTAAACTTAATGCATATGCTCCACATAGCAAAACCCCGGGCACAATAATGAGGAAAAGGAGAAAAATAAGGAGTTTTATTGATATTTTAGTAACTGCAGCTTGCAAACTTCCCCATACCCTATTCCTTCATTAAAGGTGTTTCAGTTCTCAGATGCCATCAACAAACACACAAAAAAATGCTAGGACACAGCAAGGGAAACTGTTTTGGGATGCTATCAGCAGTGTCTTATTTGGAGTTTAATGTAATTCCAGACTAATAGTGTTGCTCTGTCCATTTCCACTCCTCCCCATCCCCACTAATCTTTACCAGAAAGCTACCTGTCAAAAGTAAATAGGAAACAAGAAGAAGCTATCTCTCAGCCCCAAATTATTGTGAGCAGGAAGTGAGAGCAGACATCAACTCCTTTTGTCTTTGCCTACTCTCTGAGACAAAGCTTTTCAGGCAGAGAAATCCCAACACTGGGAAGCTCAGGCTCTCAAACAGGGCTGCAGACAGATTGTATTTCTGCCTGTTCCATCAATACCTGACAATTAATCCTTCATTTTCCTCCCCTCTCTGTAGTCAAACAACATCTGTGCCTTGAAACGCACTTTAAACATGGATCTCAGTCTCCAAAAACTCTTCATGGTTTATCTTGAGGGATGCTGCCCATTGGACAGTGCCCAGACTGCATTCCTCTCCTTCCCACAGCAAATTAGGATTAAAACACCCAGTCCCTGTGTTCCTGTCCTAGGTCCCAGGAGCTGAGCTGCCTCTCCCAAACAGGAGCCTCTTCCTCAAATGATGATGTTATCTACAATGAAGGTCTCATTAACCTCTCACAGCAACACCTTAGAAGTCTCTGATTTTGTCAGGCTACAAAAACTTCAAAACTCCATTTCTGCCAGTAACTGGTATCTGCCATAATATTTTCTGTGAAATGGGAATCAAGGATAACCCCTTCCACCCAACAGGAAATTTACTTTAAAAAAATTTAACAAAGCCATATAAAAGTTTTTGCCTGGGTATTAGCCTTGTCACAGTGGGCAACATTCCTTTACTCTGAAAGACAATTTAGCATCAAAGTAACATCTCTGAGTATTATTTTGGAAGCTCACAAGAACACAACTTATTTCAACTCGTGAAGCAAATGTGGAATCGGGAACTTAGAATGAATTCAGCAGGAATTCACATAGCTTAAATTATACCTGTCTATTGTGCTTGCAGATTTAATGCCTCAGTATCCAAGCTCTTGCACAAGTGCAAATCAAGCCTGTTAATGTTTAAGACTGGAACACAAGATGATGACAAAAGAAACTCAAGAAGGGAAGAAGATAAACCTTGTTTTATTGGGGAAAACTTGAATAAATGGAAATACAATATCCAATTAGGAGTAAGAAATGCTACTCATTCCTAGATTAAAAGCAACAGCCTGTACCTGAAAAACCCAGATGATTCAGATGGTGATTCTCTGGTATCTTACTAAGCTGAATGTAAGGCTTTTATAGGACTATTTCATGCTAAATATTTAAATACTTTACTGCCTACTTACTAGAAGTTTCCTTTTGTAAACAATTCAATTATTATCTAAATAACTTCGTTGTATTTTTAACTTTAAACATGTTGGTGATCTCAGAGCAAGCCATAATTCAGAGATATCAGGAAACAAAAGTGTAAATTTTCCTATTTAAGAATGCCTTTTATTTCTAGATCTTGCTTTGATTGCCTGGAAAATACTTTTAACACTCAAATGGGCCATTTATTTCATAGAATAAAGATAGGGATCTAGTTCTTCTCCCTCAACAGATTTGCTGGATAAGCTGTCATTGTGAGGAGGTTGTGATAAGATATGATTGTGTGTGCCCACTAGCACATGTGTGTGTTCAGCAGGTAGCACAAGTTACAATTTTTGTTGTAATTACATTTCCTATTATTTCTTGCTCAAGTGAGTGCCAAAGCATGAAAAAGGAGAACCTAAAAATGCCTCCTTGGTCAGAGACCTCAGCAGAAGGAAGAACGAGTGTGCAATGTGGATACAAGGAAAGCAGACACAGCCTTCCCTACAATCAGAAGCTGTGACCTTTGTGAAGCTGGAGAAACAGGAACAATACCAATAAAAGTAGATTAAGTATTTTTATTTATCTTTTAAAGACTGCAAAAGTACTGAAGTAATTCAATTTGTTCATTTTTCGTTTCCTGCCTAATCTTATTTTTGTAATTCTTATGCTGTTTGGGGCTTCTCAATAAGATCACATAAAAAGTAATTCCCTACCAAAGTTTGCCAGACTAGTTCAAGGAGTTTGTGTCAGCTTAAAATGGATCTCTCTTGAGAACTTCCTGGAAGAATAAATCCATCCTTTATCAGGCTATATAAGTAGCAGCATATTACAATTATTCCCTTGAAGTGTTGTTGGATTTTAAAAGGAGTATAAATTCTAATCACCTTCAAGTGGAGTCACATGGTCACCTAAAAGCACAGCCTGCATCATACTGCTACCATCAGACACAAACAAGTTTGAGACATCTGGTGAAAGCAGTATAATTAACATTTCTTGACACTCACTGGCAATAGAAGATTGCCCTGATTTCCTCATTCCTCAGGCAGGATGGACAACTAGGAGCAGTCATAACACACAACATGAAATTATCTGTCCATGGTCAACTAAATTATACATGCATTCTCCTGGGCTGCAAAGAGAATGTACCATGGGCATGTATTATTCATTTAGGAACTAGTTAATTAATTTCTTATTGATGAGGATGTCTGATCCCACTTATCCCACTGAAGGACCTTACAGTGTAAAACACTTTTAGAAGTCCTTTGAAGCTCTTGACATTCTGGAAATGTTATGTGTCATTCTTCACTGCTGGAGCTTGTACCCTACACTCCGAGCTGAAGTGTCACTGGATAATGAGTTACAGTTCTGCAAGAGAGCTGACCCTGCAGTGAACAGAAGCCATAGAGTTTCCACACCTGGTTTTTCCCTGCACGGAGATCACAAAAGTGTTTTCACAAAAAGCTGTCACTCCAAATGAAAGGCAAGATCCAGAGCAACAGAAGATAGCTCTGGATGTAAGATCTATGATGCCATATAGGAGCTAGACAGTCAATCTAAGAAATGAGGAAGGAAAGAGAAAGTGAAGTTTCTTGTGTAGGATTTCTTTTAGACAGAGGTTAAAACACTTTGGAAAGCTGTACTTCCTCACTTTTTCCTACCTAGATATTCCATGTCCAGAAGAACCTCCTTGCTTAGTGCTAAAGAGCAAGTGAGGAAAATGGAAAGACTGTCATGCTGAAAACATATTTTAAAAGATGAAAACTTACACATTAGAGACTTACTCCTACAGCATGAAATATTACATTTGAAGAAATCACTGGAAGCAGGAAAACAATCAAGATAAAAAGCCCCAGCAATTAAGCCCTGCTTACAGTGTAGAGTAGAGAGAAAAGGCCCAGAATAATTTACAATCACTGCTGACCCAGAGGACTGTGGTCCTTATTCAACACTTGTGTAATTCATGTCATTGGAAGGCAGATACTCTCCATCAACTACCACGAACAAGTGTGAAGATAGTGTTAAACTTCAAGAATCCCTGCAGATAGACAAAGCCCTTGGACATCTGTCCTGGACTGATGAAATGAATCTGAAAACATGTCAAAGATCTCAGGCAACAGAAGGTGAAAATTCAGATCCTGGAGTTCTCTCTGCTGTATGTCAAAGTATTATTTGGAACCTTAACATTTCTTGTCTCTTCAAACTGTTAAAATCCTCCTTAAAACACCACTCAGGCCTATATCTACAATGCAGCTCAGAATTTGGACAGGTAGATCTTTTCTTCTTGTGAGCAGAAAAGATCTTCACCTACAGTCATTTTTTGCAGCTGCTACACCATTCTTACTAGCTGCACTGCAATGAGATATTTTAATTTACTTTCTTCTCCAAAAAGAAGAACAGTGATAATTTCATGATCTAAAACCTCAAAATTGAGGTTTACCTGAAACCTAAAAGAAATCCAATCCAATCCATCCAGCTCCTACTAGCACCTTGAAGCCAGAAGTCCACATTAGGAACTAGTGTCATCAAGGATTAAATGAGGAAATTGTTTGTTTCATTATCCTTAATTTCAAAATAATTCAATGATCTGTATTTAATACTCACTGTGCAGCTATTACGAAGGGCTTCAAATTTACGCTGGATTTCATCTCTATGTGCCTAAAGGAGGTAAGAAGTTAATCATCAATTTTTCATACATTAGAATTCAAGAATGCTGTTGCTAAACAAACTGCAGAACAGCCTACCAGCAAGCAAAGTTTGGAAGGCAGATGCTGCAGGCTATGAAAGCACTTTGGAGTGGCAAAGAACTGATTAGCAAAAGTCCCATCCTACTTAATCAAAATACACTTCTGCTCCCAACTCTGAAGTGCTTTAGGAAAATGTACAAGCTCAAGAATGGAATTACATAACAGGTTCCATCTGAAATGGTCACCAGAAGACTTGTTGATCTCATGTTAAGTTTTTACATTCTTGACATTTTAATTTGAGTTGGTTTTACTTCCATATCCCGATTGGTGTTTCATAGAAAATAAACACTGCACACAATTTAATGCTTGCAAAGAAAAACTGTAGTAATGTATAATGCAAGCTACCCCAAACAGCTCTGCCAATCTACCTGAATCCTACCATAAAGTCACATTTAAGCCCAAGCCTCTCTAAAAAGCAGTTATAAAACAAAATAATCAATTCTTTGGAGGACAGCATCTAAAGTACAGAAAAGTTCAAGCACTCATTTTAAAGAATGCAGTATTGCATGCACCATTTTATCCCCTAATTTACAAGCACAGCATGACAAAGCAAAAAGTTCTTGTTTCAGCCTCGTGGCCTCTCTCAAAATTCAAAGTGATTTAACAAGTGTCTAATGTCATGTGCTATCTGAAAACTTAACAAACGAAAGGTTACTGCTCAAGCACATCCAGCCACCTTTCTTCATTCAGAACATTTTCCTTAGAGCCAAGAGACTAAACAGGAAAAAAAAACCAAAAACGTTCAGCAGAAGTCAAATATGAGAGCTTAAAAGCTATCTTACCACAACAGGCAATGTGAGAAATAAAAGTATGTAAAAAACTCCATGACAGGAATAGTCCTAAGCCTGTTTGGCTGGACTGTCTAACAGCAGCTGGTCCAGCACTACCAGTTTGCCCCATTAACTGGAGCAATAACTGAGTGAACACAGGTCATGAATATTCATCCGTTTCACTGCTGGGTAAGGATCCCAAGCACATTGCCAGCCCCCTGGCAGTGATAGTGGCTGTTATGCAAAGCTTTCAGCTGGGAAGGGACTGCCTCAGTTCTGAGCAAAAAGAACCCAATGCCATTTCTATTCAGTTATTCTTAGGCCTCAACGCTGTTGCTGCACTTGCCCAGTCTGTGCTCACTTCAGAACTGAGGGAATGGTTCTGCCATTCATCTACCCAAAGCATCAGCATAATACCAGTGCCCGCGCCAGCTTAGCCCCCCTCCCCTCCCAAAAACCAGCAATGGCAGCAATATTCAGAACAGTTCTTTGATTAAATGCCGCTGGAGCACAATAATGCACATTTTCAACGCTTCCAAATCACAGGATTTGAAGGTCATTAAAGGCTGTTGCTCAAGGGGAGGTTAGCTGGTAGCAGGTCAAACGCTCTACCCACAACCCTGGGAATCTTTTGTGAAGGGAATATTTCTTAGAATCAGTTTGAAGCATCCTTTTGAGCTCAAGAGACAGCAACCAGCAGCATATAATCTAGAACTCCATTTACAGGGGTTGGGGTGGAAGAGGGCGACAGGACTTGAACTTTGTTTTCCTTTCTATCACTCACACACCTCACCAGACTGCAAGACACACATGACAATATTTAATGAAACAAGCATTGAAATAAAATTATGTGTTAGAACACTCTCCCTAGGAATTTGGTGAGGTGTTTTTTTTTCCCTGAATAAGTATCCTCAAAGCAGGGTAACTGATAGGAGAAAAAAAATCATCAAAACATTTATGACCATCAAGTACGTACAAACTCATGAGCTATTATTTAAATAAGTAAATCACAGAGGCAAACTCCTAACAATACCAATTTCAGATGCAATTTTCACCTCAAAACAAAAGCAATAATGCTCCTACAAGCTATCAGTCAGTTTAGGCAGCAATGAACCATTACTAGGAAGTATTCAAATGGTTAAAGGTAAAATCTGACATTTTAGCCATTTATGCCTCTATCAACACAAGACACAATTCATACCCATTTGTTAAAATTAAAAATTAGATAATATAAATTCCTTTTAACCTCTTTATGAAACATGCACCTACATAATTCTAGTGTGTATCTGCAGCTAACAGGACAAGTTCCAGGGCTCACCGTGAGGGCTTGAATCTCCTCCTCTGCCTCAGCCGTGGTCTCCTCCAGCTCAGTCTTGGCCTCGCGGAGCTGGTTCTCCAGGGCTGTCCGTGCAGCCTGCAGCCCCGTGATCTGGGATTCCCTCTCCTGCAGGGTCAGCTGCAGCTCTGTCAGCTGCCTCTTGAGCTCCAGCTTTTGTTCTTCATGCTCAAGGCTAACCTGAAGAAAGACAAAGTGGTACCCAAATGTGAGTTACTAACAAAGACATGACAGGCAATGGAGTCTTGTTTCAGAACCCACTTTAAGATACTATTGCCTTGTCTATTCCCAAAATCACATCCTGACAGGCTGCTTAAGGGAATGAGAAATCAAGGACACAGCTTTGTCTACTCTCTAAAATCTACTGGTTTTCTTGGAAAAAAACAACCTGGCATTTTGAAACAACAAGGGCACAAGAATAGTTCCAGCTGTAACTCAAACATATCAAACTCTATAAAATGTTGAAGTAGTTTGTGATGAACTTTCTCTTTCTTCACTGAAGCCAAGAGTCTCTAAGGATCTTTATTTGGGAATCTCTGGGCATACATTACATACATTTTGCAATCAACTTCCATGCTTCATCTCCCCTTCAGATTCCTTTTATAGAAACCCACAAGCTCGTCTGGCTCTGGGTTTACCTGAATGGCTTCTGATGAAGGTTTTCTTGCAGCATACATAGGGATAAATATGTCACTCCATGGATAAGAAATAAACAACTAAAACATATCTCAGTGTTCAGAATCAATTCCAAACCTTAGCACCTTTTTCAGGCTCCCTGCTATCCCAAGGGAATCTGTCTGTTGTGCTTGAGATGTGTGACAAGGCTGTCAGAAACCTGACACTGGTCTCAGTCAGCTTCTGGCCAAAGTAGGACAGGTTGGTTGCTCAACAACCTTAGCTGAAGGCAAGATTTCAGCCACAGCTGAAAATTAGTGGACTGAGACTGGATAGGAATTTGTAGAACCGAATTAGTTAATACAAAATTAAAACTGAAGCACAACTCACAGATCTTTAAAAGAGTATATTTCCATGTTACTGTAAGGTTTTCTTTCCAGAAAACTCTGAAAATGGTGCATAAAGCAGCAGCTTCCTTTTTTCTTACAGAAATTCTGCTGTGTCTTTTGCTTTCGAAGCTGTAGACTCTAAGGCTACAGGTTATCTGTCTGGTCACTGTACATTGCTGAGCTGTTACTCTCTACCCAGATAATATTATAAGGGTATTGTACACACAAACACAGAAATAGAATTCTGAAAAAGCAAGATGATCTAAAAGCTCAGATTCAGGATAATGAGTCCTTAATATTTCCATTTATGAAGCTTTTAATGAGCTTTTTTAAAAAAAAATTACTAACATACTTTCAAATACCACTACAAGAAGTTAATTCTAGTTCTCACTGTATTCACAAAATGGGGTACACTTAGGAAAGTTTGCTGAGAGGATCAGAGCCATGTTTTCACCTCTCTCAGCCGTGTCTCCAACTCCAGCAGGCGGTTCTTGTCAGTGTGATCTTGGTGACTCATCTTTTCCAATTGTTCTTCTAATTTTCGATTCTGGGCCTCCAACTTTCCAGCTTGTGTTTCCAAGTAGAACTTCTGTTGCCTGAGCTCTGAAATCATCTCCTCTTGGGCTTTCCTGGTAGGAGAAATGCACGAGTGACAAACTCAAAATGCCCTTAACATATGTCCTTCCACTGAGGTCAAGTAAGGAAAACACAAGTCTCCTGTGAAATAGAACAGTTAAGTTAATGGCTTAAATTCTACATCCAAGCTAAAAATAAAAATTACTAGTGTATTCATCAGCATTTGCCCACAGCACTAAAGTTCCATATTTGCCAGTTGCACAGACAAACGAATCTTGCAGAGGGTAATCTATAATGCTATCCAAGATAAAATTAATTATTCTAATTTCATCAATCCCTTGTCACATGTTTTTCTATAGAGGAAAAATAAATTCTGAGAGTTGCTTTCTCAGAGTGTATTTCCATGAGATAAGAGGAACCCCGTGCTTTAGGATTGGGGGTAGTGTGTTGAGGGTTGTTTTGCTGGGGCTTTTCAAAGTTGTAATGGACATAGAACTTGACCTACACTGAAGTGAAGCTTTGCTGTCTCTGATCAAAGTCTTAACCCACAAACTGAACAAAAATAATTACTATTCTTCTCATAAGAATTTTGAGAGCTGGCAATGATTAATTATTATAATTAGAAATGGACACTCTCCCAAAAAAAGGGTCTTTCTGCACTATTTACAGTTCCTGGAATTGTGTTATCATGCATTGGAAAATTCTGCCTCATAGAGTGTTTCTCCTTAGAAGCCTCACAAAGCTCTACATATATTAATGAATTAATATTTTAAGAAGTTCACTGTGAGATAAGCTGTTATTAATCCTATCCCAGAGAAATTATGTGTGTTGCCCAGGATCAAATAGGAAGACTTAACAAAACTAAAAATAGAACTTAAGTCTTCTGACTCACATTTCTGTGCATTGCAAGCAAAACCACCCCTTCACCCTCTCTGTTTTTTTAATTTACCTCTACAGATTACTGTCAGCCAGAACTGTCAAATGGTGTTATTTCATTTCCTGCTGTTTACTGGGCTATCTTCTCAGGAACCTGATAATCATTGGTTTCCTCAGATACTGCTGGAACAAAAGCTTGCAGAGCTCCCCTCTCCTCTGAAGAGTTTAATCACTAGCTCTCCTCTTGATGCACGCTCAGATTAGCTGCAGCTTTTGTGGATTCAAAATGCAGTCCAACAACAATTTATACATTTTCAACAGCTCAATTCACAAAATAAGCACAAATTCATTAACTATCTGCATGCATAATTAAGCAATTTTCTCTCACAATGTTGCTAATTCTGTACTATCTCCTACCAATCCTGCTAAGTTCATAATTTGACAAATGTCTCTCAATAATCTACTTTAAATTGTATATTAAAACATTTGTATGTGTTTTTCTTGTTTTTATGGCTTTCTAGTCAAGGACAGGGCTCCCAGAGGATGCTTTAAGTCCTTATACTCAGTTCAGCACCCATGACTGAGACACTCAATCTTCCATACACTTCCCAGCTCCACCTCAAGACATTTCTGTTTTATTTTAGACTGAAGGTAAGTTATGGCTTTTGCTGCCTCAACAAACTCCCTGGGTGATTAACTGGAGATCATCTGGAACATTAGGCAACACAATTAAGTTCCTCAGTTATTTCTGTGAATATTTTTGGCTGCTCAGGCTAAAATAACTTGCAAGATATTTGAAATGCAATGAAAATTGGAGCCATTACATATCTGGAGGCATAATGACCACAAAAATGGAACAAAACCAAAGCAAGTCTTTGCCAAAACTCATCCTTGTCTGATTCTATTCAATATTAGAGGCAAATCTATCCAAGTACTTCCCACAAAGGCAGTGCTTGATGTTGGATCCAGCAGCTAATGGACACTGAAACCTTTGTGCAAACCAAGCTGGTGAATCTCTGAACTCACTAAGGGCAAATACTGTTTTGCAAATCAGTCTCTGCAGGATGTATCAAATAACCCATGCTTTTCCTACACTTGAAGTAGAACACCTCTAAGTCATTTATGAAGGAAAAACAACATTGTAAGGATAAGGAATCTCAGCTAAAATCTAAAGAAAAATAATAAACTTTGGGCAGACAAAGGATCTGAAATAGAAGAATTCAAAAACATGCAGAGAAATTCTTGGCTTAAAACTCTAGTGTTCTTCCTTGTCTTCTCACCCATCAAGGCATGATGGAAAGTTTGTGAGTGAAGGGTGTTAAATGTTTTCGAAATCATGTGTCATGGGAACTGAGTAAAATATAAATCTATTAGCAATGTTTATGTTTAAAGAAGGAATGTATGCTTCTCCAGAGGTATTTTAGATATTAAATTATTAGTATTCATTTAATATATTTGGCAAACCTACACAAATCACCTGCCTTAGGAAATGCTCCAAAGTAAACACTGTAATACAAACCAATTTTCCCAGTCATGTTTGAGAAAACACAAAATACACAGTGAGCCCCAACTATTTGAAGAATGATGCATATTTTTGAAAGGCTATCAGTGAAAAACAAGCAGGGAGCAGAGTAGGCCTGCAAAAAAGAGCCACTTTTTTACATGGTGAATTAGAGAATCATATCAATAGGAAAAGAGTTTAAGGTCAACTTCCTGAGACCTGTTAAGCAGTGACAGCAGCTGCCACACTTACATGTTCCTCTGGGTAAAGAGGCTGCTATTTGCTGCCAGTTTGTTGGCCTCAGACAATTCCACAATTCTCTGCTCCAGTGACCTGATCTTCGAATCCATTGCATTGATCATCTGAAACACAGCAGTGAGCCTTTGAGACTGCACAATGCCAGCGGTTACAAAAATAAAGTTTATACAAAACTCTGAACTTTTTCCAGCAACAAAATCAAACTAAAAAAAAGCTGATCAAATGGCCAAAATGAGCAACACAAATGCAATTACTGGAGCTATTTGCAGCTGCTTGCTACTGCTTTAATGTTAGGAAAAAGCAAGCATTATCAAGGCACAAAACAAGGGGCACACAGCAAGCTGCATGGCTTTTTATAAAGGAAATATTCTTGAAGATACTCTGAATTTAAAAGAAACATGTCTCTTAAAATTCATATTAATCAATGAATTTCCTTCAAAGCAGCTCAGCAGCACTACAGAACCTCAAACAAGATTATCTTGCTTGAAATCAGCTTTAGAAAGCTACTCTTCAAACAGCTTTGATTTCCAGATCAACACCACATACCGCCTTCTGTTCAGCCAGAACTTTGCACTTCTCACGTGCTTCTTCTTCATGTCTTCTAAGCATATTCTCAAGTGCTTCCTTATCTGCAAGATCCTTCTTCATCTGATTTTCCAACACCTAAATGAAGACATTTCTTTTGTCTAAATTATATCTGTTTCACTGGGCAAAGGGCAAGCAAAAAGAAAATCATCAATATAGATTTTTTTGGTAAGCAATTGGTCATATCTCAAGCAAAATTAAATCCATGATGCAATTGCATCAAATCCATGGAAGAGCAAGAAGAGCACTGTCTCAGTTATCTTAGAAGACTGAATTTAACAATAATATTTTATAGAGATATGGAGATACTGTAGGTATTTTATTTATTATTTTGAGTCATATGAACTGTGTTCAATAATTGTTCCAGCCTAATGCAACAGAAACACAGAAAAGCCTCTCTACCCCAATATGTACAGCAGAAGAAATAGGAAAGTGCCCATTCTTTGGCTGCCCTACCAACATGGCTCACAAATAATTTGAGAGTTCCACAGGTATGGGTGAGAAGGCAACTGAGATCACACAAATTCTTCCATACAGAGAAGAAAATCTAACAGTAAAGTAAAAAACTTCTTTTTGTGGCACAAATAGTTGTCATTGGGAACAGAAATAAAGTAATGAATTGCTACATGTTTCTAGAAATGCATGTTGTGTATGTATGACCAGACTTATAAATCAGTTGTTAAAATGAAGGTCTCTTCCTTCAAAGAAAAATTTATCAAAGGCACAAATTCTGGACACCACAGGATAGTTTTTACTTTTCCAGTTATAAAAACTCCATGACCTTTTTTAATCCCTTTGCACCTCTTTCATCTGGCTTCCTGATTTCTCCTATTAAACCCTACATCATAGGGCCCCATAATACACCAGTTCACTCTTTATTTTTTCCAATGCTTATCCTCTTCTTCAGTTTTTATATCACCACCTATTTCTCAACATTTACATCTGATCTTCCTGCTTTCTATCACTCTCCTCTCATTACTGATAACCACATAGTCTGCCAGCAAATCTTACTTGTTTCTTCCTTCATATTTCTCCCAAGAAATTTCTTCTCTGCTCTTAAATACTACATCCTCATATTTCAGCAAAAATGTAGAATTAAAGTATTAGATAAATGTACAAGATAAAGACTGTTTCTACTGAGAATAATTTGTTCTTATGGAAGATTCTTACAAAATGCATTTACTGGCTGTCATATTGCAAGCTCTTTAGAAAAATCCTTAGCCAGTGCACATACTCCTATTTGCCAGCTTGTTTTTCCTAATTTTAGATGGTGTCTATTTCTAACTGTTTGTTAATACTACCCTTGAAAAGACAAAAACAAAGTGGGTGGTTTCTGTGGCTTTTTGGCAGATGTTCCAGCTCCAAGATGGAATTTCAGAAATTATCTACTATTTGCTCCATTTAAAACTTGCAGGTAGGCTGAGTGAACACTCATAGAAAATCAGTGAGAACTGAAAGCTTCTTCAGGGTGTGAGATCCAACAGCATTAACTAAGTATTATTTAGTCATCAAAAGTCAAATTACAATCAACAAATGCCTTCCTGTAGTTCTGGCTTCAAATGCTACCTCTCCTAATCCAGTGCCACAGATAGATAAGGTACAATGGCAGAAAAAAATAGGAGAAAACTGATTTAGGTTCCACTAAGCTCCCTTAACATTGCAGCAATGGCAATGAGAAGGCAACTCACAAGACAAAGCAATCAGAGCCTAAATGCAACTGTTTTTCCCTGAACTCATTCTACCCACAAAAGCTTGTAGGAAGATAAGATATTTTTACTTTGAGTTTCTCCTCATAGAATTGTTCCTTCTGTTTCAACTGCAACTCCAGATGTTGTGCTGCAATCTGAGCCTCACGGTGCTTTTCCTCCAGCTCCTAAAAGCAGCAAAAAAGCATATTCAGACACAAGGAAATGGTAGGTGCTGTGAGTACGTGTTACACAGGTACCAAACATTCATTCCCACTGGTAAAAAAAAAGGCATTATGAGACCTGAACATGATCAACTTAAAGTTTGCATATTGCTGCTGACCCATCTACTGCAGAGTGGGAAGACTGCTAAGGACAAGGATTTCTACTTCCATGGTAAGAATCTCCATCTCCCAGTAAAATATACCCAAAGATAGGCCAAGGACATTTGGTGAAAACATAGTTATAAACATTTCATAGCTGCAGTGGCATCACAGGAAGTTCAGATCTATTTTTAACAAGGTCTCTCACTTGTTTTCTTACAGCAGACCTCAATAACGGGGTACTGCTGTCTGTGCTTTTCATTCTGCATTCAGAGGGGGAATAGCATTTACTTTGCTGTATTCCTTGGACAAATGTTGTCAGAAATGCTATTTATAAATGGCTTCAAAAATGAAAAGTGCAGGATGCAATATATGTGGTGGAACATATTAGAATCTTTCTAGCCTCTTTATTTCACATCAGATAATTTCAGCCACATACAGCAAGGACTTAAATAATTTGTATTTCAGAAATCAGCTTTTTCTACAGTCTGACTATATTATTTGGGGTCTATCTGTAATCACCTTTCAAAAGGACACTTCTCAAGAGCCTAGCTTATAACTTTATGCTCATGTATTGTCATATTTGTCATTCCAACAATTCCCTTAGAACAGAGCAGATCCAGGTCTGTCATTCACTACCGCTGGGCTAACTCTTGCATAGACAAGTTCAGGTGCTGAGGCGCATCTGGACCTCCTGTCTGCCCTCATTACTGCACAGCACAGGAAAATGTCCTGATATTTCTGTGTGTTTTAGTACTTTACATAGTATTTTGATATGCTTTTTCCTGATCTTCCTCATCTTGAAGGCTTTTTTGCTCCAGTAATTGCAATAGACCTCCTTTTCCAGAAGTGAGACTCAAAGAGGAGGTTCACCAAAAGTAGGTCATCAACAGTGCCTAGTCCCTGACACTCCTGCATGGAATGGAGATTGCTGCTTTTTGCAATTGAAATATGTCTCCCAGCAACAAGAGGGACAACTCACCTCCCCCAGAAACCCACACGTTTCAGGTCCTGGCAGAGAATCAGACAACCAGATCAGCAGCAGCTTCAAAGCTCCCAGCATCAGACTGCTCATATTGTAGCAGGAGCTTCACCAGTTCCTGCAGTGGCACTTAACAGCCAGTGTGGGCTTAAAAAGGTAATCTCCTACCATTCCTGCTCTCACTCAGTATTCTCTATGTAGCACTGACTTTATTATTGGCATCACAGCAATGATCTGCACTTTCAGGCAGGCAGAAGTATCTTCTCTAACTTGTTTCTTACTTCTTCATCAGCTCCTTACAGACAAATGAGCAGGTACTTCTCAAGTACTGCTACATGAGTGTACATGAAAATCATGCCTTTATTCAACAATTTCCACCTTATTCTATGCAATTCTCTATCTTTAGCTGCCTTCTTACCTCTCTATAGCAAGAAAAGTCAAAAACATTTGAAGAGACAACTTGAGGAAAGGTACAGAGTAGGAGTGGAAGAAAAAAGAATACCAGTACCCTGTGCTTCCAGATCAGTTGCAAGGGACTAGGAAAGACTCTGTAGGATTACTTCTTCAATGCCTGTGTGACTTTTTTTATAAAATAGTTTTGTACCTCTCCAACATTCTGTTAGGACTCCATGGAAACTATCTATAAGAAGAGCTAAACACATCCCATGGTGTAAAATAATTAGTTGATATTTCTGCCTTCCCTTCCACTTTCTCCTCCACAGAGAACACAATCCAAACCAAGGAACAATCCCCAAATATACACAAGAGGCTTATGAAACAATTCAAAGTTTTACACTATTTCTAAACATAAAGTTGGCTCTCTGCCCAGCACAACCATAGTCTCCCACTTACCATGCACGCCTGCAATCAAAACAATTTGAAAGGAACAGCACTACTAAGAACTGATTCTACCTTTTCTTGACAGTGCTCAGCATACTGATGCTGAAGTCTATACACCCAGAACAAGCCTGGGTCATCTGTTGACTCCAAATATGTTTATTTTTACATTTCCATTTGGCCTTCCTCAGGTGTGTCTCAGCTTGTGATTACTACCAGTAAAATGTAATCCTTTTTTTCCTTGTCTTATTGGCAACACACAGAGAAAATTCATGAGGAAGGCAAAATAAATTTAATGACTCCAGTATTAAATTATGTTTTCTGTCCCAGGGAAGCAAACTTTCTCTGCTAGATTCACTAGAGACTGACATACTAACTTGCCTTAATAGTTTTAACCAGAAAAGAAACAAGAAACTGCCAACAGAGTAGTTATGTGGGTGCAAATGTCTTCCTAACAAATATCTTTGGAGATAAACAGTTTGGATGACGAATTTCTCTCTGCTTCAAAATGTAAGCACTTCTAATAGATCTGACCTCTAAATTCCTCTGCAATTTACTTAAAAAGAGAGATGGTTTTGTTGTTGCCATAACCCACCCTCAGAATGCTTTACCTCTGAAACAATCACAAGGTAAATAATTTAAATATTACTGTGTTGACTGAAAAGTTTTCCCACTGAGATGACTCCGGCTTTGAAGCACTATTAAGACTAAAGGCACAGGAGTGAGTTTGTAACTTGGGGTGCAAATACTGAATGCTTAAGCTTTCTCCAGTATGACTGGTACAGGAAACAAATCCTGGTACAGCAAACAAATCCTATTCAACAATTTCCACCTTATTCAATGCAATTCTACATCTTCTGATTCTTCCTTACTCCTTCCTTACAATCTCTTACCCTCTAGGTTTCATGTATCACCTCTGCTCACCAGAATTTTTTCTGCCATCTGTTGAATCTGTTGAGATTTAGTTTGAATATCTTCTTTTAGGCGGTTTTCTCTTCGTTCCACAGTCTCTAATCTCTTCACTTGATTCTCCAGAGAATGGCGCCGTTCCTGCAGAGCAATTATGGCCACCCAACTTTGCATTAGCACAAAGCAAGGAGTAGTTTCTAGAGGAAACAGGCTGAAGCAGTCAATATAATGCTGGCTGTCATATTTTGAATCCTCATCACACCCCTAATACCCCAGGCTAACCACATGTCCTTATGCACTCCGCACTGAAAATAAAACCCCTCCGTTTTCCTCAGAGAAATATGTTTCTTAATTAAAAATGGCTTAATGCCCAACAACACTTTCCCCTGAAGAATTACTCCAGGGATATATGCTGTTCAGAGCCACCCAGATGAGGGTTCCTAAACTAAGACACATCCCAATAACTGATTTACTCTGGACACTCTGCACTCACCTCTGCTTCAAGCAATTTTTTCTTCATGCTTTCATTAGAATCTTCCCGGTTCTGCAGTTTCTCCAACTCCTTCTCAGCTCTCTCCTTTGCCTGACGGATGTTCTGCAGGAGCTCAGTTGCCTCTGAGCTGGCTTTCACAGCCTGAAAGTCAAGAGAGAAGAAAAAAAGGTATTATATGAAAAGCACACTCAAAAATTTGGTGTACGAAAGTTTCAGAACTTCAAGATGGTCAACATTCTCAATAAAACCACTAGAGAACTTTGGTTTAACAGTTTAAATTAATATGTGCATGAGTCCAAATTTTAACTTCCAGAACATAATTTTGACTTCTATTTCACAAAAAAAAATTAAAATCTAGGATACATATAGCAAGACATGTTTGTCTTGCTATATTTCAAGTTACTTGACTCTACATACTGAAAGCTAAGTCTATCCCAAAATCAGCCCAGGTTCTTTGAAAGAACTCGAAATACTCTTACTGACGGACAAGGAGAATAACCTGTTGGCCTACAGATAATTCCTTGGCAGTAATGCGGGTAGAAAAGGAGACAGGGGATTAAAACATGATTGGTTTGAAATATTAGAAGTACTATTTCAATGTAGTTTTGGCCTCCATGTTCATGATCATTAACCCTTGAAACAGCCCTCTCTCAGCAGGTGCCAAGTTTGAAAAGCTCAATCAGGGGATTATTATGACAACCCCTTTCTTTCCTGCTGAAGGATTCCAGTAAGAGAAGTTCCCTGACTGTTCTTACAGTGACACCTTAAGTGCCAGGCTGACCACGACAGCAAATCTTAGATATTCTGCACTACTTTCAGCAGACATTGATAAGGTGTTTTAATTATGTTGTGAATCCCTATCATTCAACATTTTTACTGTGAAGAACCGAACTGTCAAGTGATTAAAGCAGATTATACTGGGAGACTAAAGCACATCCAGCATGTGTTTTACTAGTGAGTCTAAACCAGCTGAACCCTTCTTCAGAAGCAAGGGACCAGTGCAGTGTCCAGAGCATACCTAAACAGGGGTTTAAATGAGAATTTCTCTACTACTCCAGTTCTGACTCAGCTTCATTTGTAAAAATAAACACTGTTGACATGTCTCAAGAGCCAAAAGCATATTGAGAGCACCAGTGATTTCAGATACCAGTTCCCACCCCCTTTTCCTTATCATCCCCCATGCTATGACTAATTCTATTTTTGAGGGTAAAACAAAGTGCATCCCTCCTCTTCATTAAGATTTCACTGGGAAATCTTGTGAAAAACTCGCTTTCACCACCCAGTCGTTACCTTTGTCAGCTTTTCCTGCAGCTCCTGGATTTTGGCTTGCTGCTCTGTATTGATCTGTAGTTAGATAAAAAGATGGAGGGAAAGAGTCAAAACCAAAGAGGAGAAAATGCTCTTTGCTTATGATACCATATTTGTTTTAATTTGCTTCCCAAAAATCTTGGTTTCCCCCTGTAATTCCAACATACCAAAACACTTCTTGGCAAATCCATTTCCATTTTGCTGAATTCCAGTTGATTTAATATTTTGGTTACCAAGAAGATTGTTCAGTGTGAGAATACTCAGAATACTTTTTGCTTTTCACTTGCTGCTCTTTCTGAGTAAAGAAAACCCTGATGTACCCCCAGCCTGACTCTAAACTTGGATGACACATAACAGCCTGTCTTTGCCTGGCTTCTCAGCACAATCCATTAAGAACAGGTTATCCAGAGACAGATCAAATAAGAGAGAACAGTGAATCACACCAAGATGTCTTAAAACATAAAATGAAAGAGGGCATGCATGGCTGTGAGGCCATGCATGCCACTGACTAGCCACAGTTGGGTTTCTGTGCATAAAATGAAAGACCCAGGAAGCAAAATCTAGAACACTGAAGCAACATACCTTTTCCAGTTTGGAATACAACTCTCCTGCCTCATTTTTTCCTTGATCTTTAACCTGTAACTTAAATATAAAATACATTAAAATCTCAGGAAAAGCTAGGCTTCTATCCAGTCATCACCTCATGCAATTTAAACACCAGCAGTTACACAAAGTATAAATCATATCACGAAAAACATGTTGTGTAAGTTGTACGAACCACGCTAGTCTTTGAAGGGCACACCCACAACTTGTGTGTGCATGTGTCAAACAGCACTAGATATTCCAGCAAGCCTCAGCCCCCTCTCCCATGAAGCCTAAACTACCTTTTGCAGTTTGTTGTGGCATTCGGCAGCTTTACGTTTGAATTCCTCGGCTGCCAGGCGGGACTCCCTCAACTCCGACTCATAGAGATCGCTGCGCCTGCGAGCCGAGATCAGATCCTCTTCCAGCTGATTCATCATCAGCCTCATTTCTTCTACTTGAGCTTGGTATTCCTGTAGTTGGGGTGCAAGGGAAGGAGAAGGGATTATAGAGGCAACAGGGGAAATGCTTGGAGCAGCAGATTCCAGAATATTGACTGCAGGCAAGAGGTGTACTTAAAGCACGTAGAACAAAGGTAAAGTACAAAATAAAACAGTAAAAACTAACTAAAATAACATCCATGGTGTTCTGGTTTGAGTCCTGCCACTTTCAACTCAATACCTCAAAATCAAAACATTGACTTTTAGAGTGCAGGAACACATACATAGATCTATGTACAAATGATAAAAACTACTTACATTTCTAATTTCTGAAACAGAAATGTGCCTTTGAGTTGATGTCTCTACTAAATGCCCAGATGCTCCCTCAAGATCTATTTTCTCAGGCTGATAACATGACAGTTATCACAGATCTGCACAGCTTGGGTAAAAGGAAAGAAGGAGAAGCAGAGGGGTAGCACACTGTGGCTTGCAGCCATCAGATTTCTCTTGACAGAGTTCAAAAGGATCACATTGCTCAGTATGAGAGACAACCTAAAATCAAATATAATCTTAGAAAAACTACCTAAATCTCACATTGCTCACAGAAGATATTTGCCTATACAGGCAGAAATAAAGATTCCCCATGTAGGAGACTACAATACAGGGCATTTGGATGGGGAAGGTCAGAGAAGAAAAGAGCATTTGAATTGTCTATCTCAATGAGACTGGGAACTCAAACTGAGACTAGCTCAAGAGATTGCGTCCCATATCTTCACTGGAAGACAAGAATTTAATTATGTTTAGCATTTATTAAGTCCTGCAAGTATGCATTTCAGAAAATTACTCTAAAGAAAAAAAAAACCAAAAAAAACCAACAAAACAACAACAAAAAAATCCCAGTAAAAAGCCCTCTCCAAAATCAAAGTATGTTTTACAAAGCTGAGAACAAGTAGAAAACATGCACATCAAGAGTTAGGAACAAAGATTGTGAAGGACTGACAGTGGGGGAGTCTATCTTTCTTTCCATTTTAATATCTTACAGTATGCCTGACTACCCCCATATTCAGAAGAGTAACTGTCTCGTGACAGAATCAGGTTTGTCATCGCTCCCTCCAGACAGGCAGCTCCCTTCAGCTCGACGAGTGACTGCACGAGCACTGACCCTGATGGCAGCCCCTCATTCTCCAGCATGGAGAGCATATGCAGATATTGAAAGAAGCCAGGCCTTTAGCAGATTGCTTTACTGTCCCTTACAGGGAGCAAAGAATGGCTCTTTAGATTGTAATCCCAAAACTGGTTCTCCACTTTGTAAGCCAGACAGAGACCTACTCTTTCCAGTTCATCTCCTATGGAAGGATAATCTTCTTTTCTTGCTGGAAAAAAATTTGAGCTTTTTTTCTAATAACTAAGCATGTATTAACTCAAATATACTTTTTATACAAATACATCTGTGAACAAAAAAGGCAGAACGGTTCGAAGGAATAAATGTTCCGCTCAAAAAACATAATTTGTTTAGATTTCCTAAAATACTGGGTTTTCATATCAGCAAACATTTGACCAAAGAATCAAAGGTATGACAATAGTTGCCACTGTTATGATGAGCATTTGGGAAGGGAGGAAAATGGGGAGGGAGAAAAGAAGAAAGAAGAGGAGATAATTAGTAATATTTCAGGTTTTCTTGTTTCATCACATCTGCAAGACTTTCTTTGAATAAGTCCCAAGATCAGATCAGAGGAACAGGGCACACCACTCAAAGCAACACAGAACAAACTTCTGGGATATGCATTGCTCAGAGTTCTAAACTATCAAGAGGTATTTAAGCACAGATTACTAGACAAGTTCAGGGCATGTACCTGAAGCAACTCACATCAGAGAACTACACAGACATGAGTGGGGCTTTCAAAAAAATACAGATTCTGATTAGTTGCAAGTTTGTCTGTTAGTACAGTTCTTCATCAAATAACGACCAGAGCACAGGTTTAGTTAAAACAAAAAAACAAAACAAAAACCAAACACACACCCCAAACAAACAAAAAACCCCACAAACCCACCATGCTCTTCTATCCAGGTACCTGAGGTTAAGTTGAACCTACAGCCTCACCCTGAAAATATCAAATGCCTAATTATTGGGTTTTGAAGATTCTGATTTGCTGTTGATTTGACTTATTCTCTCTTATTAAGCCTCGGGTTTCCAACAGCAAAATTCTAAGGGGCTCATCCAACTCCCAGTTCCTTCTGACTTAAAAATCATGGTCCAAGTCTTTAATGGCCAGAATCCACCTGCTCATATGAGTCAGCACAAATCTCTCAGCATTTTTGGTTGCAAGGTTCTTGCAACATGTGTTTCAGGGAGCTCAGAAGGCCACCACAGACAGAAAAGTCTGCAGGATTCATTTGTTGAACTAAGCAGCCTCTTTATGTCGTTGTGAATCTTCACAAGCCAAATTAAGAGATTCAGGGACAAAGCATTTGATTAAAAATTACTTGCATTATGTTTCCTCTGTTACATGTGTCTGTACTGCCTAAGAATCTGTGGAGATTTAAAATCATCAAAAATGTTCCCCATTTCAGCATTTATAGCAACTCTGCTAGCCAAGCACCAGAAGAGAGAGCAGGGAGCTTTAGATCCCTTGTATTACATAAAACAACCACCCAGAAGAATGCTGGGGAAGTCTGTGGAGGCCAGCTACATCCAGAGGGTTGGGTTTGCATTTCATTACTTTTTACATAAGAGCTACTCATGTCTGGAGAATTATTACCAAGGTTTCAGGGCTTCCTTGTCTCAGAGACTTTGAAATGAGTCAGTTAATGTTTGTAAAGTGCTTTGAAGATGAAAACCAACAGATCATTACAAAGAATTGCTTGAATGCTATAGCAAATTTCAGTTTCTTTTTCTCAATGCAGTATGTTGCTGTTAATTCATAAAACTGAATGGGTTCTCCCTTGCAATGACCACATTTGTCACAATGTTTTCATTTCATTTTGGCCTTTTTTTCTTAGGAGCAACTATGCAAATTAATGAATTTTCAACATTCTTTGGGTGGAAAAGAAAATATCCATTTCTACTTCACAAACAAATCAAATCAGGAAAAGAATAGTAAGGCAACACATATTCTATTTTGAAATGCTATTAGGCATTTTAAATGGTAAGATAAGGAAGAAAATTTTTTAAAAAATAACACAAAATTCAGGTTAGCTCACTTCTCTCCCAGGTGAAGACTCATTAACTTATGACATTTTCATACCTTCACCATTTAAAATGGATAGGCCATTTCTAGTACAGCATGTTATCAAAGCATTGGAACTTTCTCCTAAATGGTTTGTATAGACAAAGTACTTTCAGGACTAGGAAAAGAAAAAGGTGAAGTTTGGAGTTGGTGCTTACTTGCAAAATACACAAGTGGAATTTTGTTGCTTCCTGTATTGTTCAGGAACCCCTGTGAAATCACACAGCTTGGGAGTTATCACAGCCTATCAACACCGAGCGTAATCCTGGCACCAGAGCTAGAATGTGCCAAGAATGCCTATTTGTGGGCAGCCACTCTGCTCCCCAAAGAAGCAGGAATACCTGTTCTTTGATCTCTTGCAGTTTTCGGCTTTGCTCTCTGATATCATGAAGTAGCTGTAGTGCCTTATCATCTTCCTGAGACACCTCCATCCGTGCCTGCTCCAGGCTGCGCTTTAAGCTCTGCAGAAAGCAAAATGTTCAATACATAGGCTTTGGTTTCTCAAATGGTTGTATAATGCAGATCTTTAGTTACACAAATGCCTCCTTGACTGCAGTGAGGCATCAGAAAAATGGAGGCACCAATGATGGAACCCTAATGAAATTCATGGCCAGTGCTGCTCCTATCTGAACAGAAGCAGCCCATTTTACAAACACTGTTTACTCAACTTAAATCTTAGTTCAAATCTCCACTTCTTCACATCAGGTTTAAAGACAAAAACCAAACACAGATCACAAAAGGCATCCATTATTGACAGCATTTATCTATATTTTATCCAGCACTATTAGATACAATCCTTCAACTTCATTTTACTTACATTTTTCTTGTTGCTGTTAAGTGAGTCAAATGCTTTAATCATTGTTAAATTTCTGTAAGGAACAGAAGAGCTGAGTCTGTATCGCACCACATGCCTTACCTCCAAATTTGGAGTCACCAGTGGAGTGATGCTCCTATTAACTGAGTGTTATTCATCAACAGGAAGATACAAACTGAATTTTCTTTCTTTGCCTAGTAGCATTCAGTATAAGAAAATCACTTGGCCCCATTTTAAGATGTCCTTCCCAAAAAACCAAGACATCAGAAATGGCTTTCAATTCTCTGGAACAGAGTATTAGCTGCATTTTTGTTCTTGGTACATGAGAGGAAACATAATTGTGTATCTAACTAAAAATACAGAGACTATCAACTAGAATGAAAATATCCTCTCTGGAATCTCGCCAGTGACAACTGGGCAGACATTCCAGCTCTCATGAAAAATGATCTTTGAAGACATGGCTTTACAGCCTCATTTTTTATATTCTACCTGAAAAATAGCACCTGTCCTAGATCTTCCCTGACACTGTGTTGGGGAACAGGACGGGTCTGAACTCAGGACACCACAGATGGAGGCAACACCACTGCTTCCTAATCCTATTTGTTCTTGAAGATTTATGTCTAGGCACTGATTAGGCCCCATCCTCTTCCAGCTAAGAAACCTTCAAGAAGCACAACCCAGGCATGTTCTAGCACAGCCAGTAAGACAAACATCACAAAGAGTTTCAGCAAGACCAGGACAGTAGTCATTCCTGCATGATCTAAGCACATGACCATGAAACAACATCTGAGTAAAACTACCAATCAAGCTTGTGCAAACACTTCAGGGCTGCATGTTCAACAGATATCCTCTCACACAGTATTTTCTCTCCATCAAGTACCCCACTGAAAGCATGATGGAAGAGAAAGACAAAGACCACCAGATTTCAGGCCTTCAGAGCTGAAAGGACTGGTGTAAGGGCTCACACTGCATTCTGTGATATAGGTGGCCAGGTCCTGCTCCAGGAGGGATCGCTGGGTCTCAGAGGCTTTCAGTTCCACCTCCTTTTGGCTAAGTACAGCCTCCACCTCTGACACTCTCCGGTGCAACCGCGTCATTTCCTGCTCCATCTGCAATAAATATCAAGAGGTTATAAAGGAGGGCTTCAAAAGCTTTGTTTACTGAAACTTTCAGAGCTCTCTTTGTAAGGAATTTGTCTCCAAGAGACTTCTAGCTATGTTTCTCCAAATGGTGTTTAAATTCCGATACCATTGTCTCTGCTCCAGGAATGCACAGTTCTTCTTAAGGACAAAGTAGTAAGTCTAAGTCACCCCATTCATTCAAGCTGCTTGTTCATATTCAGTCATTCTTCGAACCCCAGTTAGCAAAGAAGACACAATCATTTTTCACCTGACTTGCAGAGATGGGTCACTTTAACCTTATCCCAAATCCATGCTGGACCAGAAGATGGTTTCCCCCCATCTCCTTGTCAGGAGCAAATGGTCAAATCCAGAACCGAGCAGGGAGACAAGTAATGGAACTCTCATAAAAGTCTCAAAACAAGCAGTAAGTGTTAAAAGACTCCACCAGGTTCCCTTTATTGGAGCACAGCAACTGTTACAAGACGTTCACCATAAGCAGTGACGTGACAACAGTTATATAAGCAGGAGCTGATGAGTGAGGAAGAGCCCTCAGAACAGTACTGCTGTAATGTGTGTCTGATGAAGAGGCAGGGCCTGCAGGAAGAAGCAGTCGTCTGTGGCACGCTGAGAAAAGCACTGTTTACAATCCAGAGCCGCTTCTTGTTAAGTTAAAAGTATCTACAGCAACAGCATGGCCTAATTTCATCTCCCTTTGTACTGGACAGGAGGCCACCTCTCTGAAGGAAAAGCACTTTGCCCACCACGAGTCTGGATGATCAGCAGCATCTGACAGATCCCTGGACATACAGTGGTTGCAGATTCCTGGAGCAATGGGTGTGGCCAATCGCATAAATAAATACCTTGTGACACTTGTCCTGGGCGTCTTGGAGCTCTTTGCTCTTGAGAAGAAGTGTCTTTTCCATGGAGCTGACCTTGGCTGGAGAATCCACACTTGAAAAAACAGATCTAAAAGAGCAAAGCCAAACAGCAGATGAATATGGGCAAAAGGTACAGAAATCGGATTTATGCAGCCTCTGTAAAGTCATTGGGCACTTACTTATACCAGGATAAAAGAAATGTGATTGTGCAGCAATCACAGCCTAACAGCCATCATTGCAGATCAAACGTACCATAAAAGCTAATGACAGTACATCATTATTAAATAATCCACGTGTACTTCTAGTTACAATATTAATATTTTCCATCAGTGGCTATGTCAGAGTGCAAAACAATAAATCACAGCAGCAGTTTTGCATGATTTGTAGGGATTTATAGGTGCAACAAAATCAGAGCATAAAGTCAACATAACCATTTGGAAACATAACAACTTTTCAGAGAAATGCTTTGTATTTGGTACTTTATTTTTAAACAGGTTTTTAAATTATCATCAAAGTATAAAAGCCCTACAAACTTCAACATGTCATAGACTGCACTACAGGAAGAAGAATTTAATATCCTTAGTTACATTCTGTGAATCAAAATTGAAACTTCCCTAACCCAATTCATATGATCCCTACAAACCCAATCAATATCAATATGATTAGTCACACTGCAGAACTTCAGAGTTCCACTTACAAGTAATTTTTTCCTCAGACACAACTGTACTGTTCAAAACAATTTGACTCCAGAAGCCAGGGGAAAATATTTACTTGTTCTTAAGCTTTCTGTCTAATTGAGACTCAGCATTTAAGAAGTTTACCATTCCTGTTAGTTTAAATTTATTTTAGTTCCTGTTAGTTTAAATTTATTTTAGAAAAGGATAGGAAGCCACCTGATGTTTAGGAGCATATTTTTAGTGCTTTGCAAAGTCTTAAATATGCAACCTGCAACCAAAAAATTAAGTACACACATCAAAACACAATTTAAAAAATCACATTCTCCCTCGCATAAAATGATTCAGACTAGAGACTCGAGCAGTTAATGATGGAAGCAGTGTTAACTGATAGATGAAAAAGCAGCAGTACAATGAAGGTGCTAATAAAAGATCACACAGGCTGCCCACACGTTGCTTTCTGCTTCTCCTGGCCACAGTTTGGTGTGCAGCCAGTTATCCCCACAGAGAGAAAGGAGCTTTGAGCAGCTCTCTGCATAGAGCCAGACACCCACACACAGCAGCACAGGCTCCTCTCAACACCAAGGAAAGTTTCATTCCATCACCACCATTTTCTGAGAAAAATCTACTGCTTAATCCAACTGGATATGCAGCAGAGGCACAGACAGATATACATGGATTTTAACAAAAAAGCAGCAACATTTCTGTATCAAACAGATTTTCAGCACCACCACCTTGAACAGTGATTTGGAAAGACTGTTTTAATATCAGCAAACAAACACGGCAAAATCCACCAATGCTGCCTTGAAAGGTCAGATATTAATATATCTCTTCAGAAATCTGATATGGAAAAACTTGGAAGAAAGAATCCTGCATGTCAATGGTAGAGATATGATCAGGACTTACTAAAAAAAAATGTTTCAAATTAATGTTTTGATACAGCATTCCTTTAGCCCTGGTCCAATAAATCTAATCCATCAAATTACCATATTTAAAATCAATTTATAAAGCATGTCTATACTCCTACAGAGAAAAAGCAACCATCTGAGAAAGATGCATATTAAATCCCATAACAGCTGGGTGTACAAACAAGGCTAAAAATGAATAGTTGAGAAAAGCAGTCTAAAAATACAAATTAAAGCTCACATTAACTAAAAAAGACACTAAGGAATCTGCTTTCAAATGTTAATCAAATATATGTAAATAGCTGCAAATATGTACTGAGACAAATCTGAAAATCTTCTTTTAATAAAAATTTAGATTTACAGGTCTAAACTGCATTGGCTAAAACTATCTTTTTCTTAAAATTATAGTTTCAACTTTAACCACCACTTTTTTACTTCCATTCTTTTCAGATCTGAGGCATTACCTAAGAAAACTAGCCAGCTCTCACAAAGCTGGTTTTATTTGTGTCTTCTATTCCATCTCCCTAAAGGAGCTAATTTTATTTATCATTTTTGCTTGTTGATTTTATTTGCTATTAAAAGAATCAGAGCCTAATATTACAGGCACCATTTTGCATTTCAAAAATTTCTCATGGTAAGCCAGATGAAAACATCCCCAGGCACTGCAAGGCAGGAGGGAAAAGGAGGGATTCAGGGAAGGAAAGGAAGAGCTCTGCAAAAGGTAGGAAGTCCAGCAAGGTGGGATGGGATGAGACAGGGCACAGGGACTGCTGAAGCTTGAATTTCATGAGGTGACTGCAGAGGGAGCTGCTCCTCAGGGCTGGTGATGGCTTTGTAAGAGGAGAGAAGGCTGCAAACACAACTACAATCTTTCTTCCCCATCCCTTGTTCAAAGTGAGAAAGAAATTCCTTAAAAATATATGTGCTGGTGACACGATGATTTTCCTGTCATGGAAACAGTACATCTTATCCCCAAGGAAAGCTGATCTCAGTTAGCACTGGATACACAGATTTTAGGAGACATGCTCTCTCAGTAATTCTTTCCTGTGTACAAATTGTATTAGAACAACTTCCTGAACATCCATACAACCTTCAAAGTATCAGAAAGGGGCAGACAGAGGAAATCAAGAGAAATGGAATACTGGTTAATCTAATAAGCCTTGTCATGGTGATAGAAGCTCTCAACAGAGCATGACATGGTGGAAAATACCCACATTTCTGGAGCACTTATATTCTTCCTCAGTCAGCATCATTGCAGAAATTAAATACATACAATCCAACATCAAAAGCCATGATGCAAAGCTATCATTCAGGCTGGGACCATCTCAGAGTATTTCATTTAATTAACTGCTACATCTGGATAAATTCTCTTAGCACAACAGAGCAGTTTCTGCTGTTTCCTCTCAAGTGTGAAAAAAAATTATTAACAAAAGGTAACCAGCTCCATCAACAAAAAAACAGCAATAAAAAAAAAATTAAAAAAAAAAAAAAAACACCAAATCCAACTCTAGAGTACCAAGCTCTCATAGCACTGGCTGTGCCAATTTACTTTTCCAGAGCAGCAATGCCTGCATGACTAAAAGCCAAGTTAACTTAGAGCTGACTAGTGATTTCACAGCTAGATCAGCAGCAGCCTCAACCAGCAGAATGAGCAGAAATGGTGCTGCTTGTGTAAAAGCTCCTCCAGCCCTCAGTGGTTGAGATGAAGAAGAAAAAAAGCATGGGAAAAGCTCCAAGCTGATTCTTGGTATCCAACTTGTACCTCGTGCATCCCATCACATCTTGTAACTTCCTGTGTCCTTTTCTGCCACTGTCCTAAACCCCCAACTCACCTGTGCTGCTTCCTTCTCACAATGATTGGCACCATCTGTCCTAATCCTGGCCCCCACACAACATGCTGATAATCTCATCCCCCATCCCTCATGCTCTATTCTTTTTAGCATTATACTCATCTGTACCTTCCACCCCCTCGTAAATGCTTGCTCAGGCCTAAAAAAAACCAACCAAAAACAAACAGTGATACCATCAATCTGTGAATAGAGCTTGCTGAAGCAAAGCATATTTTTGGTATGCTCATCCTGTACTTCCTCTTTCATCTATCTTTGGTGAAAGAGCTTACCAGAACCCAACAAACTGCTGGAAGAAATCAGTAGAAATCCTTCTTTTTGGAGGAATGGCCCATTTTAACTCAGTGTTTTATAATGACAGTCACGAATCCATACCAAATTTTTAAATTAAAAAAACCTCAACCCCAGTAACCCAAAGCAAACCAGAAAACAAAACCCCAGAAATCTTGAAAAAACACCATTTCTTAGGACCTTAGACAGAGAACATAGGCAGGCAAAACTTTGCATAATGAACTATTTTTTAATTAGGCACTTATTTTTTATTAGGTATTTTGATATATTTTATTTGGTATTTATTTTTTATTAGGCACTAATTTTATTAGGTATTTATTTTTATTAGGCAGTTTGGTATATTTGGTTAGCCCTGGATTTATAACATATTTATCTTATGCTTCTGCTAGTCACCTGCAAAAGACAAGAACAATTTTATTCCACCACTTGATGCAAATTTTTGGCAGCTAAGGGCTTCTGTTACTTGTTCTCTGCACTGGAGATCAGCCATGGTTAGGGACAGGAAGTAAGGTGGGGCTGGCTTTTAATGGAATTAAACTCTTGGTTGCCTCTTGTCACAGTCACACGCTTGCAGCCAAGCCAGCAGCCAGATTTGCAGTCAGACAGGCTTTTCTCCCCCACATCCAGAATTCAGAGGCCATGCTGAGAGGAGGAGTTAGCTGGTCCTTCTCTGCAGCCTCAGCCCAGCCCTCCTAAGAGCAGATTGACTTAAACACTTTGCTAGTACAGGAACCCACGACTTAAGCAATGCCCTTGATTTCTCCTGATTGCACATTAGTGCCTTGCCTTTTGCATTTTTGTTAAATCTCACGTTTGTAAGAGGGACACAAATTCTTCTCAAATCTCCTGGTATGGAGCAGCAGACAGAGCAGTGTAATTCAATGGACCCTTCTAAACTACACATCAACCACGTAATTTCTGGCAACAGGTCTAAGTGACTCAGGCAAACCCTTCTAGCCCGAAGTCATTGGGAGAGTGGAAAAGAGAACTTCTGTTATCCTTCTGTCCTTCTCTTTTAGCTGCCTTGTCTCTGAAGTATTTGAAACACTCAGCTCAGCCATAGCTTCTTACTGTCCAGGGCACAAGGGCAAGAGCATAACCCTCACCTTCAGAGTTTGAGAGCCCCCAGATGAAAAGTGATGAAAGTTTCAAGGACCTTGCCACCGGCACTCTGCAGTTGCCCGGCCTTACTGTAAGCAGCACTAGAGGGTTCGTGCTGCAGACAGGAAAATAGATCTGCATCACTTAGCAACCGTAAGGATAGACTTTCACAGGAAAAGATTTCTTTTTTAAATTCTGGACTGATAAACTTCATGACTTAGGGCCTTCCAGAGAAGGCATCCCAAGATTCACAACAGATTAGCCCCCTCCACACTTTACTGTTCTTCATCTAAGAATTTGATTTTCAAGGCAGTGTGGACAGAAACAGTTTCTATTTTCTCAAGTAAAACACACACCAGACAATATGTTATAAGTAAGAAGTTATCTTTATGACCCATTTGCAGTGGTATTGAGAATAAACTAATCACTGCATTATTTAAATACAGTTATTTTAAAGTGCCCATAAAGGCTTTGCCATACTTAAATCACCTTCTTAGAACAAAAGGCAAGTATTTACTGCTAAAAATAAGTGCATTTATCGAGATCTACTCAAGAAAAAGAAACCATTAAGATCTACTCATATTAAAATTATTTAGGGAAAAATTAAATATAAGATGACTTTCTGTTCCAGTTTAAGAAAAAACAGGCCACACCAAACAGAAATTTTATTTCAGTCAAAATTTCTGCAGAGGACATTAATCTCTATATTCATTTGCTATACCTCTTCTCACCTATTCCCAAAAATCAAATGTAACTTCCATATGCATTTTTGGTACCAGCTCCACAGAGAAAGCATCTCAGTCCATCTGCCACAGCGCTCTCATCCTCCAGCACAGTTACACCACTGTTCTGAGACTTTACCCCACACTCCTCCTCAGTTCTAGTCCTGGGCCCAATTACATGCATGTTTTTACCACACATATATGGTCACTGTTGAGGCTTTTCTGACTGTTACCTGAATGGTCACATAGACCTGGTACACAGATTGCAGTTTTCCAAGCAGACAAGATAACAGCCTAAGTTATCTCACTCCTAAATTAAGACAGATTTTAATTCTAGGTATCTACAGATCTAACATTCCATCCTGCTAACAATATTTGATCATTTCACCAAAATAACACTTTCTGGGGTTTTATATCCTCTCCCTTCCTTCCTCTTTTGCCATAAAAGCAACTCTGCTGAGGAGGGGAAGGCAAAGATTCCCTTTTTATTTATGGCATAACCATCATATAACCTTGATTCACGGTGTGAGCAAGATCAAAGATGTCAACAGTATCACCAAATTCGGTGACAAGCTTACTGCAGAGCAACTATCACCAATATGACATAAAATGAAACTCAGTTAAGACAGATTGACGGTGAAGTCCCTGAAGGGAGCAAAACAGCAGCAGGAATGAGGGTTGACATGAAAATACAGTGCATTGAGTCACTAACCCAGCCAAAGCCACTGCATTCCTGAGAGGCCTCCTGGTCCTGAGCTAAGGACTTCCCAACTTAACACACTGCACTAATACTTGTCCAATAGCTCTGTCATCAGAAACAACCACCCACCACATCAAATGGTTTATATCACACTACTTAGGGTCTTCTTTTTCTCTGACTCCATTCTCTTGAAATCATGTTTTCTTTCCATTGAAAACCATTTCTCTGAGGTCTTTACATCCCTCCACACACATGGCCACTGCATATTTGATCTGAATCTCCAGTCTCTGAACACACACCCCAGCAATGTCCAGTCCTCCTATTTCACTTGACCCAGCAGCACAGAGCCAGCTGCCATGCAGCTCCTTCCCTTGCTCCCTGACCCATCACTGCACATTCCCAGGTTAGTGGAGCTCCTTTTCTATGGATCACTGATTCAGCCTTACACATTCCCAGCACTTAATGCCCACTCTCTGACCCAATAAAATAACACCATCCCCTTTTTCCATCTCTGAACTCCTCAGTATTCTCCTCCTTGCAGGGATCTGCAGTACCAGAAATGCAATCACCTACTGCTCCCTGCTAAACAGCAACAACTAATCCAAACTATTTGAACTACAATTTTTATAATAACTGGTTTAGAATTAATCTCTCCATCCCATTTCCTTCCCCTCATCCCAGAAATAATTAGAGAACAGTAGGACATGCACAAGACACACCAGCAACAGATAAAGCCCGAATCTGGCAGCTTCCCTACAGCAGAGTACAGGTCAGTTAAAACAGCTTTCCCTCACACACATACACCATCCTCTCTGCAACAAACCTACCCATTTCTTCAGCAGTCCTATCCACCTGAGCAATAATTTCAACTTACTCTGATCTGAGTATCCCCAAAGCCTTGATGAATGAAAACCCCACAAACGGCAAATCTTCCCCTGAGAATCCTGCTGGGTTCAACTGGCGCGTAGAGGATAAAACCCGCGAATTCTTCTCTGGTTCATCAAAATTTGAGGTGTCATCATCAGACTTGAGAGTAGGAACGAAGGGGGGAGGAGCTGGTGGGAAAAAAGCAAGAAGAAAAGACAAAATTCAGCTACAGTTCACTCTGCAACAGTCCCACTCATTCAGTGCTTGCAATGGCACTGCAGCTCCTGCTTTTAATCTTGCTAACACAAGCAGACCGAGCTGCTGCTCTCAAAGCGTATTACAGCAACAAGATATTAACCCCTGAGCTGCCAACATGGCTACCACTCTGCAGGCACAGCATCTCCCACACTGATCAAACTGGGGTTTAGCTTAGGCATTAGGGAGTCTGAGGTTTGGGGTTTTTTCAGGTTAAGATGTTGGGTTTTTAACACATAAATAAAATCAATGCACCAGGATAAGAAAATCATTACTGTAATATAGCCAGAAGCCTGTCAATTCTGATTCAGCTTGAAAAGGAAAATGTCTCCAACCTGTCCAATTAGTGACACTACCTGAGAAAGAAGCCTGATCCGGTGCTAGTCAGCTAAGGGATATATCTCAGCCTTTAACACTGACAACAATCTGCCCAGCATGGGTTTCTAATCAACAGCAAACTGGTCTTTCTCCTGGAAGGTTCTAATGAACTATAGCTACTAAAAGCTCACTGGTCTTTAGGAAAAGAAGATTGATTTTATTTCTCTAAAAGAGCTGGCTTAAGATCTGGAACTCTTGCCGGGACACCACTGCAGTCTGGCTCTGATACAATCAGCTCTGAAGAGAGGTATAAATAGCAGGAATTACAATGTATTTCTTACTATAATTTCTAAATTGGTACCACTTAACTTGCTAAGCAGTTGTTTAATTCCAGATGATTTTCTCGTGCTTGCTTCAGTTTAATTAACCTAAGGAACAAAAGGACAAGTTCTTCTTGGTGCTGTGCAGCACCCGAGCTACCTGCTGGCTTGGCTACGTGTGGGAAAGGAATGAATGCAGAAGCCCTGCTGTGCAATCTCTACATCATTAAATCACATTTCCTGACATTTATTTATTTAATTTCATCGCTCGGGTCCCCACTCGCTGCAACTCTGAGATCAGCAAAGGGGAGACAGCTCCTCAGCCAGCAGCTAGAACAGCCCATTGTCACCAGCTGATGGAAGTGAAGTGTGCTAAAACCGTTACCATGGATCCAGTATGGATCTCCTGTAGCTGAAGGGCTGATGAGGACTGAAGGACTGGGAACAAACACTGGAACCCCTGCAGTGCAGGCTCCCTGCTCCCGAGTCCCCGACCTGCCTGCGGCATGACAGACGCTGCTGCCCGTGAGTGCCAGGGGCACAGCGAGTCAGTCATGGCTGGAGGCACTGGCTCCCTCTGGGTGCCAAAGCCTTCCACTGCCCGCCTTTCACTCTCCATTCCCCCGCTGGAACTACCCACCAGACCAGCATTAACAGACAAAATAATAAATAAATAAAGAAGCTGTCTCTGTCAACTGCCAAATCCCAGCTACACACGCAGGCTTCGGTAGCAGCTCCCTGAAGAGCCATCCTGACGCTGCTCCCAAGCAGGGAGGTGAGAAGAAATTCCATGAAGCAGATGCTGCTCGTGTACAGTAGTTCCAAATACATTAGAATGAGATAAATGGGGAAAACACACAAATTAAATAGGTTCTGTTGTTAGCAGTTTAAGCCCACTGGAACTTACCAGCTCCAGAACATTTAAAATGTATGTCAGTATCACAAATTTATAAATTTCTTCTATTTAATTGGTTATCAGCATTATATTATATTTTTTATTATATTTATGCAGCATAAACATAATTTTAAAATACATATTGTTGATTTGGAGATGTATTTCCTTTTAAAAATTACCTAATGTCAGGATAATGTCCAGCTTAATTCTTAATGATTAAAAACAGAAAAGTAACAGAAAACAATTTGTAAACCTATCATCTTTAATACAAATACAAGCCCAAAGTGTAGTTAATTCACAGCAGAGGAGAATCAGTTCAGGATTAGTATTTTTTAGTTTCAGGACCTTCGCTGAAAGAACTCTTCTCTCTCACAGAAAGGGGTTGCTGTGGGATTTTTAACACTGTTTTTGAAGGCAGATACTGTCTATGAGGTAAAGTAATAGAGAAAATAGCAAACTCTTCACTTCATCTGCAAAAGGCTAGAACATTTTTTAAAGAGGTAGCAAAAACCAACTTAGATGCCTTTTTATAATGGTACAAGCACCCTGTTCTGTACTCCCCAGAGCCTGGAAGATAACTTCATCTCTGAAAGAGCCATCTAAAGCCTTACTTCCCACCAGAAATTAGCAAAGAAGATCTTAAGAGTCATCTTCAAGGCCTTGCAATTAAAAAGAAAGTTGTTCCTCTTACCAACAATAAGAATTGCTACTCAAACCACATGCATGAAAGAAAATACCATTTAACTATGCATGCACGTAAAAAGATGAAAAAGCACTCAGTGGGGGAACAATGGATGCACAAAGATAAAACTGAATTTGAGACAGAGCAAACCTTTGGGGCTGGTGGGAAACTAGTTTAAAGAGCACAATGTTTTACACTACAGCTTCCTCTGATGTTTAATAAAATATGAGAACAAAGAAGAGAAATTGTGAATACTAGATTTAAAAAATGAAAAAAATCCTTTGCCCTGTATTTTGCATTCACTAAAATCCATGACTAACAGTCCAAAATCTCTGCAACTCTGCCGTATAACTTTGTTACAATATTTGTATCAAGAAATAGTAGTACCTAAAGAGAAAACTGGGAACAGTCATTTGACAAAAACACCTCTATAAGTAGTTCTGAACTTGTCAACAGTGGCTGAAAATGAGAAGCAGAACTTCTGAAGAAGTTTCAGCATGTTGGAGAAAAAAAATCACTTAGGGGTAAGAGGGAATAACTTTTAAAAAAACAAAAAGCTAGATCCACTCTGTCTGATGTTGTTAATTATCTGGTGGCTTCCTCACAGATTTGTATTCCTCAGACTAATAAGTCCTTTATCTGATGTCCAAAATACCCACAGAATAAACAAAGTAGTCTTGTAAAACCAAGCTAAAACAGACAAGCAATTTTGTCCTCAAGTGTGGGTCACACCATGGCATAATGTCTAGTTAAGTTATTATTTCTTGCTTAAAATCAGAAAGCTGTCACACAACTATAGCATTTCAGAACAAGATGAAGAATGCAAATACATTGATGTACTTATCAGTTGTTCCTTTAAAGGGAAGGATCCTTCAGCAGAGGTCAAGATAAGCCTCTGAGAAGTAAAAGTGAGCACCATGCCATCACATCTGACAAGGTGACAAATTTGCACTTTTCTCAGGCTCACCCAAAAGGGAGGCAAAAGTATTACTCAAAAAGACAGTAAACCCAGTGCTTCTACTCACACAAACTGGTTGGGTACAAAAAGAGCTCATTTGGTCTCCAACACGTTACAACGAACGTACATGTTCTGTTTACCATTTAAAGTATCTTGTAGAGAACTGCATGTTTTAAAAAAGCCAATTCCTTGCCTAGATACATCCCCACTTGTGGAAGGATGTAACCCTCTTCCATCTGTTCCAAAGAATGGCTTTCAGAGGAAAAGGGGGTGTTGCAGGTTGCTAAGTTTAAGAGAAAAAAAAAAAAATGAAAAAATGAAAAAGAGAAAGGAAAAATCCAAGAGCACCACACATACTCCAGTACTTTAATCAGTTTATCATTAAGATTAAATAAAGTGTCTCTTTTGGAAAAAAAGCCTTTTTCTTTAAACTCTGCTTCAGTTTGTGTATTTATGACTGGTACAAAGAACATTGCCTTAACCAGGTCTTTCCATCCTTTCAAAATATTTTCATGCAAATTCACAAAAGAGAGACTACAATTCCCCTGGGACAGCGAAAGACTCAACTGAAATAGGAAACTTAAAAGCAACACAGAATGTTTCTTAAGGATAAAAATGTGTCTCTTCTTGATCTACAAGGTGATCTATAAATGCTTTCTGAGGAAAAGCATCCACACAGCCTTTTTAAATAGGATAGGCATTCATCTTCCTCAGGCTCTAACAGACCTATTTGAGAAAGTGTTATGAAAGAAAAACAGACAATCCCAGTGATGAAACTAAAGGAAATTTTTGTTAAGACCACTTACAAAAAAGGCACTGTGGTAGTTCTAACTTATCATTACAATATTATCTTAACACCTTTAGTGTTTTGTCAAGACAATGAGCCAACACATACATTTCTATTAATAAAAATGATTTCCAACCTGCAATGCAAGTGATCTCCACTTCAAGAAACAAGTCAACACATTATTCTGAAGACAAAAATTTAAATGAAACACCACAATGTGTTACTGTTAACATCCTGAATGACAACATGGTGTTCATAAGGATAAGTGTCTTGGACTTATGAATAATGAGATTTGGGTCCTGCCTCTTTAACAGCAGAAAACAGTTTAAAAATCAGTCATTAATACTTCTGTTTGCACGAGACATTAACTCTTGTCTTTCCATATATGTAGTTTCCATGTGCAAGTCCAAATATGCCATTCCATTTTCAAGACCGCTTGGACTGTAGTTACAAAGCAATTCTTAAAATGAAAGGCTCTTTATGCTGTACACATATTGCCTAGGCAAGAATTAAAGTTTTCTGACCATCTCCCAGCTAGACTTCAGCAAGCAGATTTTCTATTCCAAATTAAAAAGCTGATGCATTTTATGGATGTCAAATCACAAGACAACAAAAAAAATCCCCAAATTATACAGAATGAAGCCTTTTTGCTGATAACTCGAGTATGTCATTCCCTCATTCTCTACCTCTGATTTTAGACACTTTTAGGTACTCAAATGGTTCTGTTGTAAATTTCCCAGTGAAACGCCTGATCATTTAGCTGAAACACAGATAGAAATACATTTAATTCAGGTAAATAAATTCCAAAATATTTTCAGAAAATTCTCCAGTAAATGAACACAAACTTTTGAAAGTTTTGGTTTGTTTTATTTTTGGGGAGGAAATGCATTGGTATCTGTTTTTGGGTGTGGTTTTTAAAATAAGTATAAGAAGTTATTAAATAGCAGAAAAGAGACAGAGAGCAACAGAGAGCAGAATCTGTAAGTGTGTTTCAGGACCATACTCCAACAAAGGAGAAAAATCACCTGTTGAGAAAAGTTCAGATAAACCTGAGCCTAGGTTTAATGGTTTTATTCTTTTTCCGTAACTTAAGAGCTGCTTCTGCAGATACATTAGGTGGACCCAGGGAAGTTGGGAGCTTTTTTTAGAGGCAATGATCTTTTGGAAAGAGGTTTACTAAAAAGTCAAGTATTTCAAGGTTACCATAACAACAAAGTGTAACACTGAAAAACCCCTTAATGACACATTCTTAACCAAAATCGTTGTATTAAGAATGGCTACCCTGGAGCTCTCAGCATGATAATTAAATACCTGCAAGGCAAAGGTACCAATTTTTCCCTACCTTGCTCAGCCTGAAATAGAAATTACATCACTGCCCTTATAGGCTATAGGAAAGTCTGACTCTACTGACACAGAATTTGTCTAACAACTGTGGATCACAGTCACTTCAGTTGGCAAAGGCTTTAGGATCACCCAGTCCCAACACTCCATAACCTTAAAGTCTTTGACCAGATTAACTTGGGGTAGTGAGATTCTTTAATGTAAATCTAAATCCTATCACCTCTTCCATCACCCATCTTCTCAAGCTGCCATTTCTCCAGTTAAATATCTCTATCAGCAGAGGTCAAGATTAGAAAGAAGCCTTTAGCTTTTAGATAGCCCAGGGCAAACCTGACCCAGGTTTTGAACAGAATGACAGCAAAACTGCTCAGAAAAACCAGCGCAGGGAGAACCACTACCGAGAGCAAAGCAATAGGTGATACATTGAATCCGTGCTTGAAGCACGGAGACTGCTGTGTTTTGTGCCAGTTACAGTGGGGATTTATCAAGTATGAGGCATAACAACAAAATGAGGGGTCAAAACTGCATGAAACCTCACAGCAGGTAGGTGTGGATATTACAGGGAATGATGCAATCAGCTGGCCAGCTGCAGACAGAAATGGGATTTTTTAAATCCCAAATGATTATTCCAACATCATAACCACACCAGGGCTGCCTAGTGTCTTGCCCATCAGCATCACCACTGTCACACAAATTGGCAAAATGCTCCATTAACTCCTGCAGCTGTGTGAATACTACATAGGAAATTGCCAAGGAAACACCAGAACATATGCTCACATGTCTTTCTTCTCTCTGTATCTGATATAAATGCAGCACAAAATTCAGGAACAAAAATTGGTGGCTTCAGCAGGGCTCTTGGGAGAGAAGGCATAGAGCGCTGGGAAATGTATGCTGAAGTGATGAAAAGGGCTGGAGGCTCAATGGCTCTCAAAGGGCAGAAACAATGGAATTTAACAGAACAGCAGCTCCACAAGTTCAAAATTAATGAATCAACAGAAAAGTGAGCAAACAGTCTGCAGAGCTGACAGCTGAAGTGCTGAGATAGTCATCAAAAGTAGAAGCACTGGCTTAGCAATTTATCATGGAAAATGGAGCAGAATCATTCCCTTACAGAATATTTGACAAAATACATAAGGCAGACATGTTGCTTGCCCAGATAAACTTACAGTCCAAATAATCTAAAATACTCTCCAACACAATCAGATCCCCATAGAGATCACTCATGAACTGTGAAGTATTTGTTTTTGCCATGGAGCTGGTGCCTCAGTACTTCCAAATACCAAATTCCATTGCTTACATAGTATTATAAGCAGTTTTCTGCATAGAGAATTATCTGGTTCACTGGTTTTATTCAATTCCTGGTTGAATGAACAGATTTTTGACCAAAAAAAAAAAAAAAAAAAGCAGTAATACATTATCCCCATTGACTTTGACAAAAAGCTCCAATGGCCCCTATGGCCACAGACATTTCATCACCTACTGGAACTACAAAAAGTAACCCAACCTTAAGTAAAGCTGGTTCACAAGTAACAAAAGAGAAATCTGAGGATACAACAACAAGAAAAGATGAAGCCAAATTTAGCAAACTGAAGTGGGAAAGTCCTGAAAAAACATACTGATGCCTTTTAATCCGAAGAAGGACATAGAAAGGACCATTTTGATTTTCCAGTCTAGTGCCTGCAGTAATACGGCAACTGCATCAGAAATTCATAGAGTTTTATTAAACATCCTCTTACCTTACAATTTTTACCTGAGATGTTAACACAGCATTTGCAAAAACCAAAATGAGCTGTTTTGTTAAAAACACCTGCTCCAGGAACCAGTCCTGTTTCATTATGAATAATTCAGATCAAACACACTTAAATACTCATTGTACACATTTTCCCAGTACCAAAAAAAACCAAGAAATTGTTTACAAATATAATTTTATTCTACTTACAATTACGGATATTGTTCCAGTCAATTTTAGAAAAAAATGGATGGCAGCAGAGATCCTCATAACCCAGCCTTTCCTTCTGCCCACAGAGCAAGCTCTGGATCAGGTCAAGAAAGTCACTGCTAACTTTCACATCCTCTGGGAACTTCAGAAATCTCTGCATTAGAAAGAAATGGATTTCTGCTCAGTAGGAAAACAGGCTCAGAACAGGAAGATTAAGTTTCATTATTCTGAGATATGTTAGGTACAAAGGATGAATATTTATAGCACAAAAATAAAAGCATGGTGCATTTTATCCAAGTAGGCTTTTATATGCATTACTGCAGTAAAGATAAGAACATAGGAACAACCATTCCCACCAAGGCAAACAGTATCCCAGGTCAGCATCTTATGCTGAACAATGGCCAATGGCACACAGAGATGGAAGAGTAAAAGAGACACTTCTCAAAAAAAATCTCACAAACTTTCAAAGGGTGGGTCATAGGAATCAGGGATGATGACACCTGTTACAAAAAATAACTTGATTCCTATAATACCTATATAAATACAACACAGGACATATATTCCAAATATTTTATGAACATGACAAAGTAAGAGACATCCATAAACTTATGGAAAGCTGAGAAAAACAGCTTTTAGTTACAACCTTTTTACTTGAGAACAGGGAAGGAGTTCTCTCTACCTGGAAGTTCATGATGTTATTGAAAGTTTTTGCTGATGTGCCTTCAGTGAAGGGAGACCTTCCATAAATCATTTCGTAGGCAATGACTCCAAGGGACCACCAGTCACACTCGGGGCCGTAGGAGGCTTTGCCATCCCCTCCCAGCCCTGTCAGCATCTCTGGTGCCATGTAGTCAGGTGTGCCCACAGGGAGCCTGGCATTTACCTGGGAGCAAAGACAAACCAAGTGAAATTAAAGCACTTTCTGTTCAATGGCATCTTGGTAATAAAACAAAGTTTTATTTTACCCCCATGTTTTTTTCTTTTTAATGAGACAATTTTCAGCCCTTCACATGAATTTTAAGAAAGTAATTTTAAGCAAAGCTGTTTAGCAAATAAGCAGTAGGTTAAGGAAACTGCTGATAAACAAACAAAGCAAGTTATTTGATATAAAGAGTAAAATTATCAGAGCTAATTGTTACTATAAAAGTAGAAAAGTACTATTCCAAAAAGCACAGAAATATTAAACTGATGTTTGTTTTAAAACAGCAAACATACTCTGCTTCAACTAGTATTAACAGGAACATAGCTGAAATTTCAAAAATGGTCAAGTTTAGACATAAATATTTCCTGCCCTCATTACATTCTCTGTCACCTTTACTTTTTTACCTAGTGGACATGATCAGCAAAGTACTAATATTTTAATTTCTGGACTGCTTAGAAAAGGTAATTCAGGAGCCAATGCTGCAATCATTTTTGTGCAATCATTTTGAGTAGCAAAAAGAATGAAACAAAACAGCAAGCAGGCTAACACAAAAACCTATAAGTGACTGAAGAGATAGTGTGAAGAAAAAAAATTTTTAAAATTTAAATGCAATGCAGAGAAGCACTGAAACTGTAAGAGCAGGGAAAACAGGAAATTAAGAATCACATTACAAAGAAAATGTTATGGAAAAATAAAAACTGTAAAACAAGACAAATATGGTACAGAACTTCATGTTCTCACTTGAATACATTTAAATTTTAAAAATTTTCACTGGAAGTTGTATGCAGTTACCAAAACTTTCAAGCAACTTATAAAAATCTCCACTGATTTAGATTTGATGCAGTACTTTCTGGTGAGCAAAGCCCAGAAAAATTTCAATGTGACTCATTTTGATCAAGAGCTCCCCAGTCTTCAAAGTTATGTCACCTTAGTTACAACAGGCACAATTTTTATTCCAACTATAAATCCATGTCCCCTTTAAACACAGAATTGAACAAGTGTGAGAATCTATAGAAGTATGATTTTGTATCACAGTGCAGCACCATGAGAAAGCAAACTTACCATTACCTCTCTTGTGTATTAATATTTTAATAAGCAAATATTAAAGAGCTGAGGGCTGCAAAAGATACTTGAGCTCATGCTTGAAAAGCCATTCACAAAAGGAAAAATACAATTGGGAATAGATTCCATAGTGGACAAGAAAGGCAGAAGAGAGAAGAGCAAGGTGTAATCAAAGAACAGATAACAAGTTAGTTTTCCCTTTTCAACTGGGCTATCCAAAGAAGCCACAGACAAAGTTTAAATCTACATTGTTACCGTTTTGTTTACTGTCATTTTGGCTGCTGACCCAAAGTCCACCAGTTTGATGTGTCCCGTTCGATCAATAAGAACATTCTCTGGTTTGATGTCCCTGTAAGCCAGAAAAAAGCAATCAGAACCCTTCCAGACCATTCCCTACTGTCACATCCAGATAACAGGATATCCCTATTCACCTATACTCAACCACATGCATAAAGCCTTTCAAGTGGGAGTCTTCTTCCAAAAATTGCCTTGTTTCCAGGTACATATGGAAGTATTACAGCTCCCCTTATTTCATGGAAGGTTAATAATTATTGGCAGCAGATGAAAAGAGAAGATGATTTTGCACCTTGACTTCATTGTAACTGAGTTACAGTAAAGTATTTTGTAGTTTTCTTCCCAAACTCCCTCACAACTTACTCTGCAAATCTTCCAAATTCAGCAAGTGACCTTGCACTAGAAAGCCACAGCCCATGCTCGAAGTGGAGCCACTACTAACTCTTGGAACATAATATACTTCCTAACATTTCCACACCCTCAGAATGGAATAGTTTTTAAATACCAGTATGATTTGGAAATGCACACAGTAACAGTCTCCAAGCCCTGAGAGAAAACTCTGTGATATTTAAGTACTCCAACATCCTATAGTGCCCTGTTCACCAAACAGCACACAACCATTTTTAACAATTACATCAATTTCCCATAGTATTTGGTGCCAAAAGCGGCAAACCATGGAAAATATTTAAAATTTTTATAGTGCAACATTAAGGCTTCTTTTTACTGAGCCTCCAGAAACATATATGTTACAATCCTTTCTTGATACTGGTCTGAACTTTACATTAAAGTTAATGCCCTAAGCTACAATTATAGTTGGGAGTCTGATTAATTTTCTAATTTTTTCCTCTGACACAGCATGTGAAACACTGAAAAGGGACAGAATATAGAAGCACCCAAAGCAACATTTACGTACCGGTGGACATAACCCATCTGATGGACACTGTGAATGGCCAAAACCAACTCTGCAAGGTAAAACTGCACCATATTCTCATCCAGCTGGTCCTCATATCTGTTTAAGAGTGACAGCAAGTCCCCTCCAGGCTGATATTCCATAACCTACATACAATTTTAAAGGAACAGATATACAAGATATTCCATTCAACTCCCCAGTAAGACACTGGGCATATATCAAATAGTGCTATGTAGTGCAGGAAAACTTACAGAAAATAAGCACATTTCAATCATCACATTATTCTTTAATAAACCAACAACAATGGTGTTCAATAGAGGAGAAAGTAAAAAACTAGGCATTACCAAGTAGAGATTTTTCTTGTCTTGAAATGCATACTGTAATTGTGGAATCCATGGACTGGTGCTCTGAGCTAATATGCTGCGCTCTTCCTCAAAAAATGACACCTACCAAAAAAGTGTTCAGTTACATCATTATGAGAGGGAGTGAGAACACATCAGAATCCCCTAGTTTTAGAAAAACTTGGCACACATCACAAGAAAATTACACAGGAATTATTAAGTGCTGCTTCCTGAGCAAGTGCCATGTGAGCCTAGTGCCATACTTTGCTTTCTTGTCAATCTGTGCCCCAGAAAGGGTAATTTTAGTTGGGCTCCATTTCTCCTAGCCACAAACAACGCTGAGGGATATTAGGAGCAACCTTACTGCACCATGTATTGGGAACAACTGATGCAGATATTGTATAAATTCATGAGGTCTCTCATGGAGTATCTCTGTCCTACTTGTCATCTCATGTCAGCAAAGATTAACTTCTGTTTCTCACCAAACTATGAGAACAACCTCCATTATCCCTTTTTTTAAGTTTCCAAGTAACACATTTCTCAAGCTAGTGAGAGGCTCTCCATAAAAATCCAGTCACCACAGTTTGCCTTCACACCCACTCTTGACATTCTCCTTTGCTCTTTAAAATAAAAAAAAAAAACCTTAATGAATAGATTGTCTGAAAATTCAAACCATCATCAACAAGATCAATACTGATTCAGTGTTTTTGCCATCTGCTTTTCTTTCCTTATAAATAGATGGGAAGCTCTTTACAACAAGGGCCATGTTTTGGTACCTGAGGATGGCTCCTCACCCAACAGACCCATAGACTGTGACAATGACCTTTAAACACAGCAAGACTACACACAAATTTATTGCTTCACTCAAATGCAGGATGAGCTTCCTCAAGATATATTTTTAACTCAGTTCTAATAATAGTGAGAGAAAGGAAGTGTTCAACAAATTGCAATTTATCCTCCTAGTCACATAACATAAAAATATACATACGTGCTCCTGCGCCAGCAAGGACTCCTTGCTCATCACCTTCATAGCATAGACATCACCAGTGACTTTCTCTCTCACTACTTTGACATCTGCAAAGTGACCACAGCCAACCACACTCTTTACTTCAAAGTCCTTCACACTGGGTTGCAGTTCCTTTAGTTCAGCAATAGCCTCTGCATCTATAAAAATAAAATACTTATTTTTACATTTGGCAACTGGCATTTTATAAAAAAGAGACAATATCGAAACTGGGGAATAAAATTTAAAAAGCTCCAGCAAGCCCAAAACCAAAAAAAAAATCCCAACCTTCATTTCCAGATTCTCAATAAATGTTAAATCTTTCCAGAATATGCTTCTTAAAAATAACACCATGCATCAGAACTAGAAAAAGACTGTATCAATGCAGAGTTAAGTCTGAAATATGGCACATACAAAAGGATCAGAGAATGCTAAGACAGTTCCCATAGCAACCATAATTCTGTCCCATTCATAACATCAGAGGCTGAGAACCTCTTTGGTTCTTAATTTCTTTCCAGCCATCCTTTATCAAAAGTATATTCTCTACACATGAAAGCTTTACCCAGTGAGTTCTAGTCCAGGGGCAGGGTTTTCTCCTCTGCCTGAGGGAGGCACCAGTCTATTGTCTAACAACCAGCCACAGGCATTTATTGCAGATATTCAGCTCAAGGTTTCCACTGACTAGTTCCAGCCAGCATGCACTGTGATAATCAGTCACTCACAGGAGATTGTTCTAGAAATTCTTCAAACTAGCAGAAAATTACTGTCTGCTAATAATACCTGCAAACCATTGGGTGGAACTATAACAGGGGGCACAACATGTTACTTGAAATCAAATGCCTTTCTGCTACATCTTAATGGAAAAATTGATGGAAATTTTCTTTGCTCTTCCCCAAAAGGAATCTGGGCACATTAGCAATAAAATATTTACTCCTTTAGGATCTGTATTTCTGAAGCACAGAAATACTCTTTACAAGTTACACATGCAAAACTTGGGTAACACATGGAATCCAAAAGATGAAAGAGCCAGGGATTACCAAGTTTCTCTCTCAAATCTTTTTTTCTCATAGTCACTATCCTGCTCTCAACTTCTGACATCCTTCCATGGTGCACACTCAGAGCTTTGCTGTAGCCAGTACTCACTTTCCAAGAAAAGTGAGTACCTCTTGAAATATAAATACAGTACAGACAAAGAAGGAGGCACATTTGAGTCACAGCACTTCAAAAGCCACTTGCATTTGATCTTCTTGGACCTGAACAAATCCTTACCAAGATTGCCAAGATCCCCTTTGCAGAGTTGAGTCTGCCAACAAAAAATCAGATGCTCAAAGTCCTGGGTTACAATCAAAGCAACTAAAGCATTACTCTAACATCCAGATTCTTAAGAACTGTTTTGTAAAGTGACACCTGAAAATTAGTCTAAACAAACTTACACTTCTTGACAAAGTTGCCAACATGTTTAATTTTCATTAAAGCAGGGTTTCTGCATTCTTCAAAAAGAACAAATAATGAATCAAGGATGCCTTCCCGGGAGAGAGGAGACATCTGCTGTTGAGTCACAAAGAGTGGCTTCCCCTGGAAAAAAAAAGCAGCAACAGCAGATGGAGTCTCAGACAACAATGAAAAGCCTCAAATCAATAACAGATGTATAGAGCAGATAATATATATCCATTTTAAAATCACTACTTCAGAAATTAGGCAAATGATACAGAAGTGTGAGGTAAATATATCAACTCACTATGTCTATCTGTAATCGCTGTTACAGGTATTTTTCTTTTAGACAGATCAATCCTTTAAAGTTTCAAGCAAATAAACTAGCAGTCTCAAGAAAGCTGTGATTCAAATTTTAACAATCAATATCCTCCTGATGACTCTGATCTGACTGGCCTTTTCCTTGAAAGTGCATCATGCGGGTCTTTTCATAAAACAAACTATTTAAGAAATCAGCATCAACAGTAGCTCTGGAAGGAAAAGCTGTTGGATCTCAGACGATGAAAAAGCAGCCCCTGGGTAAATTCATTTTAGGGCAAACCCACATCTCCTTCACTCATGAAAAACCTGAAGATCACAGGGCGCAGAAAACAATATTCCATCTTTATGTGGAAAAATCTACCAGGATAAAGCATCAGCAGATGCACAATACATAAGACCAGTTACTAGCCACTGAATTTTGTGCAAACCAGGTACACTTTGAACTTCACACAGTTAACTACTTTCTTTTACCCCAAAGAATGACACAGGCATGGTTTCAGCATCCAAACAAGCAAAGCTGTATTTTGAGATACTGGGAATGGACAAGGACAAAAGTGAGATCAGCTGCTCCCAGGCCAGACATCCTTCACCTGAAAGAGCAGATTTAGCCGAGAAACTCGGCTGGTGATGGGCTCCATTGCTCCTGCCTCGACCGGATTTCGCACTCCACATTTAAACTTCAACATCTTTACAGCTTATCTCATAGAAATGAGCACCTGGAAAAGGGAACAAGGACATTCAGGAAGCACTTGTCTGACTGACTCTAAACAAAAGATATGGATATGGGGGGGTGTAAGTTAAGTAACATCTACTTTTCCTCAAGGAGAAAATTTATAAGTTTAAACGCGCCTGGAGCACCCTGGCAATTAAAGTGGGGAGAAGCACTGAAGCAATTACGTTGAAGACCTCCAAGACTATCGAGTCCAACCTGTGAGCGAACCCCACCGTGCCACCTTTCCCACGACACTCAGCGCCTCAGCCAGCCTTCCCTTCAACACCCCCAGGGACGGCGACCCCACCACCTCTCTGGGAGGGCGCAGAGCCCCTACAGCGGCAACACCCGGGTCCCCATAGAGCTGCCCTATCCCAAACCCCGGGTCCCCCTCAGAGCTGCCCCATCCCAAACCCCGGGTCCCCCTCAGAGCTGCCCCATCCCAAACCCCGGGTCCCCCTCAGAGCTGCCCCATCCCAAACCCCGGGTCTCCCTCAGAGCTGCCCCATCCCAAACCCCGGGTCCTCCTCTGAGCTGTCCTATCCCAAGTCCCGGGTCCCACTCAGAGCTGCCCCATCCCAAGTCCCGGGTCTCCCTCAGAGCTGCCCCATCCCAAACCCCGGGTCCTCCTCTGAGCTGTCCTATCCCAAGTCCCGGGTCCCACTCAGAGCTGCCCTATCCCAAACCCCGGGTCTCCCTCAGAGCTGCCCTATCCCAAGTCCCGAGTCCCCCTGTGAGCTGCCTCATCCCAAACCCCGGGTCCCCCTCAGAGCTGCCCCATCCCAAACCCCGGGTCTCCCTCAGAGCTGCCCCATCCCAAACCCCGGGTCCCCCTCAGAGCTGTCCGATCCCAAGCCCCGTTCCCGTCCCGGTTCCCCTCAGTCCCCGCGCGCGCCCCGCTCTTACCGCCGCCAGCGTTTGAACGGCGCGGTGGGCGTGCAGTTCCTGACGTCACTTCCGGTGCCGCGGCGCGGGCCTATCGCGGGCCGGCGGGACCGGAAGCGCTGACCGGGTGTGGCCGCAGCCCCGTGAGGGCGGAGCGGCTCTGAGGGGACCCCGAGGGGGCTCTGAGGGGATCCTGAGGGGATCCCGACGGGATCCCGGTGCCCCTGGGCTTCCCCAGCTCCGGAGGGAGCACAGGAGCGCCTTTGGGCACTGCCGGTGCTGCTCTGCCCTCACGATTTTGCTCGCGCTTGTCGCGTATTTCACGTCTTTTTGTTTGTTTGTTTGTTTTCCTGTGACAAATCTTAAAAGGGAAAATGACTCATTCCCAGTGGTTCTGAATGGAGCTGGCTTAACCCCACGCTATACGTCATAGTTGGCAGCAGCTACTGCCAGGTAGGGCAGCCAGAGGGGAAATGGAAAGGTGTTCAGGAGATTTAAATAGATTTAAATTGCCTTCTGTAAAATGCTTGCCTGACCTTTATGACCCTTTCTGTACGGCCGTTTTACTCAGATACAGGTAATCAACTTTCAAGTGAAGCGCTGGCGAAAGGCTCGGCACCCCTGTGTCAGTGAGGCATCATCAGAACGTTCGGTGGGATGCAGGATGACCTCGTGTGAGAAGGGATCCCATGGGTCTGTGTGGAGATGTCCATGGAGGACATCGGCAGGGAGTTCAGACATCCCTTTGTTAGACAGTGTCTGGGCAAGATTTAAATCTAGTAACAAAAATCTCGGTGGCGTGGCCCTTAAAAATAATAATGTTGCTGTGAGTGGTATAAAATAAGATAGTTTGCTCTCTTACATTCATTTTAATGATGCTAATACTGGTTTGGCATCTTGCTGATTGAGTAATGCTCTGATGGATTTACTACATTTGATTTTATACAAATCATTTTACAGATTTGTGCTTCCTTTCACCTCCCCCAGCCCATCCCTGGAACACTGATACATTTGTGGTGTATTTCTCATCTGAAACTTACGTAGCTGGGTTTATTTCAAGTTACAAAGCCTGAAAGAGTTTTTAAAATCTAATTTATTGTCCACTATCTGCACTGCCAATTTGGTTTTGGACTCCACTCAGGACACTGTCACTGGCTGTGTCTCATCCACATCCGCATTTCCCAGGGAGATCAGCTCTTAAACAGAAATGCAATAAAGAGCTTCCTGAGCATGAACTGGGCAACTGCCATGGTAGTGCATTTTAGTCAAATGCCACGTCCTGGGCAGATATTGGAGCCCTACCATGTTTAAAGGTCTACTTTAGATTTTGAACAAGTCTGCCATCTAAACTAGGAGAACTTCAGACTCAGTGTTTGCAAGCAAAGAAGCTGGCTCTTAAATCCTGTGGGGACAGATACAGTTTTATTCATCATTTAGGTGAAGACTCAAGTTAGATTAGTTCCCTTTAAGAAGGCCTTTAAATGCATATTTTGCTAGAAGCAGCCATGTGATACAAGATCACATACTATTTTTTTCCTTCTTTGTTGCTCTGTAACAGACTTAGGTAAACAGGAATGTCTAGCAGCAGAATGAAATAGTAGCATAAAAATGCAGTTGCACTAGAACTGTTATGAAATGGTAGGAAAACAACTGAAGTGGCAGATGAGGGGAGGAGAAGAGAGAGAGAAAAACTTCAGTTTCAATGCTAACACCTCAGTACCCATTTCTGATGTCTCAGGTAAAAAAAGAAATACATACCTGTTCAGAAGAACAGATATTTTATTTTCTTTAAATTGGTGGTCTGAAGTCTTCAGAGTGAAAGTGATGATTCCTTCCTACCTTTGATATTTTTATCAAGAGGAATCACAGTGCACCACAGCCAAATTATCTATCACTCCTTGAACTTGACAGATGCTCCTGGGTACCATCTCACTTAACTGGAAAGAGCAGCAGCAGACTTGGAACTGTACAAAGCAAGGGCTTATTCTTACTATTAAATTATTAGGTTGTTCAAAAGTGTAACAGAATAAATAGCACTGTGATTTTCCCTAAGCAGGTCCCAATATGGTGCTCAACATGTTTTGACATCTCACCATGCATTGATTTGGTTACCATCTGTTTGACATTATTTTATTATAAGAGTAGGGGTTTCCCTTTTGTTTCCTTGGCCCAAATTCTCCTCCCTCATGCTGTTGCATTGTGCTCCAAGGTGACTGTTCCCAGGATTGCTGTCACAGTAACACCCTTCAGGCTTGCCTGAGTCTAAGATACCCTGTACACGTAGAAGTAAACGACCAGGCAGGCAGGTACACCAGCTTTTTGCCAAGAGCCTGGTGCTCAGATCCTTATCCTAACTAACCTCACCATATTTTAATGGGCAGAGAGCTGCCAAGTTCCCCCAAACACCATCTGGCTGTGAACTTCTGTATTTACAGCAGCATTACTCAGAAATCTCTTCATCTGTGAAGCACTGAGACACTCGTGGCTGTGCCCAAGGTGCTAATGAATTTATATATGCTTAGAAAGCAATAAACAGGGCTTGTGCTATCACAGTGCTAAGAGCTAAGTATGACCAAAACCCTGGGGGTTTGTCCTACCTTGCAAATCTTTCCAACTCTGTTCTTTCCAAATTGTGATGCTGCACATGCAGATGGGTCTGCAGCCAAGGCTTCCAGGGGATGTGGATGTCAGAAATAAATCATGCTCTTCAGCAAGGCCTTTGCCATAGCTAATCTATATGTCAATCTATAATCTATAATTCTGTATGACAACAAAAAATGAATTTGTCTTTATCATCTCTATCCCTTCCTCTAACTCATCAATATTTAAAAGAGCTTGTAATAAACCAAGCTCTTTCTTCAGCCCTAACCCTGATCACACCTGGGTTACCACTTCCTATTTCAAAATAAAGGGTTTAACTTGGCAGACCCCAATACTGTCATAAACCCTTGCTAAGTGTAGCTCTCTCCATTGCTTTAGATGCCTGACACATTTTGTTCCACTTTCTTTTCCCAAACTATCTCAAAGTATCTAACCTGACATAATAGTCATGGACACTACAAGGGATAGGAATATTTGCAAAACACAGATTTGGGAAGACGAGTTATGGGAGAGGGAAGTAAATTCCTTATCAAAGATATAAAGGCAAAGAGAAATAATCACCAGGAATACAATTACTTTGTCTTTCCTTCTGCAGTATTTTTAATTTCCTCCTGAAAATTTTTGGAAAAAGACCACCCTGCTGTCATCCTCCTGGGATAAGCAAAAAAGGAAATGAAATTTCAAAAGACCTGGAAGGCTGTTTGGTGTTTCTTCCATAGACTTTCACTAGAAGGTAGGCACAGAGATAATATCCTTCAAGGTTATTTTGACTAAAATATTAAAGGCATTTTTTGCTTGTATTAGTAATATGCTAATGATTGTATTATACAAGTGCTAATGTTCACTGGGGTTTTTTATGCATTGCTTCTATTTTCTTTATATTTACAGGAGTAAAATCCATTAAAACAGTTTTTAAAACACAGGGCCTTCTTATTAGATACATAGTTGTCATCTTTCTTTTGATTTATTCATAGAAATGCAAACAGACATATGTGATGATGCTCTTCAGACCAAATCCCAGTTCTGAGGGTTCCTCATTCCACAGTTGTGACCACACTCTCCTAACACACAGCCATATGTTGAATTCCCCTGTAAGCCAAAACATAATCATGATAAATTTCTGGTGCGACCAAAATGAAATAGTAACAGAATTGGGTCACTAAGAATCTTTCTTTATGTGCAAACTGAGCATTTAACCTCATGAAAGTGAAATGCTTTTTTTAATCCTAATTCTCTTCTACTTTTTTTTTTTTTTTCTATTTAGCCTAAAACAAATCCCTCATTACTTTTCAGAGAAATAATTTATTAACTTGTAGATGCAGTGAAAAGCAAATGATATTTTATATATCTCAGCTTCAGGCTTCCTTTGTGCTATCAGAGGAACACCCCTGATTCCACAAAAATTATTTTATAGAAAGCAATTTATTAAACCTCACGATCTGTCAAGAGACATGAATATTGATGTATTCACATTAACATCTCCTGGAGCTGCTGAAAACTACATTTGTCATGACTTAATGGGAATTACATGTTGCACAGCAACAGGTGACAGGAGCTTAATTAAAGCAAAACTGATAAAGTATCTGAGCCATTATAAAAAAATGTTTTGTTGTAAATGTCCTAAGAACCACTTCCATGTTTGTGTTGATGGGGAAGGGAAGGTGACTCTGGGTTTACAAGATAAAACCTAGAACAGGACAGGTGCTGGTTATCAGATGGCAACTGCATCTAACATAACTCTCAATTACTCTGGAATTTAGATAGAATAATCATGTAAAAATGGCCATATCCAGTTATATTTTACTTAGATTCCAAAAGAAAAAAATAACAGCAATACCTTTATGGTGAAGAGACAGAATTCTTTTGAGACCACAACTAAAACTTATTATTAAAATTCAATTATATATAGGTCCTAGGGTGAATGAATTCTAGATGTTTACAGCAGGACTCTTTTCTTTGCCTTAAATCAACAAATCTAGAGAAAAGACATCCCTTCCCTCAACTACAGTAATAATTTACTTGCTTGTGAGATTGGGCATCAGTGCCCAGGTATTTTGTCAAAAAAACAAATCCCATCAGACTGAAGTATCAAAATTACATATGAAAATAGATTAAAAAAATATGTCTGTTAAAATTATGCCAGCTTTTTAAAACAAAACAAACCCAGCCTTTAGACTCTGGTGATTTAAGATACAGAGTTCTTTGTGTAATTGAACTTGAAATAAACTCTGTCTTTTTCCTTTGAAGATTTATTCCAAAAATTCCAGTGACCAATAATCTGTGCTCTGCAGCCCTATAACATGTTGGGCAGTGTGAATAGGGTAAAAAAGAACAATAGTATCACTTTGTGCAGAGTATAAATAAAAGCAGCAGATGAGGCAATGACAACTTTAATGTCAAAGGACTCTTCCAGGTGAGACTAAAAGAAATTTAGATTTGATTGCCTGCCTATGTTTTAATCTGGAATCACGATTTTCGTACCTTATGGATTTTAGATGTTCTTACTCTGAGTGGGTGTGTTCATTCCTGTCCCGAAGAGCTCGGCAATGACAGCCTACATGTTACTTTATTTAATTCTTCTAGAATTAGTTCTATAATGTTTGCTTGGAGGCCCAGAGATATTTTACAGTGACTGTTGTGGGATTCTCATTTTTAAACAGTTTTTCCATGTTAAGAATTGTGATGAATATGTGATTAAGAAATAACACTGACAAACAGTGAAGTAATTTAAGGTTCATAAAGGAAGTGAATGGCAATTTTTGGCTGCTTTGGAGGTCACTGCATGGTGAAATTGCTTTTTTTGGAGTGCTCTTCACCATGTCTACTGGTGATTGGCCTGGCTCACATTGTTTTCTCACACTTTTAAATTTCCTTACTACCTGGAAAGAAAAGGCTCCAAACCCAGTATATTCTTCCTCAAAAGAAAAAAAAAAAAAGGAAGGTGGGAAGTTGTTGCAATGGTGCAGTGCTCATGGTCTGCCAAGGAATTGCATTTTGCCATTTTTAGCCAAAGGCTGGATACAAATATGCAAATCTTGAAAGAGGAATGGAAGCTCCATGTGAAAGAGTTTATGTGGAATAAACATTTCCTGAATAAAAAATGGGTTTAGGCTACTTCTTTTTTCCCCTGTGTTTTTAAAGTACTGCAGGTCGACTTTTGTTTTGAAAACAACTTTTTAATGAAAGGGGGGCTTATGCTACTATTTCAAATTCCTCTATAATTGAATTAATTACTGAAGTACTAAGGTAGAATATTTTCTTCTTTCTATTCTTCTCACCACTTAACTCAGTTTTCCTGAGAGCAATGGATCTTGTGCATTGCTTCTCTGAAATTTGAAATGGATCAGATGCAGCATTAATGAGTTGTGCCAGTGGATGGGAACAATTAATAGCAATTAGTGCCTTGGAAAAGAGGGGAAGGTGCAGACTTGGCACACCCCACATCTTAAAGCTTTTAAGCATGATGCAGAAAATAATCAGCTTTTCATATCAAAGAGCTATCAAAAAAAGCCTAATAGCCAACCTCAAAATGACAAAAACCAACAATAACTATAATAAATAAATACATTTTAAAAATCTCTTTTAAGTAATTGTTATTTGTTATTTGTTAACAACCAGCTACCACTTAAAATCCTCAAGAAGACAACAGCATTTAAATCAGTGGAGGAGTCTGGGTTCTGCATCAACCTTCCCTCCATGAACAGATACCACAGAATTTAGATTATTTAGAATACAAGATGCTGGAATAAAAGAGATTTGCACACAGACTGCATAGCTTATTGCACCTCTTTCCTCTCTATGTTCCCCTGGCTTTCATTCTGAGCCTTTCAGTATCCCAGCCTCAAAAGATGATGTATCATCTAGTTCCTGTGAATAAGAACTGCTACTTCTCTCTTGAAAAGGGTTCTTTAAATCCTACTTGTTTTCTGGAATTCAGCTCCAAACTGAGCCAGAGGCACAGCCAGGAAATGCTGGCAGTGGTGTTCAACAGCTGTGTAGAGTCTGTAAAAGTCTTCCCCCACCTTATATGTATCCTCTTGGTGCAAAAAATGCTATTCCACATTCAGAAATATCCAATGAACAGGCTGATCCAAGGTATTTATAAACAACGAAGGTGCAGGAACAAGGCTTCCTCTCCCTGTCATTGCCTGCCCAGCTGTGGTGTGAGAGGACACAAAGCCCACGCTGCATCATTCAGCAGTACCAACACATCAGAAAATGGCAACTCCTAAATAGCATTTTTCTTTTCATGCCTACCAAGTCATTTGTAAAGGGCCATTTCTGCCCAAGCTGCATATAAATCCTAGGTTGTTAGTGGATTGCTGCTCTCTGGCTTCATCTGCACAGAGCTCCGTGCCAAAACCATGGCTTTGCAGGACCTCAGTCGTAAAGAAGAAAATGATCAATAAGCCTGGGCAGCTCAGTGACAGCCTGTGACGCTCAGTGACAGATTTTCACTGCCTCTATGGCTGTATTTTAATTTAGACAAAAATAGTTAACAGCGCAGTTGCAAGGGAAAAGAAGTAATCTGCTTCTTATCTAATGTGTAATTCAAAAATTCTATAATTGATCTTCATTGACAGTTTCTGCAAGCTCACTCACCCACACTGCACATATTGTGCTTCCTGACATAATTCCCGACATAGACGATGATATTTCAACAGAGGAAGCTTGTTAAATCAGGTCAAACACAATAAAGAATTAGAATGTGCTGCAAGTCCTTGCAGCTGTCTGTCTTTTCACCCTCTCCCTTTATCCCCACCAAAAAAAATACAAACAAAACCAAACAAAACCCACAAAACAACAACAACAAAATGCACACAAAACAATACAAAACCAATTCCCAAATACTGGTATTTTTAATGGGCTAAAAATACAAAATTCAGCTTTGTTAGATGTTGATAGGCTTCAGAATTAAAATACATTATTTCCTCCCAAGATGCTGGAGTATTACTGTTGATCAGACATAACTGCCAGTCTTTTATTGCTTCCACATGGTTTAATTTTCCCTGGAAGTGTAATATATATTCTAATGATCTGCTGAATTAAAAGAATTCTAAACTGGATGCCAATTGATGAGATGGTGTTTCTGAGATAGGACAACAAAGGGCATTTTCTCTCACAGACAAACACAAAAATTCAGGAGGTGGTAATGGGTCCTCAGGTGTCTGAAAGAGCAATACATATTTTCAGAGCAACACAAACAATAGATGTATTTTCCATTTACAATGACTGTAAATAAAGAGGAACATAATATTTCCGTTTTATAAACACAATCACTGGCCTAGGCAGCATTCTCCATCTACTCAAACCACTCTTACTCTTCAAAAGCTGAGATAAAGGAAGGGTTCAACAGACTAACAACAAATAGATACAATTAATGATAGCAGAAAGCCAGACAAATTAAATACAAGCATGTTAGCATAATAGATGCAAAAGGCTGGCACAGGGGAACCCATTTTAATTACTATAAATACAACTCCAGCTTTTAAAACAAAATACTTGAAGTGCAGAGTGAAGCACTTTTCCATCTTTATTCCAGATTCTTTTTCCAACTCTAGGTGCTAATTCTATAGCAGTTGAGGGATGGTTCCCATAAATCACCTCCCTGACCCACAAGCCTTTCCCCCATTGGCTGGAGGTGGCTCTTAGCCTGTGCTGCTGAATGATTTTCCAATTTCTGGTGGCTATAGCACTGCAGGTTATTTATGCTACACCTTATTGAGCTGAAAAGTCATCAGGAGAGAAAGCGAAGCAGCCAAGGGTGACGCATGTGCAGACACACTAAAAATCACAGTAAGCCCTTACCTGTCATGCCCACAGCAAGTTCCCAGGAGGCTTCTGGACTGGACAGGGATATTGGTGTGCTTCAAAAAGTGAGACAATATTTCCTGAACTCTACAGACATATCATGTTATGTGCAAGCATCTCCTTTTTCCCACTGAGTAAGTTCTGAAACACTATACAAACAAAAACACTTGAAGGGCAAACCCATAAATATTTCAGCTAGTTGTATATGGGTTACTCCTCTGTAGCTAAATAACTGGAGTAAAACTGACACAGTGTGTATTTTATACTGAATAGCACAAAACTGACCCAGGGAGTAGCAAGGATTATGAGGAAGACTGTGGAATGGGAAGCCATAAAGGCTCTTCTGCAAGGATATTCAATAATTAAATATTTGGAAGGTAGTTGCTGCCTTCATTTTTGGTCTTCACTGAAATTTCTGCATGTAAAGTGTAAGTTTGGGGAAGCAAAACTTATCTGTCTATATGATGGCTTTATATGAAAACAGTGAGGGAAAATAAAAACAAAATTCTTCACATAAGGCTACATCTGACACTGACCTAAAAGAGGATGACTAAAATAGGCAAAAACATATTTAAACTAAGCTATACTTTTAATATCAAAGTTGCTGAAAGAAACTAGATACCCAAATAAGTGGCAAGCTAGCCCACAGCACTGAAATAATGTACAAAATATAATTTTTGATGACTTATCCCTTCCTGCTCAGCAAAGCTGATTTCATATCATTCTAGGCAGGCAAAGGTGTGGAGCTTTATAAAATAACTTGATATCCAAGAGAGAGGAGAATCACAAACCAAAAGACATTCAGCCAAACCCAGAGCCTGGATTGCTGTGGAGTTTTATCAGTCTCTACCTCCAGGATGAAAGGCCACTGAGTAAGAGAAATATGTACCCAATCTTCATATCTTTTGACAACAGCATGTCAACATAGTCACTGATCCCAGTGAAGAGTATCTGGCTCCCTTTTTGTCACATCGCTGCCTTCACACACCCCATGGGAGAAGTTGGCTGTGAACTCACACTGAGGCTGCACTAAATGTTCATAAATGTCATTCCCAATGCAACTGAGCTCACCCGGCCCCTGCAGGCATGGAATGCTGTACAGCAAAATGCAAAAAAGTGAAACAAGAATAGAAGGCACTTCATTAAGGTAATGTTCACATCTAAATTTCACCCCCATATAGATAATGTGTGGGTGAATATTAGATTTAAGCACTTAGCTTAATGCTGAATATTGTAGTGACAAATATGGCCTCTGCACTTCCTAAAATGTCTAGAAGTATGCAAAGCAATAATATGGGAAAGGCAGGATAGAAAGAGAAAGGAAACTTTTAATCTTAAGGTTTATTTTTAGGTGATCCATTGAATGAAGGTTTGGATTTTCCTTAGAACACCCACACCCATGCAGCAGAGCAAAGATTCTGATGAATGTGATACCCAGAGTATCACAGCTTTCTCCATGGTTGTTTTTTTCATATAATGTAGTCAGTTAATTAGATCTCTTCTGATCAATCATTGAATTACTGCTTCAAAAGGCATTATGATATGATGAGAGTGCCTCGCAGCAGTTAAACACTTTGATTTTTCTGTCCTAACACATTTACAACTGATGTCAACTAGGTCCTCCCAGCAGGAATAAAGAAATATATTTTTAAATTACAAGAATAATTTATCTCACAATTTAAAATCTTAAAAAAATTACTGTAAAATAGACCAGAAAAACTACTGTAATATGGATTCATTCTCTCCATTGGTCCTTTCTAGTGTTTAAGACAAATCTCTTTCATGTTTTCCATGTTCTTAATGCTTTGATCTCAAGCCCTCTGGAGCATCAACCTTGCATCTTGCTCTTGTTCTATTCAGCTGTTTTATACCACCACCGCTGTTATCTGTCTGTGATTTCAGCTGTGTTACAGTAGCTCCTTCCTTGATCCTTGACTCAAAAACGAAAGCAGTGTAGTTATTGCAAAGAGATATTGACAGGAACTCTTTTGTTTTTCTTTTGTGACTTGGCTCTTGAAGATAAACTGTGATCTAAGGGTTACAACTGTAGGTCACAACTCGATCATGAGATTTACATGTGCTGGCCTTGGGGACTGTTGGCAAGTTACTGCCTTGGCTTCTCCTCATCCCTCTGTGAAAGGGGAACAGGGATTACAGGACAATGTCACCCCAAGAGTTGCCTCATTATGGTTTCTGTGAAGAGCTTTGAACTCCTTGGAAAGCAGACAGTACAGGGAGGGGTGGTGTGTAGTTTTGGGAAGGTCTGGTTTTGCTTCCTCTCCAAGAATAGATGCCATGTGCCACATCCAGGGATCTTTGCACAGTGCTGTACAGAGTTCCTATGTTTGCAGTAAAACAAGAAAATAAAGAAGATTTCTACGTCCTGCTTTTGTTTGTGATTCAAGTCCCCAAATGGGGCAAGAAAGATACATTGGTTTTCTGAGCAGTACAAGTGATGGAAAATAATTTACTTTCTAATCCTACAGAAATACTTTTGCCAGATGAAAACTGTTCTGCCGTTGCCTTTCCAACAGGATAGTGCAGTCTGCAGGTAATTAAACAGCAGAAAGCAATACCCATAATTCAACAGTATGTCTTAGCTGTAATTTGGCAATTCTTTTTCTCTTGAAAACTCCTATACATAATATGAGCTTAAAATGGAAATCACTCATAGCAAGTTTCATTTCATTGTGAATTGTTCTCATAGACCAATATGTAACCACATTTGTAAGAAACCCAAATCTTTTCCTGCCAGCTGAAGCTGTCCTGCACTCTTACAAAGTCTGCTATTTTGAATTTGAATACCCGCTACGTGGGCAGCAGACCCCAGGGAGATGATACACCAGTCTGGCAACTCGCCATTCTGTGAAACAGAAGGGTGTTGAAAAAACTGAAGGGGATTAAGAAATCGTCAACTAGCATGAGAAGACACAGGATTTTCATTTTTCTGGAGAAATCAAGACTTGGCTCTTTTTATAGCAAGGTTGATTACTGCCTGCCAGATTAAACCCTGCTACTCAGGGAAACATATTATCATCTGGAGACTCGTTCCCTAGCACTTGCAGGTCTCCCCATGGCCAGGCTGACACAGCAAAGACAGATTTCCAGGTGCCTCCAGAGCTAAGAGGAGGAGAGGTTATTGCTCCTGACAGTGCAGAGCACTCCTGGGGCCCAGGGAGACAGTGTGCCCCCTGTCCTGTGAGCTGAACATGTAAAAGGTGACAAGGTTCTTTTAAGTATCTCAACTGTGAAAAAGAACCAGAAGAAATCTCAGTTTGAAAGCTTGAAGAAAGAGAAAGATGCTGGGGAATAGCACTGACTGCATCAAGCTGATGCAGGGTTCCTCATCCATGTAGAATGAGCTTTAGCTCACCAGGAGCAACTTAATTACTTCTGTTCAATGGTTTTCCACCCACATGTTTATCGTAGTTCGTGCTCTTGGAAAGTGCTGAGGAAACAGTTCAAGGCATGAAAGGGGATTACTCTCATAAGTAATGGGCGCTGCAAAAGCTCCTCTGAAAGCTTCTGTGCTGCACATACCCAGGATGCCTCCCCCTGGGCAGGACTGTCTGGCTGCTAATGATGTGACAAGGAGCAGATCCTGCAGGGACACAAAGGTGCTGATATTTGCACCAAGGAGTTAACAGCTCTAAGGATTAATAATTACACAAATAAGTATACAGCTAATGAAAAACCCTGTTATCCTGTACTTTTTACTTCAAAATTTCTTGTTCCTAAGAAGTGAATCAGGTCTCTCTTTGGATAATTTATAGAATACCAGTTTCCATAACAACATAATTGCTCAATGAAGCAAAAATACCTGGCAGAGTTGCCATTATCATGAAATAATTGACCACAACAGTGAGTGAAAGAGGCTGCATTAAACCCCACCATTGCTTTGTGTCAACATGGTCAATTACATTCCAGTAATGCCAGATCAAAGACCAGCATTCCTAAAACAAGTCATTACAAATCACAGCATATCCCTAAGAAGCAGAGCGAGATCATAGTGAGCAAGTATTTCTCCCTACAACAAAGCACAAAGTCATGTCCAATCATTTAATGGTTGCAGAACTCCATGGCCCACACCATGACAGGTAATTTTAGGACCTAAGGGTTTGCTGGAAATAAAAACGAGCAAGAACAGCTCTCTGTTCGTGCCTTAATATGGGCAAAGGCACAAGCTACTTTTTAATTCTTAATAGGAGTGTTTGTTTCACAAAGGCTTGGCAAACATTCTCATGTGATAAGATTCAAGAGGGAGAACTCATACCCACTGCTGAAAACACCTAGTTCATAAAAAAAATACAGCAACAGTCTACATGAAGATGTACATCTCCCCATGGAAACAGTACATCTTTACTCCTCCTGTGGGCTGCAGAAGAAGGCAGCCCACAGCTAGGTTTGTGTGGGAGCACTCAGACCCAACACCTCTCACATGAGTGTTCACTGCCACCCTGTATGTCCCCAGACCAGCTCTCCTCTGCACCCTGTTGTGCTCATGAGACATTTTCTGTTTCTTTGCAGCTTCTCCAGCAGCTCTGAGTAGCTCCAGCAGTCTGTCACATGCTGCTGAAGGCATACTTCAGTCCCAGCAGCTGGAACAAGGGTGTGTGAGGATGGGAGCCCTCTTGGCGTAAGTGTTGGAAGATCATCCCACTAAGAAGAATCCAGCTTGGATCCTGTGTCCAGTGTCTCTCTGGACTGTGGTAAGCCAAGAAGGAGCCTCAGGTGCAAGGCAGCATGTGTGTCAGATCCGGGCCAGGCATGAACCAAAGACAAATTGTTGGTGGGGTACTCCAAACAGATCAAGCTGGCCAGAAATATTGGCCATGCAACGTCCAGAGTAGTTCTGCTTGTTCCCAGCACTGTCAGCTTTGTTTTGGAGAGACTGTTACAGAACGCTTCCAAACTTCACAATTCACAGAAACTAACACATATAGTACAAAATAGTTACATCTCTAACTCCTGTGTGCCACATTGCAAGTCAAATGGTTCCCCTATTCTTTTCCCTTTGCACCCTTTGTTCCTTACACACAGGCAGGGTGAGCACACCATAGTGTTGACTCTGTCCTTGGGCACTCCTGAGTCATCCATGCTTTACCCCCTTAGCAGTCAAGGGATGTTTCCCCTGACTTCAGTGCCATGAGTCACCATGGTGGATGAGTGATCTTTCTGTTCTGTAATATTGATAACCCTGTGTTTCTGTGATTTTGATAACCCTGGGTAAAACAAACTTGTCAGAAACTCGGTGGAGATATTGAGCCTTGAGAAAAATCAGAATGGTCTTTTATTTTACTACATCTTGTTTGGCTAACACTCATAAGAGCTTTCTTTCCCTTCTGTTTAGCAATATATCTCTGGTTTTTTTCACCCTTACCAAGCTCTGCAAATACACCTTCCCATCGTGTATTTCCTCTACTCAGCATCAGGAAAAAGCTTGGGCACACACATACTGCATAGCTTTGGACATTAGAGAAGCAAAGAGAAAGAAAGGTCACACATGAGTCTTATCTCTGGCTTTGCAGTTCTGGCCTGTTTTGCAAGCAAGACACATATGTCCTTTAATTATTCATTAGGGTAACTGCAAACTCTCTGAGACTGCCTGCACCTCTTGCAGCAGAGGAGGCTGTGGCTGTAACATCTCAGCACAGAGGTACACAAACAACCAGAAAAAGTAAGATATTTGTCAGACATAAAGTGCAGGAAAATAGAGAGAAGAATGAAGAAATGAATCATTCAGAAAAGGGGGAGTGGGGCAGGGAGGAAGAGAGAAAAAGAGAGAGAGAGAGAGAATGGCAAAAGAAACCTGATAGCTTGTGCTGCCTCCCCTTCGAGTCTGTCAGCCCACTGGCACGAAGATTAAGGATGTTGATGGGAATTCCTTTCTCACCACAGTCAGCTTTAAAAGCACAGGACAATAACCTACTTTTACAGGTCTGGCTGTGGCTTTCCCACAACACATCTTTTTCTCTCCTTACTCTAAACAAAAAAAGGATGATCCCTTGCAGTGCCTGTTATCTGAGTGCTGCCCTCACAGCTGAGGTGAAGGTATTGATTGAAACACTTGGACATTTATTGGATTTGCAGCTTTTCTGATGTGTGAAAAATGCTTTGTCCTGCTCAAGTCATACAGTCCTACATGCTCCAGCATTTGCTGATGTAACCACCAAAGGTCCAGACCCTCTGCTAGACTTCCTTTGTGAAGAGACCAACCAGTGAAATCCCTGCAAGGCAGAATACAGATTTCAAAGCATCAGATTTAACAATATACTTGACACTGGACTTGAAGAGCCTGCACAGCTTAGAGTTCACCTCCCCTTGACCTTCTGGGAAGGACAATACCCACTGCTGTATCCACAGCTTAAGCTGGATTGCCTGTTTCAGTATCTTGCTCTTTTAGGAACCTGTTTAGCAGAGGCAATTTGCACTGGCAGGTTGCCCTGGATGGCTCCTTGAATCAAGTTCTCCAGCCCTCCTCATGGCTTATTTACTGGATTCAGTACTTGTGGGATAGGGAAAAGCAAGAAGGAAAAAAACATTACATAGAGGCAAGGTCAGTGCCATCCTTTTGCTCCGTAAGAATAGAACCTTTTGCTTTCTAGTTTATACAGACCTGCAAGATTTTGAACTGAGCAAGGAAAGAATGATTGACCCTCTTACAAAGACTCTTACACCACTCTCTTACACCTATGCTTTATTTTCACCCTTGTTTGCTAATATCACAAAGAAGGAAATGTGTCCTGGGTAAGGTGACATTTCTGTGCTCTGTGATGACATCACTGGCATCAGTCACTTGCTCTTGGTTCTCTGTGTGCTTGAGTCAGTCTGGCCTTTTTGCATTTTCAGAAAAGGCCATCCCTGGAGTGATTTCCAGGCTAAAAGATCATTTGTTCTGTACACACAGAAACCTTCTGTGTTGCAAGAGCGTCAGCTCTTGAAATGCCTGATCTAATTCTCCACAAGAACTACTCACTATTTCAGTACCTGAGGAGTGAAGTCTCACATCAGCCTTCAGCAGTGCAATTAAAACAAAACAGCCTCATGTCTGACTTGTTTCCAATAACTGATTCTTCTATTTTCTGGGTTGAGGCTCTCAACCTGGCTTAACTAGGCTGAAGTAGAGCAGGAAGAACAGAAATGGTAGTTGGATGTCCACTTACAAGCAGCAACTATTCCAGTTCTCAGATGAAATACATTTTAGGATCCTAATAGACAATGTCATCATTTCATTGTAAAGAAACTGCATTTTTATATTCTTAACAGTTTTTCATAGGTGTTTGATTGGGATAACACATACAAAATAAAATGCTAATAAAGTAGCATACAAAGGAGTTTTAGAAGCAGTAACATACCATATTTCTAAAAAGCCAAACCAATAATTAAATTCACAGGACAATGGATTTTTACTTTTTTTTTTAAGTGGAAGTCAATAATACGTTGTCTATAAACAAAGCTTTAATCCAGGGTTACTCCAGATAACACAGTTAGGTTTTGCAGTCAATAGTCCCGAAAGGAACATTAAGCTTGTATAGATGCCTGACTAAGATGGTGGCATATTTACAATACATTTCACTGATTTATATGTGCTTTTCCCTCTCCATCCAAGCAATAGCTTTTCTTCATCCCTATCCTAACAGATGCAGCAATGGGGTTTGTTTCAGGCTTTGTTTAGGAGATTAAAACCATTTCAATATAATCTCTTTTTGTTTTATACATTGAAGGAAGCATTAGAGATGAAAATTAAAGCCACAATGGATTTCATTAATCACACCAGGAGGCTTGGTTTGCTGTAGTAGGCACTTCCAGCAGAAGGTGCTCACAATCAGTTTAAATATTAAACGCCCTCCTGTGTTTAAATAGCGATGATCAAATCTGTGCAATCACAGCTCCTCTTGGGACAGGGGTTCTTTTAAAAGGGCCAATATTGTCCAAACCATCTCACCTTATGGTCAATCCCTCTTTCCAGCAATGTAAGCGTCTGTGGAACTGCAAGGACAAAAGGGCTGGAAAAGTCAGTGCCTGGGGGAATTGCTGTAAGATAAAGGAGGTGTCACCTCTGGGTCACCAGCGCAAAGGAAATAATGGTCATAAGGGCCAACAGTTACTGTGATGGGACAGGTGCTGGCAGCACAATGCACCAGTCTGCCCAGTCCTTGGAGAGTAGGTGCTCACATTACAGAAAACAGCTCTGCTGTTAACTGATGCTGCCAAGAAAAAGGCCAAGATTCAACAGGTCCCCCAAGCTGGGCTATTGGGGTGTATCCCCATGAAAGGCCAAGTCCCAGTGGCAGATGGCCAGATGGAAGTTTGCATTCCCACAATTCATATTCTAACTGTAACGAATAATCAGCAGCTCTCCAGGGCCCTGAGTCTGACGCCAGGCAGGAGCCAGCCCTACTTGAAAACTGCATCAGTCACCAACAGTCCCAGGCAAAAACATCCTTGGACTGATATGTTGGGTGTGTTGCATACAGATGAACATGGTCTAAGCGAAGGGAAGGAAAGCAAGCCCCAAGAAAGCAGTGCACAAAGGAAAAAATCTGGGATAATTCCTGTCTGCAGAATCTAGGAATCAAAGCACAAATTCCCTTTAAAATGTTTTTGTGCCATCACTATTAAAGCCTTGCTCGAAGTTAGAGTATAATCAGAAATTGAGGGAATGGGGTCTTAGCAAATGTGACAATATACAGATTTATGCTGCTGTATTCTGCCTCAGCCTCCCTCCTGTACTGGGATCTAAGGAGATAAAAAATCAACAAAATCAAAACGAAACCCCACCAGTCCTGCCCCTAATAGAGGGAATAGTACTGGGAGCTGAATTGACTACAACTCCCAACGTACACTGAGGGTACCTTTAGGACAAATGTTACCCGAGAACATGCCAAACAATCTGAAATTGAAAGCAAGCCCCGGTGGCTGTTGGAAGCTGTAGTCAGCTCTCCGGGGCGAACTACTGAGCACAAAGATCCCGAGAGCTGCTCTGGCAACCGAAAGAGCCCCGCTAGAGCTCTGGGGGAGCGGGAGGCGAGCGAGGAGAACGCGCTGTGCCCCCCGGGGGTGCCAAGTTCCCTCCTTGGACCTCCCCGATGTTCTGGGGGGATTTTTCTCCCTCGGCAGAAGGGGAGAGACCTGCCCGCGGCAGCCGGGGCCAGCAGGACCCGGTTTCCTCCGCGCTACCCGGGCCCGGCGGCGGTGGCCGTGGCGGTGGCGGTGGCGATGCGCTGCCGGGGCCCGGCGCCGGGGGGCGGGGGCCGGGGGCGGCGGCGCTCCCCGCCCAGCCGCCGCAGCCGCGGGCCGGGCGCGGGGGGCGCAGCGGAGCGGCGGCGGCGCGCAGGGCCATGTCGGCGCCGTGCCTGCGCCTGCCCGCCGCCGGGTCAGCACCGGCGGAGGCGGACAGCGCCGGCGGCATGGAGCCGCCCGGGGCCGCCGCCCTGGAGCTGGCCCTGGAGGAGGAGCTGGCGCTGCTGGCCGCCGCCGGGGAGCCACCGGAGCCGCCGCCCGCCGCCGCCGCCCGCGACCCCGAGCTGCTCTCGCTGATCCGGCAGAAGGAGAAGGACCTGGTGCTGGCGGCGCGGCTGGGCAAGGCGCTGCTGGAGCGCAACCAGGACATGAGCCGGCAGTACGAGAGGATGCACAAGGAGCTCACCGACAAGCTGGAGGTGAGGCCCCGCCGCGCTCCGCCCGGCCCCGGCCCGCGGGCTCTCCCCGCGCACCGCGGCCCCTTCCCCGGCGGGCCCTGCCGAGCAGCCCACGGGACTCGCTGTGGCCGTCACGGGCAAGAAAGGGTCTGAGCAATGCCTGCGAGGCCTGGGGGAGGCAAAGCTGCCGTTCTGCCCCGCTCCCCCCGGCCGAGAGCCGGCGTGTGGGGCCGGGGCCGGGCTGCAGCACCGCGCTCCGGAGGCTCCTGGGGGCTGTTCTGCCCCAGGACCACCTGGGAGAGATGTGCAGGCTCATCTCGTCACAGAATTACCTCGGAAGTTAAATTTGCACAGCAGGTACTCAGCTACAGAGCATATGTGACCCTTATGCTTAAGCTGTTGCAGCTAAGGCTTTAGGCATGGCAGGAGATAAGCCCTAACAATACATCGCTGTTAGCTGTTTGGTCTGAAAAATGCCTACAGGTATCTGGAGAGCCAGGAACTCGGGGATTGAGCTATTTATTGATTTTTAAAGATCAAATAGAGCCATTACAAAGAAAAAGACTTGTGCAGGAAGCTTTTTTTTTTTTTTTGGAACAACACTCTTGCACATTGTGAGAGAACAATTATTATTCATCCTTCCTCATAGGTACTCTTGAAATTGTATTTCTTCCAATAAGTAATACTGCTTAGAAGGCTGAGGAAAGCCTCTCTCACCTTTTTGGAGAGAGTTTCAACAGTCCTGGATTAACATTCACATTTCAAGTCACAGCCCTAGACCAGTCCTTTCTGCACAGTCCTGCATATTCCTGTATTCCTTCCTCACAGACTTAACATTTCTCAAGTTCAAGAGGATTTGTGAAATTACTGTATGCCCTTTGTTCTCCTGACAAAAATTCCTCTCTTTTATTAAGCTTGTCATTTACCCCAGCTG